>NC_139689.1:34066912-34509412 GCF_964106915.1 Podarcis gaigeae | reverse complement strand
CAGATTCCATCCTGATACGGGTTCTGCAGGGGGAACCCCAGCGTCCAAGCCCTCCTCTCCTCTTTGCTTCTGAAAGGGGCTCTTGAATGTTGGTGGATGTGATTAGAGAGGTGGGATGGGGAAGCAATGTGCGGGAAACAGGATCGCTCCCATCCTCTCACCCTTTCTGGACACAAACTTCCCAAGTCCTTGCGGGGGGAAACTCTGGGTCAGGACCTCGCAGGAACATAAATGGTGGTGGTGTCAAAAAGGCTTCCGCACCCCAGGGAAATAGGAACGATTTCAGCAGTAGGGTACCCCTAAGCACAAAGAGTTATATGCAACTAAGTTCTACTGAGAGCAGACCTATTGAAATCAGCAGACGGACGTTGGCTGTTAATTGCAGTGTCTCTACTCTGAGTAGAATGAACACTGAATACAACTCTTTGGCTTTTTAAGGAATGCCTTCTAAATTTCGGTGGACTTTACTTTCAAATGAAGAGGGTCCCGATCCACTGAAGGAGTCCTATGGGGGCTCTGGCGTAGCTCTTGTTTTTTTCAATGGGGTTGGAGAGCTTCTCGTTGGACTGTGCCAACTAGAAACTCGATACAGCTGTGTTTGTCATAAGTGAATGTGCGAGAGGTGCTGAAAACGTCCAGCTCCTGACACAATGTGAGATAATATAAGGACGACGACAGCAGCCGCAGCAACACTACTAGTCTTGGTCCGGACATTCCTTTTACCTTTCTATTCTTTCGTTGTGATTCTTCAAATCAGTCGTATACTTCTTTCTCTATCCTTCTCCCTCTCTGTTCCTTTCCTTCTTTCCATTGTATCGTTTCCTTCCGATGCTCCCCTACACATCGACCTTACACTCTCTCCGTTGCTTCCCTTCCTCAAAGAAGACCACATCAGTTTCCCCCTTGCCTAGATCTTTGTATTTGCTGAAGACCCAGCTTCATTAAATCATAACACATTTCCCCATTTGTGTTCATTATCGGTCTATTCATCGATCGAGGTAATATAATAACTTTGCTGCGGGAGTACTTTTCTACAAGCTGTATCAGAATGTGCAAAAAAATCGTTGCACTTTTCGTTTTGTGTTCTATGCATATTTCTTTATTAACACGGTTGATCTCCAATATCTCAGAAGATTAGCAATATTGCTGCGGATGATAAACGCAGGAATGAGATAAATAATATTTCAGACCCTCTCTAGTATATTGATTATTCTTCCCACACACACTTCTAAATTGCTTCTGCTACTTAGTTGCAAGTTTCTTTTCCTGTCATCGTCACGTCAGAATTCAAATCTATTCACGAAACGGGAGTTTCCTTTCTTATATTTCCCCTCACAAGTGCATTATCCACAGAGAAATCTGTGGCGGTGAAATCCAGCGTGAAGCTCAGCGAGCACCATTGAAACGAATGGAGACCTCTTGAATGCCACCATTAAAACTAATGGGACCTCTTGAATGGTTCTTGAGTCCACAGGAGAACTTCCTTCTTGGTCAACCAAGTGAATAGTGCTAATAGAGGGGAAAGCTTTTGGTTTTTTAAATAGAAAAGGTATTGTTTGCTTCATATGATTTCTGGCTCCAAATCGCCTTTAAATTCCAGTTGGACCCATGAAGGCGAATTCACTCTTGGATTTTGCCAATCCAGAACTCAGCTTCCTAAATTCTATATCTGTTTTATCTGGAAACAGTTCTCACTGGTACCGATTACATTTTTGTGCAGTAACCGTACTTGGGATCTCAGCCTTATGCGCAGTTCCCACCATTTTTAAAATCAACTGATGAATGAGCCTTCATTTTCCTTATATTCTGCATGCATCTGTTCTCCTAAACTCAAAGTAAGTTGCAGCAACATTCCTTCCCTCCCACAATCTTCCAAACCATGGAACAACACTACGGATATATATTATAAATGAAACAACAACAGTCAATTGAAATCGAAATCTCAACTAACCAACCCACCCACCCCCGCCAGTACCAGTTTTCGTCCTAACAGCTGGTGTGGTGTAGTGGTTAGAGTAGCGGAATGAGAAAAGCGCAGCTCCAGGTTCAAATCTCCACTTAAGCCTACTGAGCGGTCTCCCTCTCAGCTTCCCTACCTCATAGGGTTGTTGTGTGGATGAGAGGGGAGAACCTTGGAGGCCACAGGGAGGAGCTCTCAGGAAGAGCCAGCCAGCCAGACAGACTGGGTAACTTCATCCTGGTTTAGTGAACTCTAGAAGAATCGGGTTGCTATCAGTAATCCGATGACGCCTAGTCTAACTGGCAGACAACCTGGGGGGAACAAGGAGAGAACTTCCAGCGTTCACTGCCTCAAGGGGGGAAATAACATTCAAAAAATCCTGTGGCACCTTAAAGGCTAAACAGAGAGCTGGAGAACCTGTGGCCCTCCAGATGTTGTTGGGACTCCAACTCCCATCAGCCCCAGACAGCGTGGCCAATAGTCACAGGCGATGGGAACTGTAGTCCAGCAACATCTGGACGTTCCCTACTCCTGAGCTAGCACATTGGTTATATCAAAAGTTTCAGTGGAGTACAGTCCACGAAAATGCTGTGATACATATGCTATCTTAGAATAGCTATGGTACTCTTTGTTCCAACTAACATGTCTGCCCCTCTGGAATAGCATAAGGCTTCAACCCTGTAGACCCTTACCTGGGACTAAGTCCCATTGGACTTACTCCCGAGTAGACATGTCTAGGATTATACTGCTAGTGGAGGGAATGTTGTATTACCGATACATTGCCAATGCAATGTGCACTCCAATAAACTGTACGCAAAATGGTCCTTTGCTGTGAACTGCCAAAGATTCTGTCTCCGTGCACCACTAATCGGTTTATCCCGTGTGATCATTTTTACAAAGGGTTATAAAATTTTAAGGCGAAAGGCTCTGTTCTCGTAAATTTAATTCTTGGAGGTTTTAATCAAGTCAAGTCAGAGGGATATTGGAACGGTGGGTCCCTTAAGGCCATATTTTCCAACCCTGAGGCTCATTGTGTAACAACCCCATTCTACCTCCCTAGCAGACCGACTCACACATAGCAGAACGAGGAAGCCCTACAGCATAGCGGAGAGACCAGGTTCTCCAATGCCAAAGGCGCGAGCGGGAACAAAGGAGAGGAGGGTGGAGTTCACTCATGACGCTGAAAGCTCCCCGGAAACTCTCACGCTATTTGTATCCACGAGGGGATGTTGCTAACGCGAGCTAGAAAAGGGAAGAGTCACGCTAGCTCGCGAAAGCATACCGATAAAGTTCCCGTTCTGCAAATCAGTATCCCTGACGGCTAAGCAAGCAAATCCAAACTAAATGAAACAACCCGGGCAGCCCGATTTTAAATGCATTTATACCCCGCTAGTTAACTATATGGGTATATTCTGGATGTAACACTGGACTTACTTCTAAGTAAATCTGTTTAGGATTGGGCCACTAGATTGATTAACTCTGGAGCGCAGTGGCTACTTTATTTTCAGCGCAATGGAGTCGAGTGTGTGTTGATTTACTATCCGATAAAGGACCTTACATCCAAGTAGGGCTACATAAATTTCATGACTAAAGTTAAGCCAACTAGTAGATCTGACATCTGGAATATACACAGCCCTCTATGTAAGCGAACCCCATTCATTTAAGTGGAGCAGACTGCCGCGCAATGAATTTAATAACATCGGTGTAAGGCAGAATATAACAGTATACAGCTATGTACCATTCATAAATTCGTTGGGCGTGAGCCAACAAGAAGTTCTCCTGCGCAAATTCCACTGAAATGAAAATAAATGAATTCTAATCGTTTCAGTGAGACATTTTCAAGTAACGTCAGATTCAGGTACTGGAGGGGAGGGCAGATTACTTTGCCTCATATAATGCTCTCGTGATAAATATAAATATAATTGAGTCATTAGATTTATCATGTTATAAGCAGAACAGATTTGGTGTACTTTGGATTACATTATGCATTTAGGGGTGCTGTGGTGTTAAAAAACAGTAAATAGGATGGCAAGTTCGAGCAGTGGCTGCAACGCTAAAATATGCTGTGTACAATCCACTGGGTAGGTCTCCTGAGCACCTCTCCTTGAGATGAAGGTTCCCATTCATTTCAATGAGATTTGGCAAGAGAACTTCCCCTGTATTTCCCTCCACTAGACATTAGAATTGGGGTGCACACTGAAATCACTTGGGGAATGGATTGCTGGAAATTGAAATCAATGGAATTTACTTTCGGGTAATGTTATGTGGGTCTCCTCGACGAATTTGCTATTTAAAAGAAAAAAAGGACAGTTGGTTAAAATAATGCAGGCGTTTATCTTATTTTCGAGAACTCTGGAGATAAAAATGTCACAGACGTTTAAAAAAATGCAGTTTCTGCAACGTGTCCACTTTCAGCAGGGATTACTGAAAACAAAACGAGGCGGGGTGGAGAAGGGAAGAGAGGAAATACGTCCACTGCTAGACTTTTTCAGAGGGAACACAAGCGCTTGGAATCAGGGTTTCGTTCACCTCCCTCTGCTTCCTTGTTGAAGAAAGGCAAATAGTAAGAATATGTTGGTGTCTGGCTGGGAATTATCAAATTTAAACGCTTGCTAAAACGCTGCAATACTAACCCATGCCGTAGGACGAAGCCAATTCCATTGAACAACATGGGACTCCCTTCCGAATAAGCATTTCCAAGACCATAAACTAGATAGACATGTGCGCGCAAAACCCCAGCGCGTACCCGCGCAGGCGTTCTGAAGCGTAGAACTGGCCCTTTATAAAAGGAGAGTGTTATTTCATGTCATATTGTGGGGATGCATTTCTTTTTAAATAATAATAAAAAAAACTTCGGCTATTAGCTATTCCCAGGGGGTCAGAAAACTCCGGGAGACATGTTGAAAGGGCAGATCAGCCAGGCATGAATGAAAAAGGGACCATGTTCACACCGGATGGGTTCCAAAAATGGACGCGATGTGGGAATCCCTAGCACAGGAAAAACCGAAGGCTAAAGCGACCTAGCTTTACCAAAAAGGGCTCGTTCTTTGTTAAAAGGCCAGTGTCCCTGAGCGCTTGGTTTCCAGACAGGACCCAGCGCCAGCTGCAGGCAACTGTAGATAGCGTGGGATGAGGAGGGGGAGGCCGCCTCCAGATTCCACGTGAATTTATTCCTTTGTTCCTGGCTCTGCTACCACCCAAAGGCTACCGATCTCAAACGACTTTCAGCGCAAAAGCCAGCAATTCCAGGCCAATCTTTGCCAGCTCGTGGTGCCAGGTAGAAAGGGAGGGAGGTTCACACATTATAGCGGGACAGGAAGACATCTAGGATATAGACGATAAAACAAGGGATGATGGAAAGGGTGAAAAGTGAAGACACCAGCAAGGGTTGAGTTGGGTTACTTGTAGAAAAGGAACGGGGGGGTACTAAAAATATAATAGATTTATGGATTAATGGATGGGATTAAAGCTGGAGGAAGGCACGCCACGTTTGGCAAAGATCTAAGAACAGGGGGAAAGATGCATGGGTGGATAGACGGAGATTTTGCTAAAGACCACGTTAAAATGTCATGCAAGGCCGTTTCCATTCGCAATGACCTTTTCTCAGCTCCTTACCTTTCCGTGTTTAAGCATAAAACCCGTAGCGATTTGCTATTTAAAACAGCCAACAGTAACAACATTTTATTTGAACCCTCTTGGTTTTATTTTATTTTTATTTTATTTTAACAAAGAGAGATATCTCAGTTAGCCTTTGCTCTTTTTCGATCCTTTTTTATTCCCCGCGTGAGAGACTGCTGAGGAAGAGAAGGGGGGGGGGGGACATATGGAATCAATTTCGTATCCTGACGTCGAGAACCAGCCAATTCCTGTTGGTCTTTTAAAACCAGAATCCATTTGGTCCCTCTCTATCTGGCACCTCTTGTCAGTCAGTAGGATCCCCCTCTTGCAACATTTTTAAGTCTTTATAAAGAGAAACAGCCTCGCTTAGAAACGAGAGAGGCTTTCCTCCTCCTTTTCGGAGGTGGAGGGGGGTGGCAGAGGGAGAGAGCATTGTTGTCCCGTGAAAAAGTATTCCGTATCTTCGTCTTGCTGCAGAATATCTTTATTTCGTTATTATTTTGCTCTCCCTCCGTGTCTCGGAAACCATTGTATTTTTCCTTCTGTCAAGTTGGAATCCAAGAGAGGCCCCCCGCCCCCGTTCCTCAAAAAAATAATCAAAAAAAATCAAAGCTTCCTTGCGGTGGAAAAACCGACCCCCCCAAAAAAAGCCTCAAGACAAACCTTAGCAGCAAAATCTACAGAGCTACAGTCAAGTAGTTCTTCTCTGTCTCTCTGTCTCCTTCTCCCAAACTGGCTTCCTTCGAGTTCCTCTGAACCTCGTGAGCCGCCTTCGATCTTCCTGCTGAAGTCGTTTGGTTGAGAATCGCTGCAGGTAAGAGGGATTAATAAAAATAATGATAATAATAATAATAATAAAAGAAATTACAAGACAGATCAAAACAAATCCCAAACCACTATACAACTTCGTCTGATCCTAGCATAGGAAATTCCGGGGGCCGTTGAGATTTAATTAATAGCTCTGACAAAGCTTGGGAAGGCGTCCATTGGTCCGCTGGAGTTCTAGCTTGAAGCACAGCCTCCCCCCTCCCCAAAACATCACCACCACTCTCAGAAACTAGTCCTGTAGCTTGACCAGAAAAGGCTGGGATATAGTAAACAAATAATATTAATGATCTCCTGATAATGGTTGGATCCTGGGAGTCCAATGCAAATAAAATAAAGGGGAGGCAGGTTGCTTCTTCCAAACCTGATGTTTGGACCAAATAGGTCCCCCCTCCGCGCTTGCCGCCCCTCCCAGGCCACATTTGTTAAAGGTTTAACGCCTCTGGGTTGTTTGAAAGGGAAAACTACAAACGCTTCTTTAAGGGAGGGGAAGCCTGGTGTTAAACAGAGAGATGTGATTTATGGTGTTGAGAAAGTTGTGTTTATTTGAGGTGGCTCCTGTCACGACCAGCCTTTTCCTAGAAGACCAAATCTGTATCCCTTCCCTTTTCTCCCTCTCTCCTCCCCCCCCCCCCGTTTCTTTTATGTTTGTGAGTTGTAGTTAACAAATATCTTACCGGTGTGTGAAGCAAGCAGTGTTAGGTCTCCACAGAACCAGCAATGTAAAACAAAGCTTGCGGTTTTACCTTGTAGGGGACCGCCTTAGTCTTTCAGAGACTGAGACATCTTATCAACTTGTTTGTCCTCGCCATCATATTTAGCAATGCACGCATTGTTTGGCCTTTGCAAAATCTGGGGGTGCACCCTTAACCTGGACTCAAACGCCACCGAACGCAATGAGGCTGCAATCCTATACTCACTAAACAGGGAGTAACCTCCATTGAACTCAGTGGGACTTGCTTCTGAGTAGACATATATAAGATTGCACTGTGGGGTTTATCTCAGAGGAACAATGCATAGGATCGGGCCACCTGATTGCAATCCTATTGCACAGAGGAGTGAGTCCAACCGAACTCAAGGCAGTTTCTTCCAGGTAAACATGGACTGTTTGGACTATTTTATTCTTTCCAGAGTTTCATGCTAAAGAATGCAGTCCGCATTCTATAGAAATAAAGGGCAAATTTCTCTTACACTTGAATGGCTGTACTTCTTTTTGTTTGTTTTTTTAAAATGTTTTTAATGCTCTTAGACCAAAGGAGGGAAGGGACTCTTCCATCAAACCGGCCTTCTTTTCTTCTTTCCTTGTTCCTTACAATTGCATCTGACATAAGAATTCTTCTTATGTTAGGAAGCCAGGGCTTTTTCATTCTGCTGAGTCTTCGGGAAGCAGAGGTTACAGTCAAACTTACACACCAAAAAAATAAAAATAAAAGGGGGGGAGGGTGAAATAGATAAAGCCACTATTGCTGACAGTACAAATATGTTCTGAGTTCAGGATGGCGATGTTAATAACTCAGTTCCTGGGACCATACCCCAGCTATAAACGTACACTTTTTTTTATTAAAAACAAACAAAACACCACCCCAATGTCTAATATTTCCTCCGGCAAAGTAATGCCATATTGGAAGAGAGCAAGAACTCTGCTCTCTGAGCGCCTCCCTTCCCTGAAAATTGCTTTGCATTAAATTTCCTCAGCTCCAGAATCATCTTCCTTACTAGCCTCCAGCTAAACTTGATTAAAAAAAAACTGCTTGATGCGTTGACAGATGAAATCCAAGAGGAAACCACAAGGCCCTTAAGTGACCCTAATTTAATCGATTTTATCATAAATCATCAACTTGATGAAGAACCAAAGTTTTCATTGAAGGAAATTGATATTAATGGAGTGGCTGCTTCTTTAATTCAGATGTTGTTTCCTACCAGTTCGAAAACAAACTCAGTTGGCATTCTCTGGGCAACTTCTATGGGAATCATGTTGGGTTGCTGTTGTTATTTTAATTATCTTAATTAGGACAGTTTAGGTAGCGACGTGCCAAAGAACCACAAGGAGCCTCTTGGACTTCAGCAAGGTTCCATTACAGCACTGAGGATCTATCTAGACTGTGGTCAGATTTTAATGAATGCAGCACCAAATACCAAACCACTTGCCTCCGATAACCCACCAGATCGGAAACGTCTGTCTTCAGAAAGAGCAAGGATGGTGGTTCCCTATCAGCTATTCATCATGCTACCTACCTGTTTGGGAATTGGAGAGTCAACGAGAGAGAGAAGGCTATTTGGCCCATAGTTTATAATATAATGATTGCGAATTTCCAAAACGCATTTTTGAATGTATCAAGTCCTTGCGTTTACAAGTAGATCTGCAAGCACGTCCCCATCCCAAGCAATGACTTAAAACCAAAGCTCTAAGTCATGCCCCACAATACTGCTTTTGAGGGCCTGTTAAACATTGGCCGCTTTCACAATTCTTCATCTTGCAATTAAAAATTAACTCTAGGCTTCAGCTCTATGCCCGTCTGTTATGGATGCCTAAGTCCCAATTAGCCTTTAGGTATGCTGATGAATGCCATAGATCAAAGAGCCTTGGAGGGTTTCAGTAAAGCAGGAAACGGGACAAGGAAACGGCTGGTTAATATGTGAAACCTAATATATCTAAGGGTGGATGAAGAAAACGCAACGGAATGGCATTCCCAATCCTACACGCCTCTACGTGGAATAAAGTCCCACTAATTGTACTGCAACTTAGCTCCATGGAGATGGCTGCTATCCCCAAATAGAGACGGTGGTGCAAGGAGGAAGAAACTACTTTGGGATAAAAAGAGCAGACAGCCACCTTCAAACGGGTTTGAGATGGTGTCTTTCAATGCAAAGAGATGCTTTTAGAGTAAATGGCTAGAGACCAATAGGTTATCCCTGTACAGTGGTACCTCAGGTTAAGTACTTAATTCGTTCTGGAGGTCCGTTCTTAACCTGAAACTGTTCTTAACCTGAAGCACCACTTTAGCTAATGGGGCCTCCTGCTGCCGCCGAGCCGCTGGAGCACGATTTCTGTTCTCATCCTGAAGCAAAGTTCTTAACCTGAAGCACTATTTCTGGGTTAGCGGAGTGTGAAACCTGAATCGTATGTAACCCAAGGTACCACTGTATAGGAGAGGAGTGCTTATCTGTTCTCTCTGCCTGTCTCTCTCATTCCATCCTACCCTTTCAGTCTTTTCCTGCCTATTAATTATGTAAACCTGTTTATTACCATTCATGGCACCTTCCAGTACCGCGGCTGCTGGGCAATTACAAGCTCCAATAGTGTGCTGAGCGCTTCACAGAACACCCAAATTGCGCAGTCTCTGACAGCAGATTCTTAGCAATATCTGCTACCATACAGTCAGCCACTCTGTACCTCCTTGTGTATGAAGCAGAACCAAAATGCCAAGGAGGATTGTGTCCCTCTTTTCGCTCCTCCCGCTCCCCCGCCCAAAGTTAGTGATGGTAGATGACTCCGCTTGTTGTGGTTATATATTTTAACTCCCACCCCCTTCTCGAACTTTATGATGTTATGACGGAACTCGAAGAGAAGGAAAGGGGGGGGGGGACACTCCAGCTCCATAAAGTTTGACTAGAACTCGGGTATTTGCCTGCGCCTGCCTTTTTTTGCCATTTGGCAAGTTTCCAATATAAGAATAGGTAGCTGCAACCTCAGAAGGGAAGCCTTCGCCTTGCTTGAAAATATTTTCCTTTCTCTTTTCTTGTAGGCGCAGTTTCGCTCTGTGGTATCCAATCGTCATCTTCCTTCCCAGACAGAAGTAAGTGGATTCTAAATTTAAAAGTTGTGAACTGAGAGAATTATAGCTTGGCTCCCTCGCTTTTCTTTAACGGGGTGAAATCCTCTTTCTGCTGCTGAGATCAGGGTCTGCTCTCCAGGCCACTGACCTCCCAAAAAGCCCCAAAGGCTGAAGGATAGAAGTGATGCGCATGAATAGGAATCTGTTTTCTCACCCATTTCCTCTCCCTTTTTGCATGCATGACTCTGAAGAGTGTATTTTCATGCCAAAAGAGAGATTATCTGAAACTTATTGACGACGCCACCCGCTCCACCAGCAAGCAAACTATCTTCATTACATTTATCACCCGCTTGAAGCTGCTATCTGATATACCCTCTTCCTTTGGACCACTGAAATCAGTGGGAATTTGCTCGGGAGTAAACATGCATAGGATTGCGCGGTAAATCAATGAAGAGGGGTGGAGTCTTCACTTTAGTCCCCATCCACCACACAATCCACTTCCCAGCTAAGAAAAATAGCCAAGGCCTTAAATATGTTTACGTGGAAGTAAGTCCTACTGAATTCAATTGGCCTTTCCTAGTAAGCACGACTAAAATTGTAGCGTTGCTGAGGAGCTAATCAAGTTTTATCTGCCCTGAATGACGTTCTGCAGAAATTATGCGGAAGTAAGGTTTTCAAAAACGCTGCACGGGCTCCCAGGGAAGCGCTATTTTCTCCCAATTGACGCTGCTATTAAGAGGTCGAGCGTGGGTGTCGAACTGGACCTCCTCCACGGCAGCTCAGAGCAGCTTTCTAGTAAACCAGGAAGTGCTTCTGCCTGCTCCCACGGTTATCTCCGGCCAGGAAGAGATAACAACGCTGAAAATTTGAATGGGGGGGGGGGAAGAGGAGGAGGAGGGTGAAGGAGGGACCGCAGGGTGTCGCGTATGGAAGTTGAGTTGCTACTCAACTAAGTTTTACTCAGAGTACGTCCATGGAAATTAAGGGGTATGACTAAGTTAGGCCCATTACCTTTAATGGGACTACTCTAAGTAAAGCTTCCTTGAATGCCACCCATTCTCTCCCTTTTCCTCCTTCCCGGTTTTTTCTCCTTTTCCCCCGGAACACATAGATCCAAGTAATAAAACTCGGTAGCAAGAACCTAATAGGTTTGTCAGCGTGAAGTTAATCAGGTGGGAACAGTAAGGTGCGAGGTCTAAGTTTTTAAAGAAAACACAGAAAGAGAAATTTGAAAATTGTCACGTCGTGAAAGGATGGTTCAGTCCTTTATTTCATAATTCGAAAGAAAGACAATGCAAGAGGTCAGCTGCCTAGTATCTCAAGGTCCCGCCCACACGAACACTTCATGTGAAGTAGGTCCTACGGTGTCCAGTGGCTCTTACTTTCAGGTAACCGCATAGGATTGCAGCCTTAGCAGTAAATAGCATTCAGAATCAGCTTGTGGTCAGGTTGTCCCTGTGCTTAGACAAGAAAGCCCTCGCATTTGATACGAAACACGTTCCCTGGTAGCAAATCCCCTTGAAAATGTAGTTTCCATGGAAATCCAGATGCACGTTTCTGCTTGGGGAGAGTTACTCAGGTTCTCTGATCTTCCTCCTTTTTAAATATGCGCTGGACTGTTCCGTACTAGTCAAGCGCGCCCACGCCTCCCCTCTCCAGCCGCCCCAACTGCAGAACAAGACCCAGAGACCACTTACACAAGACAAAGTGCCCCCCCAAGAGGGTGGAGCACAAAACAGACTGGGATTGTGTGGGGGGGTTCTCTCTTTCCTTCCCCCCTTTGGCTGGTGTTGTTGTTTATGTTTTATACTTTGGAGACAATTTAAAGCTACTTCCGTTGATTGACCATTAATCCGGTGAGTTATTAGGCTTCTAAACCAAAGGTCGTGGGGGAGAAAGAGTTACAATCCATCAAGGGAAACAATCGGATAGAGAGATGCTGGTTTATCCTGAGTCGCCGCATGGGTAGAGTTTGCGTGCACGTGTGGCTATGAGAGGATTAAGGAGGAGGAGGGAGAATGTTAACCACACACTTATTTGGATGTGCATTTCCTGAAGTCAGATGCACTTGCACACAAACCAAGTTCTTTAGAACTGAAGTTCTCTTAATCCTGCTCCGATGTAACAAGGGAAGACATCTTAGGATACGAATCCCTAAAACAAAAACAAAAAGAGATAAATATTGTAGTAAGTACTGCTGGCTTCCGGGGAACATTTCCCTGTGCACTTATGGCAGAACAATAGGGTTTGCTCAATATATTTTGCCGCCTGAGGTATAACAGCAAATAGCACTACTTCCCGCAATCACCTTCCCCCGTCAGGTACCCAAGATTGGTCAGGGTGTTTTGGCAGCTGAAGTAAAAAAGAAGAAGAGGAAGAACAAAAACTCCCAGACAGTGAAAGTACTAACAAAAAGAACCCAATAACAATATATAACATGACTAACAATGTGGTGCCCTTTTGTGACACCCAAAATCAACTGTCTGGGGCAGCTACCTCGCTTTCCCTAATAGTTGGGCCATAAACAACAGGTTTTACCCAACCCTCCATCAGGAAGCTCTATGTCTATATAACTTATACAAAGTTTTAGAGCCATAAGCACAAATATGCATTCCATAGATGACTCCATGGATAGATAGATTAAAAACAACTATAGCTACAGTGAAGCATCACTGGTGTTAAATAAAATAAACAAGGTTTGTAGAGAATTTCTATACAAAAGGACGCATATAAAGATTTCTCGTCCTACAACAGCTTTGGGGAAGCTTTTTCAGTCCACATCTTTCATTGGCTTCTGGGCAACCAGAGACCACATGCCAGTACTGGGAGGGGCCAGAGACAAATGTGGGTGGAGCAATGAATGCAAATGTTACCTTTGTGTTGATGTCTGATTTCTACGCACATTCACTCACCCTTATTCATCCTCCATCAAGGCGAGCAAGAGCCATTATCAGAGTTCCATAATACATTCCAGCCAGGCAAGAATACTTGAGGAGGGTGGCAGGCAGGGCTGTAGAGATGGCTGTGGCCTGGGGAGAGCCTCAAGGGCCAGGTAAATATATCTAGAGGGCCACCTAAGGTCTGAGGTTACCTGCCCCTATTCCATAATGTGCTACCACTACTGGTAGCCTTGATTTCCACATCAGAAAGGGAAGATAAAAACGTAATGGATGGTTGGATGGTTGGTTGGATGGATGGATGGATGGATGGATGGATGGATGGATGGATGGATGGATAGACAGATGGACAGACAAAACAGTATTTCTGCAATAAATAACAACAGTATTAAGTAATGCCATCAGGCCACATAGAAAACCTTATGTTTAAGAAAATACATAAAGACGACCAGAAAACACTACCAAACACTAGAATGGGAGAGGTTTCTGTCTTTTTACTACTTTTCCATCTTTTTGGTGGGTACTGGGCAGAAACTTTACCCCATTAAAATAGACGGATTTTGGTGTGTGGGGAGGAAGTTTTATCCTTCCTGAAGGCATTTTCCCCTTTCCTGTAGGATTTTATGTCTTTTAGACTTGGATTGCTGCACTTCTGCCCCCTATCCAACGGCTAACACCACCTATGGGGCTGTCTTGGTGACCCACCTCCCTGGCGCACTACCCCTGCCCTCCAAAAGCCAGCAGTCGAGATTTAAAAAGATGGGAATGGCATCTCCCTGAAGGTGCTCAGGACCACTTCACACGTGCATTTTATGCTACTCACTGTCTTATCGTCATACTAAGGCAAAACTGGATGACTCGCAGCTGAACGTGCAAACTGTAGTTAATGAACTACGGCAGCAGTAGCAGGTTAGCAGAAATCGTTTTAGTAAGCTGCCTTCATTTGCTTTGGCCTCATTTTGCTGCCACTAGGTTTATTCACTGAGTTCTAGAAGCGTGAGAATATTATTATTATTATTATTATTATTATTATTATTATTATTATTATTAGCTGCTAGACTGCTCACACATAGAAACACTTCACAATGAAACAAAACAAACAAAAAAGCAACAACTTTATTTATGATGCAAAGAACGAATAATTTAAACTCCGAGCCAGAAATAGCACACCGATGATTGCAAGTGGTATAAGTGGCCCGGTGCCAGCTCGGTGGCCGTTCATAGGGGCGGGCGCCTCTAGGAACAACAAGAAGCAGGCGGAATGAAGCTGGAATTATTGCCAAAGGCCGCAGAATTGAGATGGGGGCAGCTGGGGCCTCCCGGGCGTGATTTATATTCCAGAGGTTCTGCGACATGCAGGGATACCGTTCGGGGAGTGTTGGTGTGTGGTTAGCGGACGTTTTTATTGCAGATTAATAATATTAGCATTCAGAACGGAAAACCGGGTTATTAGAGCCAAGGAATGTTTCCCCAAACGAAAATATTTTTAAATGATCTCTCCCTCTCCCTCCCTCTCGTTCCCCCCCCCCCCAAACCAAAACCTTACCCAAGCTTCAGTGATAAATCTCAAAGCAGTTCGCCTTCCACAAATCCTCGGTTAATTGTTTGGCGAATTCGCTTTCTCCTTCGGCCCATTTTGTTCGCCTACACATGAGAATGCCAGACACCATCTGACTACCCTTCTGAATTTTACTAGACCTCGGTGGGATTAAAGTTGGGATCTCCGGCAGGCTTTAACTTGAGAGCAATAGGCCCTTTTTATATGCGTTGGGTTCGTGTATGCCCTATTGCAAAGACTCAAAGACTCAGAAGGACCGCTGTGTGTGTGTTGTGTACACACGTACTCGGTTGAAAATAAGCGAGGCTTACTTGCAGGTAAATGAACTGGGGTTGCTTCTCCCTTCTCTCGGACCCGGCCCCTCGCGAATATACTGCCAAAGTTTAAAAAACCACGACGTGCTAAGCATATAAGAAATAAAATAAATGGATCTGGATATTCCTCCTTTGTTAGGTTATTCCTGTTATTTTAATCGAAAGACATTAAGTTCACCAACAGGAAAAAATAAACCCGTTAACTCCCCACCCACCCCCCAACCGCGGGAAACCGTACCCTAACAACGTTAGAGAACATCAAAAGCCTCTTGCTAACAACACTCTCTCCCCAATCGGGCAAGAGAACCCTCTCTCAGTCCAGCCTGCAAGGAAATATTCGAAACGAAATGCCTCCTAAATGCGTGCTTGCGCGCCTATAGTATGGCTCTCCTGTGTCCATGCATCATCTTTAACTTCGGTTGACTCCCAGCACACACATGTAAAGTTAGCTGGCAACTTTTAAAGTGAGCGAACGACGGTGGTAAAGACCTGGGTCCTGTTGGCGAATCTTCGGTAGGAGTGTTTGGACAGTGGTGTTATGGAACGGAGAAGGCTATTTTTTACCCAAAGTGATTTATTTGCCTCCTGTCCCAAACTTATCTGTTTTTACGTTCTAGACTTTTACTAAACAGTCCAACACGCCCCCCCCCCTTTCCCCTCTCTCTGTATGTGTCTCTCTCCCTCTCCTTCTCTTGTTCTCTCTTTTAAACAGGTCCCCTTCTTTTTCAAACTGTACTTCTCCATTATACCTTCAGGACCAGCAGCCTAGGAACTGGTGAGTTTTAAGAAAACACCACTGACCTATTGTGGGTCCCGCCTAAAGTGCACCACCAGCAGCCCCTATCTCATACCAGTTTCAGAAAGACCTTAAGGATTTATTCAAGGCCCCGCTCTCTCTTTTTTAAACAGAAAGTTTGATACTTTACACTCTGCAGTTAATCGATTTGCTTTCTACCCTGGTCTTGTTTTGAGCCTCTATTCCATGCATCGTAGTCCTCAGTATGTAAGTCAGAAGGACACGACCTGGTATGTTCAATGGGACTTACTCCCTAGCGTTTAATTTCAGCTTTATATAGAGCAATACTTCTCGGATGTAACCCACACTGAATTCAACGGATTTTACTCCCAGGGTAAAATCATGGGACTTAGTCTTGGAAGGACTAAAAGGACAGTAGACCTGGAAATTCAAAAAGACAGTATTAAATACTCACACAATGCTACTAATTCGTTTTTTAAAAAGAAAAAGGAAAGAAAGGGAGTGTTTATGCCAATAAAAGTGCTTGTCCCTTCTGAAAGTTATGTTTACCATACGTGGAGGCGCTACTTATTGTCCAGCAGCAGACTTCTAAGTTTCACCCGGAGAATTCCACAGGACGTGTTTTGCCAGTGAAGTTCTTCTTGAATATCATGGTTCAGTTGAGCGTCCAATCTCAGGATGGTCTTCCAAATCAGAAAATAGCCCACCATCGCATGCAGATCTAGGATTTCTTTTCATAACTCATAAAAAAGCCAAAGTGGACAGGAATAAGGTAACATTGTCCGGGTGGATAAAGTCACTTGCAATTTTAGGCATGAGAGACAAAGTTAGGTCTGAAAAGTTAAGTGAAAAAGTTTTTCCGAAACAGAACCATTATCAAAGATGGGGAGCACTAAGAACATCCCAAGAAAGGAATGAGCCAATTCCAGAGTCCACTCCCTTTCTGAATGCCAGTTTCCCCTTGATTCAGCAATTACCCCCTTCAAGGTAGAGGTGCAAAAAGAAGGAGGGGGAGAGAATAACAATAGATCTCCTTTTCCCTTCTTCCTCTGCCTCGCACGCACGCACCCAAAAATGTGCAGACACCTCAACTTCTTCCTCCCACACTCAGTTTGTAGCGGCAGCTGCCTTTCAGGTCAGCAGCAAAAGCAGAGCGAATACGTTTTTGTCTTGGCAAGCTCCTTGTGTTATGAGCAGGGAAGGGGGTCATAAATCTTGAGTGACTTAAAGAGACGTCATCTATCTATCTATCCATCTATCTATCTATCATCTATCTAATGTTAAATAACTTCCCTGTGTCAGGTGAACTTATCACATTCCTGCCCCAATCACAGTCGCTTGCAAGTAAATCCCAATAAACCGAATGAAACTTTGCATCCCAAATGTTGAGCATAACACGATGAGAGGTGCCGGAAATGTAGATCAGTCAGTCTTTCTTCTTCCTTCCTATGTGTGAACGCTTGCATTATGGGTGGCATCTGACTAAGCCATACTCAGAGTAGACCTATTGACATCAATGGACTTTTACTAATTGAAGATTTCAGCAGGTCTGCTCCGAGTCTGACGTGCTCGAATGTAACCCATAATGCATACACAACGTGAGCATTCAGGAAACCAATAGCACTCAACCAGGTTAAGTATATAAACTTTCAGAAACTTTCCCTTTCATGTCGCCTAGAAGGTTTGTAAAACTTTTCAGGGAGATGTTCTCAAGAGCTGTTGTTTGTTTTGCTGTTTTTAAAATGCTGCTTTCTTTCGCCGCGTCTCCCTCCCCCTCCCCGCATATGCTTGTCATAATAATTAAGTCATATCGGAGGGTTGTGCAATCCATTTTGTCCAGGGAGGGGTATAATGGAGGTCTGAGAGAGTTATCCCCCGCTTGCTCTGCTGAAGGAAATGGGGGGGGGGACAGAGAGAGAGAGAGAGAGAGAGAGAGAGAGAGAGAGAGAGAGAGAGAAAGAGAGAGAGAGAAAGAAAGAAAGAAAGAAAGAAAGAAAGAAAGAAAGAAAGAAAGAAAGAAAGAAAGAAAGAAAGAAAATCTGCCTCTGTTCCAAAGATTTATTAGCATAACTTGACACCTAATTGCGAAGCACGTGAATCAATACAGCTTTTGCTATCCTGCTAGGCCTCTGTCCGCCACCTCTCTATTTGCATATTTCCTTTCCACTCCTGACGCCGTCAGGAAGCAACCTTGGCGTTTGCCCAAGCCCTCCCAAAGCAGGAGGGAGAAGGGGGAAAAAAACCACCCCTCCGTTCCCCCCGCCCCCAGAAACGAAATCTCTACATCTCTCTCCCCTGAATCCCTCCTCAACCCCTCCCCCTCCCGAGCTTTCTTGTTTTAAATTGCCCGGTTTAACAAAAATAATAACTGGATGTTATTATTATGTCATTTAAATCTCAGTCTAAGCATTCCTTGTCGAGGATTTCATGTCAGCTATTCTTTCTGTTTCCCCCTCCTCTGTACCCTGTCTCTCTCTCTCTCTCTTTCTCTCTCTCTCTCCCCCTCTCTCTCCCTCTCTCCCTCTCTCTTGCCTTCTGCTGTTAAGCCAGAGGCCATTGTTAACCGTGAACAGGGCGTACCAAGACTATAGGGCAGCCACAATCAAAGGATTCCCTATACATCTTTGGAAGGCTGTCTAGCATCTTGTGGTTCCTACCTCTTCTCACCTTCCCCCCCCCCCACGCACTCCTCCCCAAACGGATTGAGAAAGAGAGAAAGAGGCGAGAGAGAGAGAGAGGACCCGAGCATCCCTCACCGTAAGCTCCTATAGAGATGTCCCCCCTCCTTTTGGCGTTATGACCGGATTTCTCTCTCTAGATATTCCTTGAACATTAAAAAAAAAAAAAAAACAGCACGGGAGAGGAATGGGGGGAGCTCTCCTCGCTTATTGATTGCGTTGCTTGCTGGCTGCGAAAATATATTATGTCTGCTCGCCGCGCTGCTCTCGTCAGAGGCTAAGGTAAGGTGGACCGAAATAGGCTATCAGTTTGTGAATGGCGGAGACCGTGTCTCCATGATTTATAGCTGTATGACTCGCATCGCGGTTCATGAAGAGTTCACAAGCTTTAAGCTTCCTTCCACGCAGCGTCTCTCTCTCTCTCTCTCCTCTCTCTCTCTCACTCTCACCCTCTCTCTCTTCTTCTTCTTCCCCCCTCCTTCCCTCCCCTTCTTTCTACCCCCCTTTCCCCCCTCTTTTTGCTATTCTCCCCCTTCTATTTTCCTCCCCCTTTCTCCTTCGCCTTTTCATCTAGAACGCTTTCTTTCTCTCTCTTTGACGTGGTGGAGGATTTCCCCCCCCCCTTTAATTTTTCAAGGGGGAAAGCTCTAAATGTAGTGAACAATTTGCTGTGAACTGGATAGTTGTCCGGAACCCCAGATTATTATTATTATTATTATTATTATTATTATTATTATTATTATTATTATTATTAATTGCCTTTGCCCTACTATGGAGAAATGCACCCTAAGGAGAAAGGCTCTCCGGTTCTCTCGCATAACCAGAGTAGGACTGCGAATTTTAGAATTCTTTTTCCAACATGGAGGTTAAAGGGAGCTTTTAATACTATATTTTCCCATGCTCCACGGCCTTCCCTTCGCTCTTGTCACAAACCCTTTAACGGGCTTCTAGATTCTTGGATTCACTCTTTTTCTTAAAAAAAAAAAAATCAATTTGCAAAAAATAAATCTCTCTCTCTTGCAAAAGTTCCCGAGAAGAGAGGCTTTTATTTAGAATCCAGGTTCCTCTCCTGGAATAAAAACGAAACTTCCGAGAGAGAGAGAGAAGGAACTTCTGCGGTTACCATTTGGAGGACTAATTTCCAATGCACTATTCCTATTTATTATTCCGCTGGAGATTTCGGGGTGCTTTTTAAAACACACGCACATCCCAACAACAACTACAGCAACAATTCCTTGGAGTAAATCATTTACGATTCCACCCGTCTCCGACTAAGATAAATGACCGACATTTGGGACGTGTTGAAAGATGAGATACAAAAGGGGCGAAAAAATCTTTGCTACTGAACGCTCAGACCACTTTGGATTCCTTTTCGAGAAGAGTAGAATGGGAATTAATTTTTAATGCACTGTTTAATTCTTCCTTTAAAAGAAGAAGACATTTGCTTCCACCTTCTCATAGGCCTTCCAGAAGTCCCAAGAAATCCAAAACAAACCAGCGAGGCCTAGTAAAATTATCGTTATGGCTGAACCGCTTAGTCAGTTTCAGCGAACCCAGTCTTTTAATATCGAATTAATGATTATTGCGTTTCTTCTTTATTTTTAATCAATCTATTGCCATGAGAGTGCTCGAGTGTTTATGTCTGCTAAGGAACAGCTGAAATAAGACAGCAACTCTATCATTCTTTCCAGTTAATACATAGCAAATATTTTAACAGCCTGCTTCTAGAAGGCAACGGTTGTGTCTAATCCATGGAACATACGAAAGGATTGCAACATAGACTTTCAGAGTTGCTGTTCTGCAAACTGCAGAATTTATACAGGCATAAACTGAAGAGGAGGAGGAGGAGGTTCGTGGAGGAGGAGGTGGGGCATGTGGTTGGGTATGAGGTCTGAATTATATTTAGGTTTTGAAGTGCATAGATGTAGGGAAGTCAGGGGGGAAGGTTGCTCCTGTTGTGTGTGCGTTCCTATGGTCAGAATTGACCAATATTGGGTTACAGTATTATTTTTCATTCTGTAGGGGAGTATAATAGATTGTAGCTCACTGGGAAAAAGGGCATTTGAAATGAAATACAGAATACAGTGAAACAGGATTCTCTCTTATTCATCCTTCCGTGTGTGTGTGTGTGTGTGTGCTTTTCCTACTGATTTATTATTTGACCCATTAAATAATTCTAGCCTTTTTGTGCCCTTCCAACATGGAGAAAATTAATGTTTCCTTAGAAGAATACATCCTTTTTTCTCTTTTTGAGGAAGGAATTTCCCCCTCCCACCCCTAAATAAAGGAAGGACAAACCAAACATAAAAGTTAAAGGGAAAGAAAATCAAGAGAACCAAATGGCCTGGTGGCAAAACTGGGTTGTGTTTTATTTTGTTTAAAGAAAGGATGAGAAGCCATAGAAGGAAGCTTATATATATATATATATATATATATATATATATATATATATGCAGGTTTTGGTGTCCTCGGGTGTCTTCCCGTGTAAAAGTTGGGGTGTCTAGGCGACGTTTCGACGAGGTCTCACTCGTCATCTTCAAGCTGGAAGGTTTCCTCCCCGTAGAGGTAAGATATTTGCTTTCGTAGATTTTCACGGGTACAGGAATGCAGGTTTTGGTGTCCTCGGGTGTCTTCCCGTGTAAAAGTTGGGGTGTCTAGGCGACGTTTCGACGAGGTCTCACTTGAAGATGACGAGTGAGACCTCGTCGAAACGTCGCCTAGACACCCCAACTTTTACACGGGAAGACACCCGAGGACACCAAAACCTGCATTCCTGTACCCGTGAAAATCTACGAAAGCATATATATATATATATATATATATACACACACACACACACACACACACACACACACACACACCGGACTAGCACCTTGGGAGTCGCAACTGAACCAGATTTGTTAAGGGCTTGCAGGGTAGAGTGGATTCTAGAGCCTGTTTTCAAACTGTAATGAGAGTTGCAAAAACAACATGGAAAACAGTATCAAAAGCGCCAACATCAAAGAATTCAGCACAGGTCTCTAAATCTGACAATGTTCCCAGCCATCACAGCTCTCTAAATTCAGCGCACTAACGCGGCACTCCTATATTTACACTTTCCTGGGAGTAAGCCCCCTTGAGCACACTGAGACTTACTTCCGAGTAATCATGCCTAGCCTTATGCTGCAAGTGGACGGACCATTTGGCGGAATGTCAGAAGCTGAGTTCAGTTTTATGTTTAACCTTAAAATGTTGATTTAAAAACGTGGATCCTGATCAATTTTAAGGTAACAGTGATTTTTTAAAAAATCCTATTACCCAATCTATACTTGTACACTCATATCAGGAGAATATTAAATTATAATACGAATTCACCTTAGAATAACTTGATAATTGCATGCATACAATGTGTTTGTGTGTGTGGATAGATATAAAAATGATACCACCGGTACAGAAGAGACAGTTTAGATCTACCAAGTGACTTCCCATCTCAAACTTGCATTTTGCTTATCTGGGAGTCAGCCCCGATGGGACTTTTACTTCCCAGCTGGGTTTTATTTCTGCTCGGGCCCCTTTTTTGGAGGTTTCGCTCACGGAAACTGACGGGCTTGAGATTCGCGTGGAGAAAGCCAAGAGCCTATTGCTTTCTTACGAGTGGGGGTGCGCGCGGCGAACTATGTCGACTTCTTCCTGTATGAATGTGTGTGTGGATATTGACAATGTTATGTATGCAGGCAGGCACCTATGTGCGCACCTTAGAGAGTTAGATTGAATGGCCTATAAGAAATCATCTCTCCCCCCGTTGGAAGATTTCTATCCCTATCTCAGCAATGGTTCTTGAACAATACCAACCCAATTGGAAAGAACAAAAGGACAATACTGCTCAGGGGTCGGTTTTAGTGATCCAAGCGGGCATGGGGAGCCCCTTTCCCCTTCTCTGTGTGTTTTGTCCTGGAATAGTTGGCGAGGCTGCTCCAGGGGAGAAGGGGCTCGCCGAGAGGCGCGCCCAGGAGCGCCCAGGCAGCATCTGCTCTCCGCTCCCCTCGCGCGCGCAGCAGCCCGAGCTATTCATGTCACGAGGCTTTTCAATGACCAAGATGGATTCATAGGCCGTGCCGTCTTATTGTGTGTGCCTTTCTAACCTTTCAGGTCAGCTTGCAAAAGACACCGGGGAAGGCCTCCTCACCACGTGACCTTGGGGGTGCCAATGTCCTTCCATGAGGGGGTCAGCCAGAGCCTGGTAGCAGCGCGCGAGAACCTCGGGGAGCCCCAGCGATGCAGAAAACAACCTACTACGACACCTCCACGCTCTTCGGGGGCTACTCCTACCAGGGAGCCAATGGGTTCGGCTACGAGGGCCCTCCGCCGCAGCCCTTCCAGCCTGCGGCTCACGTGGAGAACCACGACTACCAGAGGCCGGCCTGCACCCTCCAGTCCCTCGGCAACGCCTCCCCTCTAGCCAAAACGAAAGACCTGAACGGGAGCTGCATGCGCCCCAGCCTGCCTCAGGAGCACCACCCGCCCCCGCCCGTCTCGCCACCCCCCAATCCTATCACCGCCACCAACAGCAGCAGCAGCAGCAGCAACGGGGGCGGCAGCAGCAATAACCACAGCCAGCCTGGGGGGGTCAAAAGCGCCCCCAGCAAAGCCAGCCTGGGCTCTAGTAACGCCGCTCTCGCCAAACAGATTTTCCCCTGGATGAAAGAGTCGAGGCAAAACTCCAAGCAGAAAAACAGCTCCCCCAGCGCAGGTATCTGCTTTTGGAATATCCACCACCAATGTGCAAAAGACACACACGCACACACAGGTGCAGGGGCGCAGCGGGGCCAGGCTGGACAGGGAAGGAGGCCGGTGTCCAAAACTTCCTATCTGGAGGAAGGTGGGGGTGCTGAAAGGATATGTTGATGCATGCGATCCAAAGGGCAAGGCCCATTGAAAGGAGAGGGGCTGGAGTCCACATAAACTAATTGCAGCTGTACAAAGAGCCACATAATAATAATAATAATAATAATAATAATAATAATGATAATGATGATGATGATGATGATGATGATGATGGCAGGCTCCAAATGGGTTACTGTGAGCCACTGCCAAGGCAGGGATTATGCAAAGGTCCCTGCTTGGCATATAAAGAGCCAGGGGTAGGTTAAGACCTAGAGGAGGAGCAAGACATTGGTGGCTCCAAAAAGCAGTGCTAGGCCTGCTAAAGACCCTGAACCGGAAGGAGGAAGTTGATGTAGAAGTGGGGAGTGGCCTCAAGGCTTAGACTGGGATGGGGTGAGGGTGACAGGCAATAGGAGGAGCAGTAGATTAAGGTGTTGGTGGTATGAGAAATGGGCTTCTGGAGTGTGCAAGGAAGGCAAAAGAGCAAAGAAAGGGGATAGGGAGACTTACTTTGCCTACATGCGTCCATAGCTCAGAAAGTTGCATGGGGTCTCCAGTCTCTCAAAGAAGGTCATGGCTTTGAGGGTCATCTGGATATTAAAGCCAGTCTGGGCTAGTTCCGCCGCCACCGCCACACACAGTGTCTGACCCAAGTGACAGTGATAACCAGGCTGTGGTCGAAAGCACTCTGCTTCTATGCCAGGTGAAATTGGCTCACATGGATGCCAGTTGCTGAACTCAGGGCTAGTCTACATATGCAGCAGAGAGATGTGGTGAGATAGAGTTGTGCCACTTTGGGCTACAGGTGGGAGGAACATTTTGGAAGGTTTTCTGCGCTTGTTTTTTTAAAACTGCACAGAAATTAAAAGCAGATGGAGGAGAAAGGTTCTAGCCTTCCTTTCTTCCTTGCAATGAGTTGTTGTTGTTGTTGTTGTTGTTGTTTTTGTTGTTGACCTAAAGTCTGATCCCTGGCTTGCATGCTGAAGTGTTGCAGTCTGTTCCATCACCTCAGGACTCTGCCATCTCATTCCTACTCTCGGTCCCTTGCAAAGTCTGGCTGTCATTGGCTCAATGCCTGGTTTTTATCCCTGACAAAATGTGTTTTCATCAAAGCCCAAGAAGTGTGATGTTCTCCATTTTATATCTCATTGGCTTAGCATGGATGCTCACTAATACCAGCCAGAGAGTAACTGATTTGTTGCAGTGCTAAAGGCTACTGTTATACCATACTCAGGCAAAATGGCTTTTCCCCCTGTCTCTCTTGATATTTTGATGAAAGACGTATTAAAGACAGCAGGTTTTATATAGGACAAAACAGCTGCATCACTCTGGATGCCATCCTTAGGATATATATGTCAGAATTCTAAGGATATTAACTTGGAAAGAAGTGTGAGTGACTTCAGTGGAACCTACTTCTAAGCAAACTTAGGATATGGCTCTTATTTGGGAATTGATTTATTTGTCCTGCTTGTGAGTTCCCTACAGGAATCTGACTGGCCACTGTTGTAGGGATGAGTATGGAAAATAAAAGAGGATATATTTCTTAGATATTATCCTTTGTGAGTTTGGCAGAGTACATCCCTTTGTCAGCAAAAAATAAGGAAGCTAGCTTTAGCCTTTTAATTTAAGTAATTCAGGATGCTTTGCTGCAGACTGGATTTCCTGTTATTTCCCCCCTTTCTTCTTCTTAAAACAATAAACATGCAAAACAGTAAGTAAAGATAGATTTACTCACTCAGTTTCACAGTAGCAGTCTTGAGGCAGGCTTAAAATGTAGCTACAGACATATATTATAGTTTAGATTAGACTTGGAATCTGAGCTGTGATTCAGACTCAGCACGTCTTACATCCCTAGTCACTGATGAAGCATCAAAGGGAAGAGATCAGATAGCAGAGATCAGAGAGAGAGAGAGAAGGTTGTGACCCTTTACCTGGCTGGACACAGTGGGAGTGGCTCTCACAGGGAGAATTTCCTGTAGACTCTGAGATCCAACTTCCTCTGTCTGTGTGCCTTTCTAGCAATCAGAAGTTGTTGGTTTTGACTGCCTTATTTTAGATATCCCACAACTGTGAGAAGAGAATGCTGGACCACACAGTCCACTCTTCCTGAGTGAAAAGGATTTGTTTTATTGGACTATCTTAACCAGTTTTCCATGCAAAGTTCCTGTGCATAACATACTCTAGTAGTGAAATGGGTGCAGTGTATACCATGCAATTTGTGTGCACAATTTGTATAAAACAAAGTATTGCCATTACACAAAGTGCACAGAACTAGATTACTGCCTGAATTAAGCCAATTTGAAGTATAATTTGGGCCTACAAAGAAGCGATATTATTTTGGTTGTTACATAGTTTGCAAACTCACAACCTCTTTTTATTCATGAGTAAATCTTATACTAGGGCTCTGGGGCTGACGAAATTTGCCTATATCATCTGTGCGGAAGGAAAAAGCATTTAAGGAGACAAGCAGATATCAAGCATTCTGAAGCTGATCTGCCTTAGACAAGTTGCCAATGATAAACAGAACAATCCAAAGCAAATAAGTGATGTTTCTGACTGTGAAATGCACTTACCTGGAAACAGACAAGCGCTCAGGAGTTCTAAGTAAATGCCCCATTTCTCATGGAAATCAATAAGAGCTTGGTAAGTTGCGAGTACCTTCT
Source organism: Podarcis gaigeae (assembly GCF_964106915.1). NCBI lineage: Eukaryota > Metazoa > Chordata > Lepidosauria > Squamata > Lacertidae > Podarcis > Podarcis gaigeae. The sequence goes on along the minus strand of NC_139689.1, from coordinate 34,483,503 downwards.
CCCATTGATTTCAATGAGAACTAAGACTGCAATATTAACCCCACTTACCTGGGAGTAAGCCCCATTTAATTCAATAGGATTTTCTTCTGAGTGGACAAGGTTAGGACTGCATTTTATGTGCAACTAACTTTGTGTGGATCCAGCCCACTTTCTTTAAAATCTCAGTGCATTCGAAGTTTCACTGATTCCCACATGCATGCACACCAGTTGATAACACATCACTGCATGCCTTACTCCTGAATGTGAAAACGCATTTCTTAAGGAAATACCTTTGATGAGATTATATGAAATCCCAGCTTCTGATCTACAAAGATTGTTTCATACACCATGTTGCAATCACTGGATGATGAACACACAAATTTCTCCCAGCTTCTACTGTTCCCCTTCCGAGTACAGTGGTACCTCGGGTTAAGAACTTAATTCATTCTGGAGGTCCATTCTTAACCTGAAACTGTTCTTAACCTGAGGTACCACTTTAGCTAATGGGGTCTTCTGCTGCCGCCGCACGATTTCTGTTCTCATCCTGAAGCAAAGTTCTTAACCCGAGGTACTATTTCTGGGTTAATGGAGTCTGTAACCTGAAGCGTCTGTAACCCGAGGTACCACTGTAAATGATAGAAGAATCTTTCTGTCATTTATAAAACATATCCCTTAAAATATTACATTTCCACATTTCTTCTCAATGTTCAAAAAGTGGTTGGCATTCTTTACTGTGGGAATGTTAAGGAAGGTAGGAGAGGATATATTGTTTTGATATTATCCTTTCTCACTCATGCTAGTGAGTAAACAGCAGAGCACATTCCCTGTGCAACTTATTAGAAGCCAGTTGATGATTTGTTAGAATCCTTTAATTAAGCAATCCAGTCTGGCTTGTCAAGTCTGGCTTGTTTGTGGTATGTGTCCCCTTTATTTCCCTCTTAAAATAATAACAACACAACACAGTCTTCTTTAAAAGTAAGAATAAAGTTTTACTCACATCCAGTTCACAGCAGTAATCTGAAGCCAGGCTTTATCTTGTGGTTACAGTAAAAAGAAGTCTGAGCTACATCTCAGACTTACTGCTTGTGGGCTACATCCTATGTGACGTTTGAGTCATGCACTGGCTAAAAGCCAGGAGAGTGAGAGTCCAAGAGTAAGAAAGTAAGAGTCCAAGAGAGAGATGGTTCTGTGACCAGTCCTTTTATCTGGTCAGCTAGGGTCACGCCCATCTACCTGGTCACACACAGGGGTAGGAAGCTCCAGAGAAGGTATGACAGGAAGTCCTCCCTGTCTGGAGCCACATTCCCCTGTGAGTCCATTCTAGGCAACAGGGAAATGTTGTACTTGACTGCTCTAGTAATAATGCACCCCACATTTATAGTCCTGTGAATGTCACAAACATCATGTAGTCAATATAGACCTAAGTTGCTAAATGAGCAATGAACCACAATACATGCATCTAGATATATCTTAGAGGTACAGGCACACACACATATAAATAACAGATACAGACATCTTTGGGTATATTTATCTTATATGCAGTTCTCTCAAAAAAAAGTTGGAAAGTACACATGCAGTAGAATGAGGTGGTACTTCTGAGGTAGTAAAATGGACTTCCCTACTTTAGAAAATGTGCGGTTTTTGTACATTTTTTTGCAACTGCTTGCTTACATAATCTTCATGCATGCCAAGAACTAGCATAGTAATGGGCAGAATGGGCTAGAACCTTCAACACATTTCCCCCCCTGTACAGTGGTACCTCGGGTTACAGACGCTTCAGGTTACAGACGCTTCAGGTTATAGATTCCACTAACCCAGAAATAGTACCTTGGGTTAAGAACTTTGCTTCAGGATGAGAACAGAAATTGCGCAGCGGCAGTGGGAGGCCCCATTAGCTAAAGTGGTACCTCAGGTTAAGAACAGTTTCAGGTTAAGAATGGACCTCCAGAACGAATTAAGTTCTTAACCCAAGGTACCACTGTAGTGAGTTTCCTTGAAGGCAATTAACCATAAATGGCACTCCAAACTGCAGTCTGCAGTTGCAAAACCTGATGTAGTTGCATTACATCAAGATTCTACCACTACATTGAACTAGGCCTGTGCTCCACTATTTACACTGGATTTTACTTCCTGCAGCCAGGCTGCAATCCACAGCACTGGACTCAGATGCAAAACTCCCCCCTCCCAGGAATGCATTACCCTCTTAAAAAGGTGATGTATTGGGATTCTGGTCTGTATGAAAAGGATGAATCCTGCCCCTGAAAGCTCCCCCCCATCAGTGGCGTAGCGTGGGGGGTGCAGGGGGGAGAGCCGCACCGGACGCAACATCTGGGGGTTAGGGGGCGCAAATCCACGGGTTAGGGGGTCAAATTACTTGCCTTGCCCCGGGTGCTGACAACCCACGCTACGTCACTGCCCCCCATCTCTGATGTTGGTTTTAGTTAGTGATGGAAAAAGGCCCTCTGCACATGCTCAGAGGCACTCTGTTATTTATTCAATGTTTGGCGTAGGAAAGAGGTTCCAAATTTCAGTTTTGGTTGTAGGAACACATGGAGCACAACCCAGCAGGCAGTTCATAGACCTCCATTGCAGTGAAAGAAAGCTTGCACAAGAGTCCTGCCCACTCAGTGGCGTAGCGTGGGGGGTGCAGGAGGGGCCGGGTGCACCGGGCGCAACATCTGGGGGTTAGGGTTAGGGGGCGCAAATTACTTGCCTTGCCCCGGGTGCTAACAACCCACGCTATGCCACTGTGCCCACTAGATTGAGCATAGTGTGTGTGTGTGTGTGTGTGTGTGTGTGTGTGTAAGAGAGATAGAGAAGCCCTTTGGCAAGCATATACTGACATTTGCGCCTTACACACGTATGTAGAAGGGTGCATGTGCTTTTGTGGGCTTGTTTAAATCACGCAGAATAACAAGGACAGTGACACTGCAGGCCTGTGTACAGGAGCGCCTGATTAATTTTGCTTTCCAAACACTGCCCACTTGCCAGGCGTAATTTCCTTTGAAAGGGTCTGCTTCAAAATAATCGACTCCCAAATAAATAGCCTCGGATTCCTTTTCTGCATGACATGATCAAATTTTCATAAAGCGAGGGGGCAGCTTTGGAGAACAGAACTCTTAATAAATGACATGATTATGGAGTGGGGGGAATGGAAGGAGGAGGGGAGGCTGCAAGTCTTCTTGCCTGTTGGAGGATTTATTAAGAGGCCTGTGCATTCAATTTTCTGCATGTAAGTAATTATCTCTGATTTCATTTCCCGACCTCCTCTCCAGAAAGCTGCAGCGGCGAGAAAAGCCCTCCGGGCAACTCGGCTTCCAAGAGAGCCCGCACGGCCTACACCAGCGCCCAGCTCGTCGAGCTGGAGAAGGAATTCCATTTCAACCGATACCTGTGCCGGCCCCGACGGGTGGAGATGGCCAACCTGTTGAACCTCAGCGAGAGGCAGATCAAGATCTGGTTCCAGAACCGGAGAATGAAGTACAAGAAGGATCAGAAGTCGAAAGGTTTGGGCTCCTCTTCCGGGGGCCCATCCCCGACGGGGAGCCCCCCGCAAGCCATGCAGTCCTCGGCGGGCTTCCTGGGCGCCCTGCATCCCATGACCTCGAACTACGACGCCCCGTCTCCGCCCTCCTTCAGCAAACCCCACCAGAATGCCTACGCCATGCCCACTGCCTACCAAAACCCCATCAAAAGCTGCCCCACCCAACAGAAGTACGCCAACACGGCGCCGCCGGAGTACGACCCGCACGTCTTACAGGGTAACGGGGGAGGCGGATACGGGGCCCCCAATATGCAAGGCAGCCCCGTCTACGTGGGCGGGAACTACGTGGACTCCATGCCCAACTCCGCCCCGTCGCTTTACGGGCTGAACCCCCTCCAGCATCACCAGCCAGCCAGCATGGAGTACAACGGGGGCCCCCCCCAAATGGGCTCCAACCAGCACCATGGACCTTGCGAGTCCCACCCGACTTACACAGACCTTTCCACCCACCACGCTTCGACTCAGGGTAGAATCCAAGAGGCGCCCAAACTGACCCATCTGTGATGAGGAGGGGCCAGATCGGGTGGGGGGGGGGAGTTAACAGACAACTCGGACGTGGCGGGGGTGGCTGGGTGGGGTGGATCGGTTTGTTGGTTGTGTTGGTGAGCTCTCTCGCTCTATCTTAAAGGAACAAACAAACAAAAAGTATTTGTGTTGAAACCCTTTAGATGCGCCCTGCAAATCGGAAGGGTTACCTCCTGCCTCTTCCTTCCTTCTGCCCCAGCCTACTATTGTCCCCCACACCCTGCAAGAGGAGCAGGCGGGAGTCGGTGTTGATGGGGGGGGCCTTGGCTTTCTAGGGGTCACGTCATTTGATTTGGGAACCTTTCGGCCAATCCCATCCTCAGAACTGGGGTGTGTGGAGGAGTGGCTTGTGTTTCCTGGGGGTGGGAGAAAATGCACTCTGCACATACAGCACAAAGTCCTTGGCAACTTTTGAATGTGAGCCCTCGTGTTAAAAGGGGGGGGGGAGTGGGGGGGAGCAGATCCCTTGACTGGGCCTTAAAGGACCCTAGTTTCAATTAAGTCCAGCTGATGGCCATCACTTAAATCGAATGTTGTGAACTCAGCGAGGTTTCTCAGGGAGGAATCTTCTTTCTTCAGTGGGTAGACTGAGGTGGCAGGGTTCTGGACAGTAGCTTTTCAAACTGCAGGGGTGTGTGCGTGGATCATTTTTATTAAATGCTCCTGCCCCCCAAAAAAAGTTTAAAACAAAACTCTGCCTGCAGTGAACTAGCACATATTCCTGACTTGCTAGATTTCTACATACAGGGAGTGTATCTATCTTAAATGAGGGAGCATTTTAAAATGCAATTCCCCATATGCAGTTTGAAGTGGTGTAGTTCACCCACCTAGTTCTTTTACTATAGAATTACTCTTACTGCTCCCAAGTAAATCTACATTTTAAGCATCCTCAGTTGGAAAGACGTTCCACTGAGACCAGCAAGACTTCCAAGCTAGAGCATTTATGGTTGTGTGTGTGTTTATAAGGCTTGTAGCCAAGCAACAGTAGCAAACTTTCACACACACCCACACACACACACACCCCGCAGAGCAACCCCAAGACTGAGTCCTGCATGCCACAAAACCAGGACTCCAAGCCCACCTCTTGAAACCACCCTTTGGTGTGTAACTCCCCGGGTGGCAAAGAACTCGCCTCCCCCTTTCAGGATCATGGGTGGGTGGAGTGACGATACCAAATGTTGTCACTGCCAGTTACTCCCAATGAAAAATGTGTGGCCTTGTGTATATGCCCTAGGCAGACCATAAAAAGCCGGCAGAATAATTTATTGGTATAAATTGATGTAGCTCCTTTCCTTTAATACAGATGAAACTGATTAAAATAGGTTGCTCAAGATTATCCTACAGATGTCAGTCCTCAAAGCGTTTGCTTTGGCAGTAACACTTATTGAAATCGTTGGGAGTTGATGGACACAATGGGGGCAGAATGCTGCTGCAGATCATGGAAATGGAACTCACAGACTTTCTGCTCCTTTTTGGCATTGTGTCCATAAGAATACTCTTCCCAGACCTAAACACCATTTAGGCTGCTCTCTTATACAGTATATGCCTACCTGGATGTAAATCTCATTGAATTCACTGGGAATTCTGGGTAGGCGTATGTAGGATTGCACCACAAATTGTAGTAAAAACCCATTCAGGGGAGAGAAATGCATTTATCTACAATCTTAGACTACTAAGTAGGTGTTGTAGAGACAATCAGGTACACATTTAGATACATAGATATCAGACAGCAAGGCCAGTTGATATTGAGCAATGAACTTGCGAGGGTGGGGGTGCTCACCAGTGAATTTAACCCCCACTTACAATACACTTTTCAAATCCTGACAAATAAAGGGACAATTCCTGAAGTCAATACATCCATTCTCAATTTGCATTTTCAACTAATTTTGGTCCTGGGGTTTCGACACAAATATTTTGAATGTAGAAAAAATGGAGCTGATTTTTATTTATTTATTTTGCGGGGGCGGGGAGGAATGGAAGAATCAAACGAAACAGATAGTTTAATTTCTTTCCTTTTATTTAAGGGTTAAAAAAAAAGAAAGCATACAACATGCACAACAAATTGTGGTCGTAGTAGATCGTGAATACACCAATGCTTCTTAAAAGAAGTCGCTTCCGCCCCCCACCCCACAGCTAACCGCAAAAGGGTTTCTTTGAAAAGAAAAAGTCTAAGACGTTAAGTGGGAAACCGCCTTCCTGAAGTCTTCCAGCCCCTACTCATCTCCACCACATACAAACTGTTGAATTTTCCCTCCTAAGCTGGCTCTCCTCCCCCTTGAACCCTTTCCTCCGCCCACCCTACAGCCCCATTATCTAAAAACACCACCCTTGCCAATTCTTTAGGGCTACCTATGCGCCTCTCCTTGGATCCCCACTACCTCCGTCAAGGGCTGGGGGAGGGGGAGAGAGAGGAAAGCGAGGTGCCCTTTTGCAAACTAATTTATACAGCAAAACTGGGCTTAAAAAAGAAAACAGGGTTTTTTGTGCAAAATGTACAAGGGGGCGACATGATGAAGAAAAAAAAAACAGAGACCTTCCTTACTTCCTCCTTTACTTCCTTGCGAAGTGGTGGCCTCCCCCCGTTTCTTTGGGGTTCGCTATGGGTCGGGGGAGCCTCACCTCTAAGGCGTCTTGCGTTCCCTTGCGTCTCTTTTCTTGAACGTGAAAACAGGGTATATTTGAGCAGAAACTGTTATGTCCTCCAAACGGAAGCGGAAGGAAATGGCCCTGTGGGGAGGGGGCGTGTTTCCTGGCGCTTCCTCTTTGGCCTGGCATCCTTCTTGCACTTAGAGTTTACATTTTAATGGGTATATATACCAACTTTTTGAAGGACACCCATTGGAGACGTCTTTCAATGGGGTGTGTGCGCGTGTTCCGGTGAACATTCATATATATAAATATATATATATTATATATTTATTGGTTATAGCCAGTTTTAAACTATTTTTTCCCCTTTTGTTGGTTTTGTATTATTTATCCCCAACATTTATGTATTTATAAGAAAAAATATGTACTTTTTTTTTTAGTATTTACTTGTTATAAAGGAATATGGTGTTTTTTCCTTGTCATTGTACAACCAGTTTTTTCCTTTTCTCTTTCTTTTTTTAGTTATTGTAATTTAGGGAAAAGCCAGTAGTTACCTTCGTACTTAAAATAATGTGTTTAGTTCTACTGGAGGCATGAAATCCGAGCCAGGCTGTAATTGTATAGTCCTCAGTTAGAAGAACTAGCTAAACCCTTCCTTCCTTTCTCCTATTCCTCCTCCACCACCACGCCCTCCTCCTCTTTTTTGAAACATCTTTCTTTGTTCTTTACAGTAGATAACTTTATTTATTTCCTTAAGGGTTGTCTGTTGAACAATTCTTGAATAAACTTTCTGTTCTTAATTGGCTCTTGTTCCATTGGTCGGGTTTGAAAACAGGCAGAAGAAAAAAAAAGGCCTTTGAGCTGTCATATAGGGGAGGGGGTGGAAAAGAGAACAACACGTTTCATTTCTAATTTTTTCAGACATTAACGAGAAAGACATTTATCTATTTCCTTCTCTCCCGCTTCTCCCTTAGGTTATGACTGTCGCTGCTTTATTTTTACAGCTTATAAAATCCGAGCACTTTCTCCTAGATGATTGTGTTTACTTAAAAAGTTAATCGCTAGGGGGTTCATTTCTTCTCCAGCTCCCCCGATCTCCGCCTTGTCTCTCTCTCCCCCCCCCCCGCCCTGTTTTCCCTTCCACTTTGAAAATCTTGTTCTAAATAGTCTCACGCCAATTAAAATTACCCCTCATCTTTTGCTGATACAAAGAGGTCCGATCACGTGCCGTCCAGACTAAACAGCCATTGGGCCTAAAATGAAAACAAAGGAAAATGATTAATCATAACAAAAGGCACACACGGGGCTATCTGGCTGAAATTAAGAGCGGGTGTGTGTGTGTGCGGGGGGGACGGACCTATCGTGAAATTAAATCGCTAAATATAACAAGAAAGGAGTTGAAGGCAGATGCTGCAGCAGCCGTGGAAAGAGAGGGGGGGAGGGGAACGTGCCACAGCGACAGAGATAAGATAAAGCCTCTGCTAATTTGTATTTTATGCTCTCAACCCTTAAGAAAACTTATTTTTACAAGCAGCGCGTTTCCATAAAACTTTTATGATGTTGGAAACCGAATGTAAACGGCCTGTCAAATTAGAACGTCACGTTTATGTGCCTGTAAGAGCGATTCAGGTCGAAATGGGAGCTTTGTGGAAGAGAGAGCTCGGGACAGGGCTGGGAAGAGATTCCGCCATTCTCTGACTGAGAAGAAGGTCTGCTATCTACTCCTACTGCTACGACGACCAGCCCTGTTGCTGCTCCTTCTCCGGCAGCTCCCACCACCACCACCACGACTCCTCTTTTATTCCATGCAAAACACTGTGCTCGGTGCTGTACAGAAGGAAAGTCACTCATTCCCTTGGTGCCCTCACGTTCTTTCTGCCTCCCCACCTTGAATGAGCCTTTGCCATTTCCTTAAGGGAGGCTTCCTTTGTATAAGAGGAAGGAAGGAGGATCGATTCCTGACTCGACTCTGCCCAGTTGGGGAGTGAGGAAGCACGCTCATTTCTGGAACCCCTGGAGTTGGGTTTGTGATGTGGAGACTTGGAACGGAAATGCAATACGGACAATGTGGGGGATTTCAGAAATTAGGGGGACTTGTTCAAGGCCTATGACCTCCAGTTACTGAGGATTTGGGTTGACCTATCTATGCAGCGTACCAGAAACCCAAGTGCAGATAAATTCTTTAGGCACAGGAGGTTGCTGGTCTAATAGATGATACTGACCATTTTGGTGCTTCTGTGATATACATATGCTGCTCTGGTATAATGGGGAACTTGTGGTCCTCCTAATACTGTTGGACTACAGTTCCCATCAACCCTGACCATCACACATGCTAACTCCTATCAGTCCACAACATTTGGAAGGCCACAGGTACCTTATCCTTGCCCTAGGATATAATTGCATATTGACATAAATTGGATATTGTGGATTTTTCATATCCTGTTTTATCAAAGTGGTACCAGGTTTGTGCAGGATATATATATATATAATACACAGACTATCCAGCCCAGTATGGACTTCCTGACTGGTAGCACCTCTCCAAACCTCGTGAGAGGCCTTTTCCCAGTTCGGCCATCTGAAATACTGTTAGTTCACAATGTCAGTGATTATGGAAGGAATATGCAGCCCCTACCACTAAGCCATGGTCCCATCAGTCATGGTCATAGCCCTGATCCATATGTTGCTATTGCGGTGGTGAGATGTTAACTTTAAGATACAGAGGTCATTTCTGTAATTTGGAATCATATGGACTGGATTATCACCATGGCTCCTTTTCAGCACTTCTAGCCACTTCTGCAAGCTGCTTGTGGGAAGGGACATTGTGGGAAGGAACCAAATTGTTTACATAGTTCAGCTTTACCTAGGGTCAAAATAGATGCTATGGTGGTCATTAGTACAAAGGAACCTGCCTTATTCTGAGTCAACCCATTGTTCCATCTAGCTCAGTATTGTCTATATTGAGTGGCAGTGGCTCTCCAGGGCTTCAGCCAGATGTCCCCACCTGGATATGCTGGGGATTAAACCAGGGAGATTCTGCATGCAAGGCAGATGCTCTGCCACTGTGCTATGGCCCTTCCCCACATGACTATCCTTGGCCATGTGTTCCATCACATATAAATGCACCTGCCATGCTAGTTGGCCGGTTTACGTGTAGAATTAGCACCAATTGCTGGAACATTCGCTTTACATCTCAGCAGAGTAACTCACATGGTAAGCATAGTTATATGTGATGGGGTATGCATGGATCCCTTATAGGGGAAAGCACTTCACCAGTGGCTGCTGTCATGTTTGCTCTTTATTGTGCATGTTACAGATGCTGTTTAAGACTAGACTCAGAGTACAAGTATATTAATCAGGTCACAGACATGGAGATTTCTGGATGCAATGTCTCAACTATTCACTGAGGTCTATAGGATTACATTAGAGTAATTGCTTCTGGGTCGAGAAATAATTGTTTCTACATGATTGGATATTGTTCTATGTCCATGGTTATCTGGTGTAAGGTGCTGTGGTAGTATGCCATAGGTGAGTTTCATTGTGTTTACAAATACCAACTAACAAAACCCCAAGCAGTTCCATCAACTTTAATAGGACCACCTTAGAGAAAGGGAGGGTGTGGATTGCAACACATATGTAATAAATATTCTCCTTCCATACAACTATTGTTGGTCTGTAGCCCTACATTTAGTTAATGGGTAGATTAAATCCACGGACAGGCAAGAACTTCAGGCCAGAGGGCTTTGTAAGAAAGATTATTTTAATTTTGTTTTATGTTTGGTTTTGTATATTAAGTTTCAACTGATAATTTTAGCCTTGAACCAATAATAAATAACAGTTTTGTTAGAAAAAAAATCTGAAACACTCTTTCCCCTGTGTCCATGACTGTAGCTGGATTATGTTCATCCATGCAATAAGTAATTTAATATTATCTGATGCTATAATTTAAAAGCATAAGAGCGTGGAAACTTTGATTGGGACCTGATCAAACAACAATAGTCAAGAATGTAATGCCGCCGCCTCCTCCCATTCCCCTGAATGTGATTTTATGGATGATATAACTGAGCCAAAATATTGGCATCTTTGTTATTTAGTCCTGTGTGAAAAGGTTTCCTCAAATAGTTTTAAAATAAGTTTGTGTAATGCCAGCCAAAGGGCTCAGTTCCTTGCACACTATATCCATAAATAAATTTAAAGGAGTAATAGCACTCATTTTTGTTTTGTAGTAGTGCTGCTACTACCACCAAACAAAGGGAATTCCACTAAAATCAAATTGATTTGGCTTTAATACACTTGTAAGTATGAGGTTTGTTTTCATTTCTCAAAAGTCTTTTGTTTGGGAGAGACACATGTTCTTAAGGCACGCTTGACATGGGAATGTATCAAATCAGGAAGCCTCTTAAAAACATACACACATTGGAAATAGCTCTTTAGCAGTGCATTTCTACTCAGAAGTAAGTCCCATGAGTTAAATGTGGCTTATACCCAGGTCAGTGGTATAGGATTGCAACATGAAGTTCCAATACCTCCAGTTTAATTGAGGTTTAATTTATCACCAGGTTCTAATAGGCCTCTGCTTTTGGGAATGCATAGGTAAGGTCATGTCACAGCAGTACATCTGCAGCTTGAAATATCCCCTCCCACACATGCACTCTTGTACATTTTTTTCTGATATGTTCTTCAGATGAATTATGGGTTCCACTGAAAAAGAATACGCCAGGATTCACCTCAAAACTTGACTATTAAAACAGAGTCAGTAATATGTGTGTGAGGGGACACACACACTAGAATTGCCAATCCAAAAGCAATGCTTTGAGTGAATCCGCAGTACCCATCTGTATATGAATTTTTGCAGCCAAGTCATCACTACACTTGCAATATTTGTGCATTTCCTAATAAACAAACCCTCACAATAAACCCTTCAATCCAAACCATGTTGGTTCTCAAACGTGCAAAGGGCAAGTGCTTATGGTATTTTAACCACATGGTACTAATCCATCTTTATGCCTTTGTCTGAAACATTTGTGCATGTAGTCTGCAGTCCATTTAGAAAGTTGCAAGACTACAAAACCATGACGCTGTGATGCTGTGGGTGAAGCCCATATGGACCGAAGCATTCAGGGCATTTAACTGATGTCAGCAATTGACAGCATTGAAGGATTGGCAGTGCAAATGCAGCCAAGTGAAATCTGATTAGTCAGATGGATTTTCTGTGGAAATCTGATGCTCTTGGCCTGGGAAATGGAACAGAAAGTAGAATTCCAGTGGTGGGTTGTGTATGCTTAACTCAAGCATTTAAAAGTAATTGCATTTCAAACAACCTGTCTCCGTTTCCCCCATATTCTCTCACCACACCCCAATCTCCTTGTAAGCTAATAAAAGTGGTCCACTCCATTTTAAATCATCTGCACTCTACACTTTTTTAAGATTATGGAACAAAATCTTCTGGTAGGAATAAAATCTTTCAAAAGTTTCACAGATGTTGGTAGAATGTATTAGAACACTATTATTCTCTTCCTTTGAGTGTTAGGGAGAACTATGCATTTTAAAAGTTATAAAACTATTCTGAAAGGTTGTGCATGCTTCAGATAGGAACATACTATTTTACTAGCAGCAGAATCTGTGATAGAATGAGCCTGACTGCACACATTTTACACAAAATCTTGCAAGGAATGGGCATGGGGAGAAAAGCAGAAACAAAAAAATGCACTTCATCCATATTCCCACTACTAGCAGCAAGACCACCAAATCAAATCGCATCAAAACATGGTTTTTTTTAATCATATATTTTCCAGCACCTTCTTAATGTTACTTTCTTGATTGCAGCAGATAACACAGTTCTCGAATGTTTGTAAGAAAAACAGATAGAACTAGGACTCATAGTAGTACTACAGTAAATTTCAGAGCACTTCATGAATCTGTATGCATAGATTTTGGGGGTTTCTCACATTTCCTAAACCTCAGTTTCCTCCAGATTTAGGGTTTTTGTACAATGCCACCCACACAGATGTTTGTGCTGACAAAAGTTGCCAAGCTTTTCTTCACTCCTCAGTGTAGTATCCTAGCCTTACTTTCTAGAAAGTCTGTGGAAGGAGATAAACAATCTCAAAGAAGCATTCTAAGGTTTTCAGAATTCCCTTTTGATTCGTTTTTATCTCTTTCTCACTCTTTCAACTTCCCCCCCTCCAGACTCCAAACTTTCTGATTTTGTACCTTTACCAAGCAGGCCCAAATCTATGAATAAATCTTCACTTAGGAATTCTGATGAACGTCTAAATTCTTTAGGACGTTAGAGAAGCCCGGGCTGTCAGAAGTCTTTGGTGGAGAAAGATTGATCGTTTCTTTCTCTCCCCCTCACTCTCTGCTCTTTTACTCTCACAGTTTGCGTGGAACTTTTTTTTTTTAAAGGACTGATGATATATTATAAACTTTTTTTAAAAAAAAATTAACTCCTTGAGTTTATGGTCTCTGGATGCATATAACTGAGCCGGAGTGGGGAGATACATTAGGTTCCCCCCTACTTTTAAAGAAAACTTTGGACTAATCAACTCATTAACAACTGTTTCCCACTATCGCCTATTCAATCCCAACTGCTCTCTTAGGTTTCAGAAGAGGACAGCTTCTAGAAATAACTCTTTCCAACATCCTTTCACTCTAACCTGATATTCTCCAGCAGTGTTTATAATGTGTTTTATATATATATATATATATATATATATATATATATATATATATATATATGCAAATCCAAACAGATTCGAGTTTGCTAATCCACTCGTTTTTCTTTCCTTGGGTTTCAGTGTTGGGCTGCTTGTAAATTATAAGTTTTCGGCTTCTACTTGGGTGATTTTTACTTCATCCCTGGTGTCTGTCTCTTCTTTTCTAATTCCTCCCTCCTGGACTGAGCTAAAATCAACGATTCAATCAACCAGACAGAGACGAGGCAATAAGGCAAACTGTACCCCACAGTTGCCTCCTCAGCCCTTTCGCAAGATCTTCCTTAACACTCACTTAGCATTTGTTAGCAAAAGGGGGGAAATCAGTGGAATTCTCCCAAAGATAGGTAAGCTGCCATTATTTTTATTCTCATTATTTTTATTTTTATTGTTTTTGTTGTTGTTATTATTATTATTATTAGCTATTAAATAAAAATACTTTCTGTTTTCAACCGGGCTGGCCCTGCTATTGGGCGAGCCAGGTCACATGACCAGGATTGGCTGCAATTTATCCCTGCTCGTCAGTTTAATAGAGCAAGGTCCCCATACGCCTGTATTATCAGCAATATAAGATTTTTTAAAATTAAAAAAACGGGGGAGGGAGGGGGAGGAGACTGCAAATAATACTAATACTAAAGCGATATAAAATATTGGAAGGGCCTTTAAGATCAACCGTTCCTTCCCCTCCCATCCACCCGCGTTTCCCCCCCCCTCTTTCCCCCTCCCTCTTTTTGCACTGGGCCCCTGGAAAAAGCCATGAATTTTGAATTTGAGAGGGAGATAGGCTTCATAAACAGCCAGCCATCGCTAGCGGAGTGTCTGACGTCCCTTCCCGCTGTCCTGGAGACATTTCAAACTTCATCAATCAAGGAACCACCGACGTTAATTCCTCCTCCTTTAGAACAAGCCCTCCTCGGCTTGGATCCTTCATCCAGCAACCAGCCTACGCCAAGGAGCCAAAAGAGACCAAGACATGGGCAGGCCCAGAGACCCGCGCTCCAGCCTCCTTCCCTGGCAGGAGAATTCCCCTGGATGAAGGAGAAGAAATCCTTCAAGAAAGCCAGCCAGGTCCCTGCTGCTGCTGCTGCTGCTGCTTCTCCTTCCTCCTCCTCCTCCTCTTTGCCCGGATCTGCCGCGGGTTCTCCTGCAGGTCTGTATACGACGAAGGGGGGAAATTGGGGTGTCGTGGGGGGGGGGGGACTGACGGAGTTGACTGAACAGGACAAAAATCCCACTATCTAAAATGTGCTCGCTGCTGGGAAACAGAGGCAATGCTCTTCTCGCCTCCCTTAATCCCAAACCAACTCCAAGCAGAAGAAATGATTGAAATAGCAGGGAGAATCATTCTCTTTCTCTCTATTTCTTTCTTATCCTCTTCTAGCAAATCTCTAGAACAAATAAAAATAAAAATCCACACAGCCTCTCCGAACTGGTATCCATTTCTGGCCCTCTGGGCGCCTTGTTTATGCTCTGGCTAGTCATTCCAGTGGGAAACCGTGGACAATACAGAATATAATTCGCTTTTTTGGGGTGGGAGGGGGTATATTTTATATAAGCTGTTTTTATTTCAAGATTAGAAGAAATATGGTTGGAAAGAAGACATCAAAGGAGAGGGGGATATAGTCCTTTTTAAACCACCCCTATTCCATAGATTGGTAATTTGCAGGGCACCCTGTCAATTTACCCTGCAGATGCGAGAGTCTTCCATTTCAACATTTCTGTCCCACCAACTCGCTTAAGTCCCGTAGGATCTCAAGAGGTGCAATTGCGTAAATTGTAAATTCTGGACTACATAGTCTAATAGTTGGGGTAGATGGCACGCCTTCACTTCAAAATGTGATAAGCCTCCTTCTGCTGAGCGGGGGGCCTGGACCTCTGCTTTACAAGCCCTGCCCTGACAGCATCGCGGTGGGGTCAACCTAGCAAGCCACCAAGCTTAGGAGGAAAGGAGCTCATTCCTTTCCTTCAGGGTCCTCACCCTCCCACGCCCCACCTGCATACATCCTGGATTTGTGGTTGGGATGGACATCCTTGGGACTCCATTGGGAGAGAAGCAACGAGGCTGTTGGGAGAGGGACACGGTATTAGCTCCTTGGATCCCCTGTTTTCCGGGCTGTGTGGATAAAGAAAGATCCCATCGGTTCTTTCGCTCTCTCTCGTCCCCTTTTGTGTTCCCCTTTCCTATTTTCCCCGCTAAGAAGGCTTTGCCATCCCATTATGAAAGGTCCCCTTCCTAGGCAAGAAGGTAGATTGGGAAGACGGAAGGCAGGAAACTGACGTCGTCTCTTGCAATCGATGGAGGAGAGGCTTGGAGATGTCTTAGGGAGACTTCGTCTTCCACAAGCGTGTCTTGAATACTGATTTCTCCATCCCAGAGTGAGCGTGCGGGGAATTCTTCTCATTGAGTCTCCCTCCAAAAATGCACCATCCCTCCCCCCCTCCCCCTGCCCTGCCCCCGCACTCTGTTATTTGCAGGACCTTAAGGAAGTTTCCCAGCGCTGGCTTCCACTGTAAGGGGTGTGTAAGACTTTTGACTGAGATGCACACAACTTTGTAAAATTTCCCTATAATTTCCAAGTGGTTCCCATGCACGCCCTTGTCTCAATAAAAAAAGCGGACGTGGGCAGACCCCATTTAGGAGGAACGTTTCTTCACCCAGCTGTTATTTTTAATGGCTTTATTTCGTCTTGTTTTCATTTTTAAAACGGTTTTCTTCTTCTTTCTGCGTCCAAGACGTCCAGGGTTTGTTAGACAACAGCGGCAGCGGCTCTCGACGGCTGAGGACGGCTTACACCAACACGCAGCTGCTGGAGCTGGAGAAGGAGTTCCATTTCAACAAATACCTCTGCAGACCCCGCCGGGTGGAGATCGCGGCTTTGCTGGACCTGACTGAAAGACAGGTGAAGGTCTGGTTCCAAAACCGACGGATGAAGCATAAGCGACAAACGCAGCATAAGGAAATCCCCGAGGGGGACGCCAGCTTGGATCAAGGCAGCGAAGAGGTGGAGGAGGAGGAAGAGGAGGAGGGCAGCTCTCCATTTGGAGACGTCCTGGAGATCCCTTGTCCTTACCCTGCCCGCAGCAGCAGAGAGCCGCCGAGGCCCCCCGCTGGCTACCTGACACCCGCCGAGGAGAGCGCCCCCAACGCAGAGCCAAATGGGACAGCTGGCGCCCGCTCTTCCTCCTCTTCCTCTTCCTCCCTGGACAATGCCTTCCTGGAAAGCCAGAAGTCTCCTTTGTTGCCACCAGACCTGAATATTTTCTCTGTGGATTCCTGCCCACAGACCTCAGAAGGGCTTTCTCCCAGCTTCCAGGGGTTCTTAGACAGCCCTGTCAGCTTCTCCGTCGACGATCTGGACTTTTTTACAAGCACACTTTGTACTCTCGATCTGCCACATTTGAATTTCCAGTAAACACCCTCCGACATTCCTTATCTGCCTTGGGTTATATGCCCCTATAAATATACACAGGCATGCACACACCAACAGCTCCCCATGCCATGGAAACGGAAAGTACGCTCCCCCACCCCACGCCTGATCACAGCCCCCCCCCCATTGAAAAAGCATTTATTTCGAAAGAGGTTTGTGAGTCTCTAGTGGACCCGAACCTAAGAAATATTTCTGCCACTTTCTTTTAAAGGAATCTATGTTCTGACTGAATTCAGGTATTTCTATCTCGTATATATATTTTTATTCGGACAAGAATAAAGGGGTGCCACGCTTAAGGAGATATTTATCAAAGGAGAAAAATGAAGTCTGGCCTTTTAAATATCTTTAGAAGCTCCCTCCACCCTTTCCCAGAAAGCTTGTATTAGAAATCCTCGACTCAAGAAGAAAATGTCTGTCCATTTTTCTTAAAAAAGTGAACTTCTCAGGAAACAAAGCAAGACGTTTAGATTTATTAATTTAAAGAACAAAATAGGAAGAAGGAAAAAATTAAAAAAGAACAAGAGCGATGGAGGTTTTGTCCCTTCTTTTTATGTTTTAGAGGTAGATTATTTATTCAAATGCTTTAATAGTAAAATGCAAATTATTTATTGTACATTATTTTCATAGATTAAATAAATGGCTTTATAGTATTAAACGCTGCATTCCTGTTTTACATTCACCTTAAAAAAAATAAATCAGGAGACTGTATTTCGTTTTCCTCCCTTTAAATTCTTTGGGGTTTTATTTCTATTAGCCTTCGTTTACATAACAAGAATTAGTGGCGATAGCCGCTGAGGAGAATAATATTTTCAAAGGCTTAAAAAGCTGTACTAAGTTTTTAAAAAATCACGTTCTTTTCTCTTTTTATTAACATTTTAAAATATGTAGTATGCGCAGCAGAGATCCTTTAGAATATTTATAATGCTAAAAAAAACAAAAAACACCTCACTTTGGAAATATTTCAGTTGATGCGTGTTAATATATGATTTGTTCTTGGGAGGTGCGGGGGGGGGACCACCCTGAGCAGGACTATTTTTATTTGAAAAGCATCTACTTAACTGACCCAGCAAAAACCAGAAAGGGAATGGAAAGTAAGGGGCACAATTTGCAAACAAAAATATTATTATTGTTGCAATTATTATTATTACAAAATATCAGCAATGCCCAAAGTTTCTAGGTCCCCCCCTTTTTTGCTAAATTAGGTCACCCCTCCTTTGTAAAAAAAGAAAAAAAAGCAGAAAAACCCCTTATCCGCAATGTCTCAGAATAAGGGGAAGGAGAGAAAAAGAGAGAAGAAATAATTCAATAGGTGGGCGCAGAGATTTTAGAATCTCTTTGCAATGGTTTTTACACGTCACCTCGAGAGGAGAAACAGGCTTCTGTTCTCCAGATTTTTAGCAATGAAGGGGATGTTCCAAATTTAGGGACACGCAGAGAGGAACGGAGGAAAAATTAAGACGTGAAAACAGGAAATTTCCTATGCAGAGAAGGCTATTCAATCGACTAATTCAAGCTCCCCACGTACATTAGACGAAATACCGTAAAAGACACGAGAGCAAACAGAGGTTTTGAACGAGATTAAATCTATTTCCTTCTTAAAGATACATTTTTATAAAAACCTCTTTCCTTCTGTCTGCCTTTTAGATTCGGAATTAACGATTGGTTGAGCCTATGGCTCTTCAACTACTAAGGACCTTTATTTCTTAGCCCTAATTTTATTTTATTCTTTAAACCAAACCCCATCTTAAAAGTGGGTGGCTTGGGGCGGGGTTGGCGGCGGAGGCGAGCTTCGCTGGGTTGCGAATGGCAAGCGGTCAGAGAAGAGGGATCGCCGGCCGTGAGTGTGACATGCACAATGTTAACACACACATACACAAATAAATCATATTACGTCTCTGCTAAGTCACCGGTATTTCCCCTAACATGGCAGGGTTTTGGGAGGCATTCAAGTCGCATTTGTGGGCCAAAGTAACACACTGAGATCCGGGAGAGGAAGGGCGGGGGGGGGGGGAGGAGAGCGTTGTTGGACTCTAGGAGATCGGAGTGAGGGGGGAGGGGAGTAGGAGCTCAAAATGGCGCAGGAATCGAAGACTACACAAGTCGAGGCAGGGGGAGGGTGCGGTGAGGACGACCAGGCAGCCATTATAGATGGAAGAAACTGTTCTATTATTCCGGGGGTAGGTTGTGACGCGGGGGAGGGGGGTGGAAGGGTGGGCGGATGGAATGTTGGTTGTGATTCTGAACAAGACAGGGAGCTTTTGAGATTCCGAATCCTCCATTCGTAAGATTTCATTCAGCAAGATTAGACAATTATCATGATGGGCTTCTACATCCAAGGACTATTTTTTTATTAACGACGTTCTAAGATGGTCTGATACACGTTTCCCCCTTCGCTGCAGATAAACCCTGTTTCATTTCTCCCCACCCCAATTCCATCCCCATAAAAATGTATAGCGAAGGATAGGATAAGAAGAAGAAGAAGAAGAAGACCCACGTTTGTGGAAGAAGAAACTGCTGCAAGGAAGGCCTCTTCTTGCACGTCGGTAAGAAAATAAATAAAACGTAGGCAGTGTTGTTGTTTTTTATTTCAAGCGCGCTCCCACTCCTCCCCCCCCCCCACCCGCAGACACATATGATCAAGGAATTTTACTTTGGAAACCACACTACGGAATCAAAACCACATAAACAAACACACATTCCTGCTCATTCGTCACGTCCTCCACCCAAACCAGTTGAAATCTATTCTGTAAGTATCTAGGTAGTCAAGCAGGCATCTGCTTTACAATTTGCCCTGCATTTCAATGTACACATCTACACGAGAGTAAATCCCACTGAAGTGGGACTTTCTTTTGAGGCAAAATTCCACTCTATGCAGTGTAACAGCATGTTATTCAAGAGAAATTTCTTGACAAAGCAGGGCAAAAAGCCTCGCACAAATATTCAAATATTCTCATAAATGAGAATGCATTTATTTGTTTTAAGATTTCTCCCGCTGTGGTTAAGAAACTGCCTCAATAAACCCTCTCGCTTAATAGTTGAGGTTGCAGCAGGGCTGGCCCTGCCATTAGGCAGAGTAAAGCAGTCGCCTTAGGCGGCAGAAGAAGCCTAACCTACTGCAGAGGGTTGGTGTGAGGACAAAATGGTGTTGTGCAAACTATGCTCTTCTGAGATCTGCTGGAGGGAAAGTTGGAGGTTAATGTAAGAAAACAAACCAATAAAATAATAGGCTGAGAGTGACTACAGGAGTTAACAGTGCCTGAATATCTATCTCATGATAAAATGTCAATTTCAGTTACCTTCAGTTGTTACTCAGTCAGTAGCACACATGCAGAATTTTCTCTCTGCTTTTGCTTATGCCTAATGACAACAAATGGCCCTTTAAGATACCTCTGAAGTTTTTACCATAAAGCAGCAGCTTCATGAAAGTCCTAGAGTGGCCAGTCCCTCAGCACTGCACTGCTGCATCACCAAGATTTTCTCCATAAGGTTTCACAATGCTTGCATCCTCACTTTTCTCCTAGACTTAAGGATGGGCAGACTTCGGGCCTGTCAGATCTACTTTACTTATTTATTTACTAGAACTTCAAGATCTCTCAACCAGAGCCAGATGCAACAGACATATGGTTCGAAGGAAAAATAGGGTGTCAGCACATTCGGAGCCTAGGAATTTAGATAAACATAGGAAGCAGCTCAGACCATTGGTCCATCTAGTTTGATATTGTCTGTTCTGATTGGGAGCTGATCTCCAAGACAGGGGCAAAACTAGGCTTTATTTCACCCTGGTCAAAAAACCCAGTTTGGCATCCCTCCACATGCATTTGTGTATACACACACATTGGCTGGGAGCCTCAGTGACACCCCTCTGGAGGCTTCATGTGGGGGGACCCAGCTATTTCCCCCCCCCCACCTCCACAGCTATGGCTCTGTCCAAGGTTTCAAACAAGAGTCTCCCTCAGTCCTATCTGGAGATAACAGGGATTGAACTTGGAATCTTCTGCATGCAACACATTAGCTACGGCCCCTTGTATGCACATGTATATCTAATACATTTTAACACCACCATTTCAATAAAATGTCCAGGGTGATTTGTTTTGGAAGAAAATACTAGGGGGGAAGCCCCATGTAACTTAGGTCACGCCCACCATACATTAAAAGCACATGGCTTCCCTCAAATAATCATGTGCTTTAAACATAGGTAAAGGTAAAGGGACCCCTGACCATTAGGTCCAGTCGTGACAGCTCATCTTGCTTTATTGGCTGAGGGAGCCAGCGTACAGCTTCTGGGTCATGTGGCCAGCATGACTAAGCCGCTTCTGGCAAACCAGAGCAGCACATGGAAACACCATTTACCTTCCCACCGGAGCAGTACCTATTTATCTACTTGCACTTTGACGTGCTTTCGAACCTTCCCACCGGAGCAGTACCTATTTATCTACTTGCACTTTGACGTGCTTTCGAACTGCTAGGTGGGCAGGAGCAGGGACTGAGCAACGGGAGCTGACCCAGTTGCGGGGATTCGAACCGCTGACCCTTCTGATCGGCAAGTCCTAGGCTCTGTTGTTTAACCCACAGTGCCACCCGCGTCCTGCTTTAAACATACTGTACTTTAAATGTATGGTGTAGATGTGACTCCACTGGGACTTCTGAGTAAGCAGGAATAGAATTTTGCTCTGCACCCACCTTACTTTTAAGGCACATTTAAAGAACATTCCTTCAAAGAATCATGGGAACCATAGTTTTACCCCCTAAAGGGCTACAATTCCCAGCACCTCTAACAACCTACGGTTTCAATAATTCTTTGTGGGAGAGCTATGCTTCAAAAGTGCTTATGCAGGGGCCTCAGCGCTGGCATCGCAAACAGTTCCCCGTGGTACATTCTGATCACTTTGGCTCAACCTGATCCCTGGCAATCTTTAAGGACTTTTATCTGTCTATACCAATCTGCAGTGGTTAGGAAGGCAACTATATCAAGGGCTTCATGTGAGATTTACTTCCAGTGCGAGAGAGTTTAGCCTCAGAACTGTTAAAGCAATAAAGTAACCTATGCCTCTGAGCATGTGCAGAACACATTTCAGTTTCCAATCAAACACATATAATAATGTGCATGAATAACATAATGGAGATTTATAGCATTTTGTAAGGAAAACAACAACAGCTGACTGTTCCCAGGGGGGTACTTACCATTTAAAAAGGAAGTGGGGGGGGGGAGAAAACAGTAGCAATGGATGAATATGAACAGATGCTTTTTAAATTCTGTGTTCTTAAATATGGGTGGTTACGTCTGTGGATGCAGATTAAGGGATTAAGCCAAACCCTCATGAAAAATGTGTTGAAGAGAAATCTGGAGGGTGGAACCATGTACATTAGGCATGGGGAACCTGTAGCCTTCCAAATGTTGCTGGGCTACAACTCCCATCAACCACAGACAGCATGACCAATGATCAAGGATTATGGGAGTTGTAGTACGAAAACAGATGGGGGGAGCACCACATTGTCTACCCTCTCTTTAGATGATAAAGTGTATCTCCTTATTTCAAAATGTGGTATATGGTAAGCCGCCCCTGCCACATCTGGGGGTCTTCTTACTCATTCTCCCAAGTGGACCTCTGCCTCAACATGCTTCCCTGAGTGCACCGCCAAGAATGGTAATTGTAATGCTCACATTGGTGTTTAAAGCCTTAAATGACTTAAGCCCCAATTACAGTACTGTATCTAGAAGACCACCCACTTTCCTACAGACCCTCTTGGGGCTTAAGATCAGGTGCAGCACATAGTGGAGATCACCATTTCCCACCCCACAGAATCATCTCATCAACTAATTTGATTGGGAAGGGAGGCAGATTAGGCCTCAAACATAAAGCAAAATTCATCCATCCACTGGAAATTTGATTGAGATACAAGGCCACTGTCTAACTACAAATTGCCTCTCCCCAACAACTCAGCAAAGGCAACCAAAAGAAGTAAATCTCAATGCAAGGGGGGACATGGTTCAGCAAGTCAAAACCTTGGAGGCTCTTTTCATTGAGTAGGTTGAGTCCTTTGAACACATGGGACATGTCTCTGAATATATGAAGAGTGTATTTGCCAGCTTGTATTTACAAGAATCCAGAGGCATCCTTAAGAGTCAGAATCACTATTTTTCAATACTAAGCAGTCTAGAACCTTGAACCCATGGTCAAATTGGCTTAAGTTCTAGCCAGTGGTAAAGCTAGAATATTTGTCACTGTGACAGGCTTGGGTGAATTTCCCACAGTATACCTGGGGCTAAGGATAGGTGGGCTACGAATTCCAGAGTTCTGCAAAACTGTAAATGGAGGCTAAGGGGCTAAAAAAGGTATACAGCCTTCTCTTTCCATTTGCAAGGCCACAGACACACAGGAATAAATGACTCATTTATGGACAGTGTCTGGCATTTCTCATGCCATACTTGAGCATATTCCAGAAGCCAGTAATATTAAATAAAATCGTGGATAATGAATAGCTTTCCTTGGTGCTTTGGACGTGGCCAACCCCAGGAGGGAATTTCCTGGGGAAGAGATGAGTGGTACTCAAAAGAGAAACACATTTATTGCAGTGCAAGAAATGCAAAAAAATTAAAAAAAGTAGGCAGGATGCCAAGGAAGATCATTTCTATTAAGTCCATGCCAGATTCATTGTTAAGCTAAATAACATGGTTAAGATGCAAGGGTAAACACCCATCTGTTGGCAGCTGCAGGGGGGTGGTTTTGAACGGGAAAATGGCCAGCAGGGAAAGAAATAAGCACTCCCTTTCCAAAACACTTCTCTGATCAAAACCGCAGCATTTCTTTAAAAGAGCAGGACTTTTTACACCATTTGTGTGCAGTTTGCCTAAATCAGGCTTTGCCAGCTTGGTGTTCTCCAGCTGCTTTGAAGAACAGGTCCCGCTGGCTCCAACCAACATGGCCAATGGTCAGAGATGCTGGAAGGTGGCATCCATGCAACTACATATGGAGGGTACCATGTTGGGGGAGACTGGCCTACATTGTAGAGCAGAGTCAGTGGTGATTTCTTGTGAGACAGGGCTCAAGTTCTCCTGGTTGACATGACCTGGAACATCTTCCTTCAGTCTCAGATGTGCAAGGGAATTTATTGTATTTGATTCAACAATAAAGATATTGGGGCCGCTCAGCCCTGGCAAAATGGAATTGAATGAATAAAGACCTGAGGCATATGGTTCCTCAGGATGGTCTGACGTCTCAAGAGGTTGCCATCTTGCTGAAGCTAAGGAGAACTGAGCATGGTCAACGCCTGGATGGGTGATTGCCTGGGAACCCCCTTGGGTTCCATGGTGGAAGAAAGATGAGATATGTATGCAAGAAAATAATAAATACATAAAAATAAAAATAAATATGTAAAAGCACCTAGCAATCAAAGTGTTCTGAGTAATCCAAATGTCTTGGAAGCTCAGAACATGAGGACTGTGTCCCATTTTATAATAAAAGAATCCAGTGTTACTAAATCAAAGAGCCTGCATTTCAAACCCTTTATTTGGTCCAGACAGAGTTACAAGATGCTCAGCTCACCCTTCACCTTTGCTTCCCTTTTCAAGAGGAGGCAACACAGAGAGGCATATTGTCCCACTGCGGCTTCTCCATCCTCGGTACCTGGATTCTCATTCATACCACCTCCCATCCTATTCATAACTTTGAGGGACTGTGGTGTTTGTTTCATTGGACTGAGTATATATAAATAAAAGTGGAGAGATTCTTAAAGCACCAAACAGCAATTTGGACAAGTTTGCTCTAGATACTGGAAGGATGCTGTTAATAACAAAAATCATATATTTGTTACAGCGACTAACAAGACAGAGTATTAAAGGTTCTCCCCCCCTCTCTCTCTCCTAGATATTTAGCTTCTAGATCTATAAAGTTTCTAGACTTCATGGAAACAACAATATATTGCATTTTAACCGTTAGAATGTGTTCTTGCCATTGGAAGAAGATATTATAACCATGGCGTGTAGCATTCCCAGCCTCTGTCCCCAGGTTAACTGAAACTCTATTTCTCATTTTCATCTGATCCTAGGGAGGCAGTTAAAAGGCTAAGCTGCTGCTTGGTAGCTATGAAGGACTGTGTGGTGAACAAACTGAAACTTAATGCAGAAAAAACAGAGCTAGTATTGTACTGCTGGTAGACAGATTGGCTTACACAGGTTTGGAGTTTACAACCTGTTCTCAATGGAGTTGTACATCCCCTGAAATACTAAGTTTTGTAGCTTTGGTTCTCATTGACTCACTAATCTTCTTAGATGTGCAGGAAGAATTGGTGGCAAGAGGTGCCTTTCCCTAGTTTTCTGCACTTAACTGAAAACCATCCTTGGCATAGCAAGGCCAAAAACTGATGGCTGCAGATAGAGGACTTGTTCCACCACCATCTCTATAATGAAAGCCTTTTCTGCCTGGCGTAGGTTGCCACTCAAAATGACCAGGTTCGCTTTGATTCTGAGAGTGCCATTCAGACTGCACTAAGACTGCAATCCCTTCTTTGGGAGTTCCTGGATCTCCTGATGTTGGTTCACACTATGCCTGAACTCTGAGCATATTGAGGAGGTGATAATTCAGCACTGGGTGGAGAGAGAAAGTGAGAGGGGTTAATTCTCTAGGAGGACCAATGCAAAACAAATGACACCTTATCAATACAAATCTCTAGCTAGGGCCCTTCTGCGGATCATAATGACTCCTCCAAGTCGCTGCAGGTCTAGGCAGCATGCCACTCACAGCCACCAATCAATTCTCCACCCACAGAAAGTGACTTAATAAATGGGGGGCCTTGCCGGTTATTATCCTTGCTCACAGCAAACCCTTCTTATTTGTCCTAATTAGCAAGACCAAAGTGTCAGAGGAGAGAAGGGAACACATTCAATAAAATCTAAATTATTGAATGACTGAAAGATTTCACCATTTGTTTAGCCCATTTTTTACTTCCTTCAAAATGTCAAATGCCAGAGGAAACACGTTTCGAAAGCCCTGGCCTGATGCTCTCAGCAACTGCAGAGCATAAATTAAGCATCTGATGCTTGCCCTCTCCATGAGATGAGAGCTTATTAACTGCAAATATACAAACAAGGCAAGTTAATGTAGTATAAAGACACCAAAGCAATATTTACCTTGTCCTAGTCTAGACTATGGATGTGCTAGCCATGGTGCCACTTGAATGCCCTAATGATATCACACACACACACGCAGGCACACACACACACACACACCCCAGAATGGGAAACCTGTTCAACCCTGAGGGACGCATTCCCACCCAGGCAATCTTCTGAGGTTCAAATAGTGCTGCTGGGTGGGGCCAGAGGCAAAAGTGGGTGGACCATTGAGTGTAAATTTCTACACACCCACAACCCTTTGAATCCTCCAACCAGGGAAGCAATAGGCACTATACAGTGGTACCTCAGGTTACAAACGCTTCAGGTTACAGACTCCGCTAACCCAGAAATATTACCTCAGGTTAAGAACTTTGCTTCAGTATGAGAACAGAAATTGTGCTCTGATGGCACAGCAGCAGCTGGAAGCCCCGTTAGCGAAAGAGGTGCTTCAGGTTAAGAACAGTTTCAGGTTAAGAACGGACCTCCGGAACGAATTAAGTACTTAACCTGAGGTACCACTGTACAACAAATTCCAGCCAGGAAATTAACCACTCAAGGAAAGTGCAAAAGGTCAACAAGATGTGTTTCTAGCAAGGGTGTGTGGTCTGTAAGGAGTCATGGGGGCCAGGTAGAGAGGCTTGGAGGGCCACATTAAGCTCCAAGGTGAGGTCTGAGGTTCTCCACCCTGAAACATACAATGATACAGTCACATAGACAAAACAAACCTGGGGCAGCAGGGAGCAGTTACACACACAGCAGGAAAGTCAGTGAATAGATGACATGTACATTTGTGGTACAGGAAGAGACTTCTAGAACATATGAATTGATGAAGTCAGGCATGAGTAGACTCAAAGAATGTAAGAACATAAGACGAGCCTGCTGGAAGAGGCCCATCTAGCCCAAAACCCTGTTCTCACAGTGGCAAACCAGATACCTTTAGGAAACCCTCAAGCAGAAACCAAGCACAAGAGCACTCTCCCCTCCTGTGGTTTCCAGAAACTGGTATTCAGAAGTACCACTGCCTCTGATCATGGAACATAGTCATTGTAGATAGTAAGCATGGATAGCCATATCCTCTGTGAATTTGTCCATCCTTTTTTAAAAGCTATCCAATTTGGTGGCCACCTCTGCCTCTGGTGAGAGTAAGTTCCACAGTTTAACTATGAGCTGTGTGAAGAAGTACTTTCTTCTTATCTGTCTTGAATCTTTCAGCATTCAAATTCATTGAATGTCCATTAAATTCTAGTGCTAGGAGCGTGTGAGAAAAAACCTCTGTTCTATCAACTTTCTCCATGCCATGCATAATTTTACAAACTTCCATCACGTCTCCTCTAAGTTGTCTTTCCTCTAAACGAAAAAGTTTCAAATGCTGCAACCTTTCCTCATAAGAGCAGATGCATGAGGCGTAACCCCCTGCAATATTGCTTTCCAAAATTCCCATTGGTTAGTTACACCAGGGATGTCTGGATTCTTGTTAAGTCATATGCTTTAATAACTGTTCAGAGGCCAGTTCATTCATGCATGCCACAAAGCAGGAATGTTTCAATGGACCAACTATATATTTAAGGACCTATGGCATAGATAGTGTTGTTGCAGCAAGAGGAGGGCATGGCTTTCCCAGATGGGTAGCTATATTAGTCTGTTAGGGCAAAATCAACCAAGAGTCTTATTGCAAGGTGCTAGTGTGTGGGGTGTGTGGATCGGGGGAGGGGGAGGGGGTAGCACTGCAGCCTAAGGGCCATATATAACTCAGAGTACACCTATTGGAATCAATTGACATTGATTTTGATGGATTTATTTGTAGTATGGCTTAGCTGGCGACAGCCCTAATACATTCATCTGGGAGGAAGGGCAGGATATAAGTTTTATAATAAACAAATTTATTAAGACAGAACCCTTCGTGGACCACAGACAGCTTCATCAGATGTCCCGTAAAGGATGTCCTGTTGCAAAGGTCAACCAGCGAACACAGTAGAGTGCCAAACCACAAGTAGGTTCTGGAAAGGGTAGGGGGCACTGCCCAAAAGTCATCAATATGCCATCCTTGAAATACTGTGTCAATGAAGACTACCCATGAATTGAGGTTTGCCAAGGGAATTCTTCATGGGGTGCAAATTCATGCCATGCACCACCCGTCTTTAGTGATAGCAATCTTTGATGCTCAGAGGGGTGGGAGGAGGGGGAGGAGGAGAAGGAGGAGCTGCTGCTCAAGATTATATGTGGGAAAATTCCTCCCAGCTCTCAGGGCCCCACTACTGAAGCTCTAGTTGAGGTATTACAAGATAATCTTCCTAAATGTATTGAACCCAGTGAGATTCTTTGCTCCCCTAACTTTTCTAGGGAGACTGTTCCAGAGTTCTACACCACTAATATATATTTTAAAATCCCCTCTGATTGCTTTTCTTTGCAATAAAATTGGGGAGGGAGGAAAGGAGCCTCATCAAGTCAAAGTGAGTATTAAGAGGGAGGCTTTTATCGGTTGTGCTTTAGGGGATAAGAATAATTAGTGACACTATCGCCTCTCTAAATACACAAGTGAAAATGAAGCAGTAAATATAATTAAAGGCTAATGTCTAATTAAATATTTTTAGGAAGCAAGAAAAAAAAGAACAACACCCTGATACTTGATGGAATACACCATCTCTTTTAATTGCAGTACCCTGATGGGATCCCATTATTATTTTGTTGTTTGGAACCTTCAAGATTTTCTCGCGTACACTAGCCAAAAAGAAAATTGCTAATTTGGAAGACTGAAGGAAATATAAAACAAGGGAGACACCAACTGTGTCGCAGCTACCCTGTGTCTTTTTGCTGAAGAGCTGTACTGAAATGTGCAGTGGTGCTCTGGGGTGGCAAAGCAGACACGAAAAGGGACATGAGAATTATATGTCTAAATAAATATCAAACCTAGTTTCTGAACCCATTTCCTTGGCTTCAAAGCCCTTTCTGAGCACTGAGCATGCTTTGGAAGGGCAAGGCATGACTAAGAGGCAGTGGGGGGTTATGCGCCTCCACATGCTCCACAGGGATGCATTTCCTTCTCCTTGCTTCAGGCTTTGATGCTTGTAGAGAGTGAGCAAGGGTACAGAAACACCCTGCTCTGTCCATGTTGGCCCTGTGGCAATGGAGACTGTATCACTGCATGAACTGGGAGACACCAAGCCCGTCACTGCCTCTCAGCCCAACCTACCTCACAGGGTTGTTATGGGGATTAAATGAAGAGGTGAAGCCACCTTGAGCTCCTTGGAGGAAAATGGTAGAACAGAAGTGCAACAAACAAACAAAATCCAATACCGCACCTTCCATGATGCAGACCGTCAAACAGATGGGCACTTTGCTTAATAACAGCATTCCAAACAATAGTGATAACAAATACTATTATTGATCATTCTGTACTGTAATAATAACGAACATAAAGCAACTAAAACATGCTAAGCACTCTACATATATTAAAATTCTTCTTTGGCGATCACTCGTAGCCGAGTAACACTGTCTTCCATAAACACGGTTTTAACAATGACTGTGGGGGCCAATTCCGGATCCACACATCCTTCCACAGTGGGGGCATTGGTTTCTGGGTGGGAGTTGATCACGTGGATTTGCCAAGCATGTATTCCTCTTAGCACGTTTCTCCCTTGCATCTTGCGTTTGAGTGTCTTCAAAGCCCATGACACCTGTGGTAAAGACTGTTCTACAGGCTTGCAGTTTAATAGGCATGATACAAAAGGGAAAAGGAATAAGCAGGAAAGAAGGAAGGAAGCATTGAAATTGTTTCTCCGTCCTTGACAGATGGATGAGGCTGCAGACCTGGGAAGCTAGCAGTAGCAGCAGAATGTTCTTTCAGGCAAATTCCCTGCAACTGCTATTTCTCTGATTGATGGATGGGACCAGGCTCATCTTCCCTTTTGCCATGATGATCTTTCTGGCAGGCAGGGGGTGCAGCCTCCCAGTAGTGGCCCTTGGTGTCCTGGGTGGTAGCAGAGGCCAAAGCATGGTTCCCATTGATTCTGAAGTCCTAGACCAACACCCATATCACATTGTCTTTAAGTAAGTGCTAAGTGTGCTGAATTAAGATTGCTGGAAGAAATATCAACAACCTCAGATATGCAGATGACACAACCTTGATGGCAGAAAGTGAGGAGGAATTAAAGAACCTTTTAATGAGGGTGAAAGAGGAGAGAGCAAAATATGGTCTTAAGCTCAACATCAGAAAAACTAAGACGATGGCTACTGGTCCCATCACCTCCTGGCAAATAGAAGGGAAAGAAATGGAGGCAGTGATAGATTTTACCTTCTTGGGCTCCATGATTACTGCAGATGGTGACAGCAGTCACAAAATTAAAAGATGCCTGCTTCTTAGAAGAAAAGCAATGACAAACCTAGACAGCATCTTAAAATGCAGAGACATCACCTTGCCAACAAAGGTCCATATAGTTAAAGCTATGGTTTTCCCAGTAGTGATGTATGGAAGTGAGAGCTGGACCATAAAGAAGGTTGATCACTGAAGAATTGATGCTTTTGAATTATGGTGTTGGAGGAGACTCTTGAGAGTCCCATGGACTGCAAGAAGATCAAACCTATCCATTCTTAAGGAAATCAGCCCTGAGTGCTCACTGGAAGGACAGATTGTGAAGCTGAGGCTCCAGTACTTTGGCCACCTCATGAGAAGAGAAGACTCCCTGGAAAAGACCCTGATATTGGGAAAGATTGAGGGCACAAGGAGAAGGGGACAACAGAGGATGAGATGGTTGGACAGTGTTCTCGAAGCTACAAACATGAGTTTGACCAAGCTGTGGGAGGCAGTGGAAGACAGGAGTGCCTGGTGTGCTCTGGTCCATGGGGTCACGAAGAGTCAGACACAACTAAACAACTAAACAACAACAACAAGGGTGCTGAGGAAGGCAAATGCAACCTGAAATCCAGGACATATCAAGGGACTAAAAAATTGCCACAAATGAACTGCAAGGATACTTAGAGGAGAGCAGTGGTGAATAAAATTTCCCACTCCTTCTTAAATGGAAAGGCTATGCTTAATAGTGTCTTTCTTATCCTTTATTACAGTTACAAAACATAACCAGGAGTCTTTAAACATGTGCCTTTGACTCTCAGCCTATCCAAATACAATTTACTCTCCCTGACTGAAATATGGTAATGACCTCAAGGTGATTAACTACTGACTAAACTGCAGCCCTACGGACTATCCAGCATGTTCGAGAAAGAACTTGATAGCTTGGTTGCCCACAGGCACACAGAGGTTTTGAAAACTAGGGGCAACATTAATTGAGTCAGAAAACGACCACTAGCTCTGTGAGGAAGTATAGACCTAATCGTGAGCATTTCATACTGTCTGGACTGGGCTATGTCAGTTACCATTTTATCTGGCACAAAAAAACACCCTGTATCTGTGCTGGTCCATAAGGGGAAGGAAACCCTCAACGCCCAAAGTTCTGTGATACCTTTTGGGGGGACCATCAAAAAAGTCACAGAAATCTGGCAAGCTTTCAGGTTCTCCATAACTCTTCAGACAATATTTTATCTCCTCTTTGCCTGCCCAGGGACCTGTGCATTTCATTTAAGACATGGGACAGATCCAGCCTATAAGCCAGGCTTTATTCTCACCAGCCACAGGGAAAGTAGCTATTGCTTCTTTATCCCAGAATCCTAGGTGAGTAACCTGGTATTAGTAGCACCTGGAGTAGGGGTGGGATTTTTACACAGTTTACAATCTCCGTCCTAGAACTGAGGCTACACACTCACCCAGTTTCTCATTCTTTCTTTTTGTTTTCCCCATACCACCACCTGATATTTTGTTTAACATATTGCCTGACGAAGAGTTCTGGAGAACTCAAAAGCTTGCCACATTTTTTTGTGACTATTTGGTTGTCCCTAATAAAGGCGTTAGTGAATGGTTAATTTTGTGTGGCTCTTCCACGTGCTTTTCTCTGCAGTGAGTTCCGTGGAGAAAGCAACTCGGAAAACACTGCTTACATCTTGAGGAGGCAAGTAGCACCATGGCCCCAAGCAGCCAAAAGTTAACAGTCGTAGACAAGTGCAAAGGGAAATGCCAGAGCCAGCCTCTCCCTCAGTGGAATGCCAGGATTCACACCAGGAACACAGGAAGCACTTAGGCACACCAAAAGCTGCCTTAGACCAGGGGTCAGCAAACTTTTTCAGCAGGGGGCCGGTCCACTGTCCCTCAGACCTTGTGGGGGGCCGGACTATATTTTTTGGGGGGGGAATGAATGAATTTCTATGCCCCACAAATAACTCAGAGATGCATTTTAAATAAAAACACACATTCCACTCATGTAAAAACATGCTGAATCCCGGACAGTCCGCGGGCTGGATTTAGAAAGTGATTGAGCTGGATCCGGCCCCCGGGCCTTAGTTTGCCTACCCATGTCTTAGACCAAAACAGATAATTAAGCATTGTCTACAATTTCTGCAGGGACTGGCAGCAGCTCTCTATCATTTCTCAGACTGGAGGACAAGACTGCCAATGTCTACTAGCTATGATGGCTGTGTTTTACTTCTACTGTTGGAGGCAATAGGCCTCTGAATGCCAGTTGCTGGAAATGCAATTAGACAGTGTGTTCTTGAGCTCATGTCCTGCTTGCAGGCTTCCCATAGGCTTTGTGGGAATGTTCAGGGATGCAGAAGAGGATATACTGTTTGATTATAGCCTTTCCAACTTGTGTAAACAAGTTCACAATTTAGCAGAGTAACATCCCCCTTTTTAAACTCACATCGGATGCATATGCCCAGGCTCACTAAAGCCTCTATAATAACTGTTCTGGTATTTTCCCCATATTCCTTCATAAAAGATAAGACACGACACAGTTTTCTATAAAAGTATAAAAAGAGTTTACTCATTCACATTCTGTTCACAATCAGATCCCAGAAGGCAGACTTAGCTTAGAAAATAACATACACCTGGAAACTATCTCATAAGAAGAGCATCTTTGGCTAAGCAGATGTTGCTTCTTCGACGAAAGTAGTCACAAAGAGAAAGATGGCGGCCAGTCCTATGCTTTTGTTACCTGCACAGGTGAGGCCACGCCCACCTCTATTCACATGCAGAGGAAGTCTGTTCCAGCCCAGAAGGAAACAGGAAGTTTACCTGCTGGCTGGACAAACATTCCTCTCCATGTGTAAACATGTTCACTCTAGGAATGTTGTGCTTGACTGCTCTTGTGTTCCACATCCCACAGGCTCATTAGCCATTGTGAGAACAGGATGTTGGACTAGCACTAGATGGATCTTTGGCAGGGGATTCCACCCCCCCCAGCCAGAACTCGCTGGAACTCATTTCCGCTACCATTCAGGTGGACGTCATTGCCATTATAAGGGAATGAAGGAGGCGTTCATTGTGAATTCTGACACCTCTTTTTCTAGAAAAATAGCACTGGTCATTGGCCTGATTAAGCAGGCTCTTCTTACATTCTTATGGAGCTTTCCACACTCTCACCTAGAGATGCTGAACCTGGTTCCTTGTGTATGCAAAGCAAGCACCCTGTAGCTCCACAGCTGAGTTACGGCCACACCCAAAGAAGAAAATGCTTCTGAAGATGTGCAAAATACTGACTCTGCCAAGAAATTACAGGCTGGCTACCATCTGGGATGCAAGGTTGCCAGATTATAAAACAAAACAAAACCGAAAAACAAAACCAAATGACACCTTTAGGCAAACAAATGTAATATGTTGTGAGCTTCCAAAGGCAAAAATTCCTACTACTTCTTCATCACCTGCAGGGTGTGGCTCTCAAGCAAACTTCAGCTCCAGGAACACATCTCGTTTTAGAAGCAGTGCAGCTGTAGTGAAACAGGAATGCATTGTTCACACTGTCTCTGCCATGGGCTGTCTTTGGGATGAGAAAATACATGTCTTGCTCTCCCTCCTCCTCCTCCTCTCTCTTGAATGGTCAGGAAAAGTTGCCCAGAGTTCCCTGCAAGTACAAAGGCTGCGTCTCTGTGTGTGTGTGTGTGTGTGTGTGTGTGTGTGTGTCGTAAATATGTGATGGAAAAATACAGATATGAAAAAAACCAAGATTCCCTGGCAGCTTGTTCTATTGGCCCTAACAAACCACCAAGTTCTTTGCCTTTTTAGAACTGAAACAAATTTAGGGGGGGGGGGGAGGTTATCAGATTCTTCTAACAAAGGTCTTCTTGCCAGTGTTCAAAGATAAAGTATTATTTATTTATTTATTTATTTATTTATTTCCACTGTTCTAGGTTGTGGAGGTTCTTACTCTCTTCTTTTGGTGGTTTTCTTAAGACAGGAGTAGCAAAGTGCAAATGTGGCAGATTGATATAGTAGAGCGACATATTTCCTGCATTGCAGGAGGTTGGACTAGATGATCCTCAGGGTCCCTTCCAACTCTACAATTCTATGAATCTGTAATTCTATGATAGCATGAATGTCTTAAAATGAGTTAACTTCTGATTTACACTCCCACCGTTGGATTTCAGAAGTGAGATCTGAAAACTCAAAGGCTTGAATTTTAGATTCCCCTCTCTCTTTTACATTGAGAACCTGGTTCTATAGAATAGGCATTTTATCCATTTTATTCTTCTTGCTGGAATGTCCTTGCCAAGCGCGCGCGGAATGGGCATGTTAACTTCACCGTGGTTCCCATTAGATATATGTATGCCTTTGGAGGAGAGCTCCTTCCTTGTTTTTGTATCTTCCCCGGAGCAGCTAGCAGACATCTCCCCTTCGCTCTGCTGTGGCACAGATCTGCCGCAAGGCTCCAGAGGATGGGGACGGGAAGGGCTGTGTGTGTGTGTGTGTGTGTGTGTGTGTGTGTGTGTGATAGGAATGAAAGACGTCCTCCTGTAAGTCACTCCCAATCGGGAGCAGATGGCCAGCGGCCGTGGAGTTCCAAAGGGAAATGTAAAGAAGCAGAAGAAGACCCTCCTGCAGCTCATTCCTCCTGTTGGGACCCCCAAGCGCACTTAAAGAAAGGCCTTTCTCGACACACCTTTTCCCCCAGGCAGTATCATCTACACTGGGAAAGCACAACAACTAGTTGTTGCAGTTTTAAATCTAGCCACTTTTAAACTGGCTTGCAACAAGCCGGTCTATTGAGTTTTCCGTAGGCAGACAGCTAGCCCTTCGCCATAGCAATAAAGTGGAACGAAACGGTGGTGGGAAGTCGTAAGCGGCTGGAGACACAGCAAACTTAAACAAGCCAGCTAGCTGTGATTTTAAAGCAGAGAGGAAGGGCTCGTTGAGGGAAGCTCACGGCCATGCAGATAGGAGGATTTGAGGTTTTCATAGCGCACTGCTGCTATGCCATATGAGAAGTTCCTTGGATGTTTCATTAAGCGAACCACGCTCCGAATGCTTATTTAAATCATACGATGCATATTTGCTTTCATTCCAGTTCTCCAGTTTCTCTTTCCATGTGTATCCTACTCGTTTTTTGGTTAGGTTTTCAGGGGGGCGGGAAAACTTGATTGTTTTAATCTTTTTTTTAAAAAGACATTATTGTTATAGATGCCCCTAATGCTTATTTAGACCACGTGATGTCTATTTGTGTCCTATTTGTTTCCCCTCCAGTTTCTTATTCCTTGCTTTTTTTGGAAGAATTTTTCAGCCCCATACTCCTGGTAGCTTAAAAAAAAAATATTAGTATTACAGTGGTACCTCGGGTTAAGTACTTAATTCGTTTCGGAAGTCCATTCTTAACCTGAAACTGTTCTTAACCTGAAGCACCACTTTAGCTAATGGGGCCTCCTGCTGCCACCTCGCGATTTCTGTTCTCATCCTGAAGCAAAGTTATTAACCCGAGGTACTATTTCTGGGTTAGCGGAGTCTGTAACCTGAAGCGTATGTAACCCGAGGTACCACTGTATTAGTAATCGTCATCGTGCGCGTCACCATAATCCTGGACCTGTCTCTCCCACAGTTGCTAAAACAAAACAAAAACCCAATACGCGAATATTTCCGAAGACAGGATACCTAACACTTTTGGCTCTCCCTTTCTCCGCCATACCCTCAAATTCAGAAGCACTGATAGGACTTGATAAATGGCCTCGGGGTTTTATTTGGGCTTTAAGCCGGAAGAGTTATTTAGTAGTCTTTCCGTGACCACAATTTGATGTCTCTTAACCAGGCAAATTAATCCCGCATTTAACAAGCCGAACACCGGAAGTAAGAAAATGACAAGCTGAGACCTGAAGTTAGCCATACTTTCCAAGGGAGGAATGGCTTTTTGTTTTTTGTTTTTTTTTTTTAGTTTTAAAAAATCTCTATTGCCGGTAGTTACACACACACACACACACACACACACACACACACACACACACACACAAAACTGGGTCACCATAGTAATTTCTTCGGGAGAAAGTTCAGTCCGTAGAATGTCATGTAAGAACACCCAAGTAATCGCATTCTGATGACCCCGCAGACCTAACCTAGGGAGAGAGCCCAGCACCTGCCAGGATTCACAGGTTAGGATCTCAGGCCTCCAAAGTTTGATGAGAGCGTGGCGTATATCACTGACTCAAAAGGTCATCATGGTTTCAAGGTTTTGTAAAGGCGTCCATCTAAAAAAAATAAAACGTGGATGCGGGAAACTCGTGTCAAACAGTCCTAGTCCTCAAGATGCCAAAATGGGCTCTGGCGTCCAGTCAGGTGAACAGGATGGCAATTATAGCGTTACAGCCGGCTAAGTGTTGCAAAACTAGTCATGTCTACTCAGAAAGTATCAACAACAATTGAATTCAATGGGGTTTATTCCAAGTGGGATTGGGATTATAGCCTTCATAATTTAATGTAAGTGTTAAGTACTTGTGTGTGTGTATTTGCAAACAACATAACTTTCCCTTCCTTCTTTTAAGTCTTTTTTATTTTTTATTTTCCCCGCTTTCCTTTTTATTTCTTGGCTTCAGTGACAGACTTCCACCCTTGGGGTCTTGAAGCTTGAACAGTTATGGGGGCCCCTTCACAACCAGCAGCAAGGTCTGGGTAACCACTGTTATCTTCTTCAGTGGAGTTGTTCTATGACAGATCACCACAACGTTTTTACAAAAATTAACTACTACATCTCAGATTTTGAATTAAATTGCTGTACTGGGTTACATCACATGTAAAAGTCACTGGTGTGAATAAAAAAAAAAATCCTGTGCCTTATACCTTTTGAGTTATGGGAAGGGGGGGTGAAAATTAGGGAAATGTTATATACAAATTGCGACTCAAATTGGGTCTACTGGACCCAATTATTTTAAGCAATGTGGACTAAATTAGCTTCTGGTGTCCCGAAGCTTAAGCTTCATTAGTTCCATAGTAGATCCGCCCTTAGTTCCAGTTACAGATAGGTAGCCGTGTTGGTCTGCCATAGTCAAAACAAAAAAATTCCTTCCAGTAGCACCTTAAAGACCAACTAAGTTAGTTCTTGGTATGAGCTTTCGTGTGCATGCACACTTCTTCAGATACCCCTAGTTGTCTTTGTTCCTCTTTGACTCACCCTTTCTTTTCTATCTTCCCAAAATCTCTCGAATATAACTCCAGCAATTCTGTACATACCCACCCCTTCTTCCCCTTTTCTGTAGTATGGAACCCATTAAATATACACCCCATAAAGACAGCGTATGAAGCTCCTCCGATCTGACGAGAGCAACTCCATAAATGTGGGGGTGGGGTGGGGACTCTATAATTCACCCCACCCCACCCTTTCAGCACGAGATATTGCTATCAATTCCTAAAGCCTTTGTGGACACTTCTCCTTTCAGTCGCCCGCTTCCCTTCTTCGGGGTTCTGTTTGATGCGTCATTAAAGGACCATTCGGCTACTTTCGAGAGTCCATAAATGGATGATTACGAACTTTCCCTTCCATGGGATTGCCTCTTTCCCTAGGCCATGTGTAAATTGACAAAAGAGGAAGAGACTGCAAACCACTCCACGCCTAATAGAATGGGAAGCGCGGGCAAGCAACATTTATTTACTTGTTAGCACATGGAAGACAAGAGTAACCTCCAATCTGACGCCCACGGTCATTTGTTACTTGTCAGGATATTTACTGGTAGTTCAGCCCACGAGGAGAGCACCAGAGGTTTAGAGCAGGCCAAAAGTTCACCTACAGGGCTGGCTTTGGAGGAGAGCAGCGAAGTTTGGTGGCTCTCAGCAACATTTGCTCGGGAGGGGAAAAAGAGGAGAGGAAGAGAGAGACTCTGAGCCCCTACTCCAAACGAAACGAAAGCAACCCATCTGAAGAAGCATTCAAGAACCCAACGCCTATTTAAGCTGTTTGCACTCTAAATCACATGAGAAACCGCCTCCTTTCAACATTGCCTGTTCTTCTGTTCTAGAATTTGCCAGTCTTAGTAAAAGTGTGGCTGAAGTGGTCTTATTGAGAGTCGTTTGCTTGTGTGTTTCGATTTTAAGAATGATCCGCAGCAGCGATTAAAAACATCCCACCCCCGCAACAGTAGCTAAATCAAACTCCAGTGACAGCAAGCCCAACTGGTAATATAGTTGCTTTTTATGAAATGTAGAAAGCAGAGGGGTGGAGGGTGGGGAGGGCCTAAGGATGGGAATAAATGGATGGATAGCCAGATAACATAAATAACGGGTAGATGGATAGGGTAGATCGAATTTCAATTTCATTTGCGTTTTCCCCCCTCCAACAAAACACAATTGTGTTTCTAACTTTATTTCACAACTCATTAGAATGTTGATTGAATTAAATTGCTCTTTAGCACACTGCTTCCAGACACAAAGGCGATGTGCAACGCAGAGCTATTTGGATTTAGTTTGTGTTGTTGTTTTTTAAGGGAAAGCAAAAAGCACTTTAAGCAAACTCCATAAACGTTTAAGTATCTTTTGGGTGATTAATTTTTTTTAAATGAGGAAAAAGAACATTTTCCTTCATAAAGAAGCCTTTCCTACCTCTCCCCATTCCCCCCTCCCTCTGTTTTACGGGATACGTGAGCCTATTGTAGCTGATATGGGGGGTAAAGCGCGCTCTCTCTGCCCCCCAGCTAGGAAGAAAAGTTCTAATTATTTTTACCGTCTTATGAACTGGAAGGTGTGTGTGTCTTTTTAACTCATAGAACAGAACTTGAATAGTCCTAACTTTCCCCCCTTCCTATCCCCAACCCCTTTCTGTCACTTCCTTGCCCCCCCTCCCTTCTCTTCCGAAGTCTTTGAGGAGGGTGGGGGGAGGACCTTTTGACGTATCCGTGTTGTTAATCAGATCGATGGGGAAAAGTTTGATTGAAGTTCCTTTGTCATGCAAATGTCAAGGACTTGATGGATGATGGTAGATATCTGACAAACTTCAGGAGGCATTTGTTCATTGGGCTTGATGGCGACCACGTGGTACAGACCCCCTCTTCCACCCCTCACCCCACCCCCACCTTTCCATCCCACCCCACCCCACCCCCACCCTGAAGGCTTTGGGAAGGAGGGGTGGGGGTATGGGGGGCTCCAGGGCTGGAGATCCGTAGATGGGAAGGCTTCTCTCTCTCTCTCCCCCTCTCTCCCTCTCTCTTTTTCCTAGTTAACTTTTGACATACTATCTAAAGGTTGTAGGGCAGAAGGGATCCCCGTAAAACAGGCTGACCCTCTTCCATCATTGGCAAAGGAACAATACCTAGAATGAACTTCTTCTTAGACTATGCAATTTGTAACCGTGGGACGAGCGCCTACGCGCCCAAGGACTACCAGCATCTCGACCAAGGGACAACTTCCTTCCCATCTTGCTCAGGTACCTCTCCTTCCTGTGACAGCTATCATCAAGAGGGACGCTTCGGGACGACGGGGGTGGGCGCTGCTGGGCTCAACGCCCACCACCACCACCAGCAGCAGAACTCCAGCTACCCTCCTCCTCTTCCTCCCAACCCTACTGGCCTTGGCATCTCCTTCGCGGGGTCATCCCAGCCATCGGGCACAGGATATTCGGCAGCCCCCAACTGCAGCCCAAGCTTCGCCAACCAGCAGTTCTTCCTCGGCCCCCAGGAGACGGATGGAGGCTACTTCCAGCCCTCGGCCTACTCTGCCAGCGTGGCTCCTTCTTCCTCCTCTTCCAGCCTCGGAAGCTTACCTGAAGGTTTCTGCGCCACCCCGGGCCAGTTCCAGCCCCACCTCTATGGGCCAGAGCAGGGTGGCTATTTGCAAGGGGCTTTTGGCAACCTTTCCCCGCCCTTACAGGAGAACAAAGACCCGCGGGCTTGCTCGGCCCAGCCATGCCCCATGGCTGCCACCACCACCACGGCCACCACCCAGACCTTCGAATGGATGAAAGTGAAAAGGAACCCTCCTAAAACAGGTAAAGCCCCCTCGGTTCCCTTTTACAAGACGAGGGGAGGCTAGCAGAGGCTGCTTTCCATGCTTCCCCCCTCCACTGGAAGGTGGTGGTTGTCTCCATCGTGCCTTACTCCAGAGCATCCCAAGAGCACGTGACTTGTGTGTGGAGTCACATGGAGGCAGGATCTGGTCCAGAAAAACAATACTCTTAGGCCCCGCCATCACCAACTTTCCCATCTCTGGCCAGAACGCAGAAACCATAATGGGTTAAGTGAGTGTGTAGAACAGAGGGCGTGGGTGGAAAGGAAACGGATGGTACAATCTGCCTCTGTTTCCAAAGTTGCCCGAGGGGAGAGAGAAGGCCAGCGTTAGCTTTAGGCCCTGAGAGGCAGACGGGGGTTCAAGCTGCACAATGGGATCTAGTGGAGAAAAGGACGGGATCTTTCCTTCCCAGGGATCATCTCCCCATTTGGTTATGGGGCAGACAGGCTTGTTTCATTCATTATGTGATATGTTTATGCCGCTTTTCAGACGGACATTGCCTCTCAGGGCTGCTCACAGCACTCAGAAAACGTGACACCAGTTCGTTTGGTTGGGGTTTAACCCATAATATAGAGGCACACATGCGCACGCGCGCAACGAGCAATTCTAACATTCCGCGGCACTTTCACTCTTCGGTCCATGCCCACGAGAAGAGAATCAGTGTTTCCCCCTCCCCCACGCGCGTGTTATAAAGGCATGTCTGAGCCGAGTCGAGAATGGTGGTCCTGTGGCTGCTTCTTCACACCTGCAATTGGCCGCTGTAGCATCAGCAACAAGGTTACCGCTAAACGCTGCTCCACCAAGTCTCTGCCAGTGAAAATCAGGACTGCCTCACACCATTCACCCACAAGGGTAGAGGAGTCTAGTGGTGGGCATGGCATCCTGGATACAACTTTCCTACTGCTGTAGCCAGTCCGGGCACGCGCAAAGCCCGCGAGATCCATCCCTGCTAATTGTAGGAACTTGGAAGTGTCCATTGGGTGCGTGTCAGGCATAGTAAGAGCCAGAGCAGTCCTGGCCTTTCCTATGGAGGCTCAGCCCAGCGCTGGGTTTTTCTGCAGGGCAACATCCTCTGAGGTTGGGGTGGCCGAGTCTTTAATTCATTGGAGGGTAGGGAGGCGCCTTCTCTTGGAGGAGTACTCCATTCCAAACGACTGGCGCTCACGCAGGAGAATGTCGCCTGAATTGCCCCCAAAGTTCCTCGCTGTTTGTTATCTGTCAAGTTACAGGTAGGAAGCCGTGTTGGTCTGCCGCAGTCGAAGCAAAATAAAAAATAAAAATCCTTCCAGTAGCACCTTAGAGACGAACCAAGTTTGTTATTGGTATGAGCTTTCGTGTGCATGAACGCGAAAAGTATCTGAAGAAGTAGCTGAAGAAGTGTGCATGCACACGAAAGCTCATACCAATAACAAACTTAGTTGGTCTCTAAGGTGCTACTGGAAGGATTTTTTTTTTTAATTTTGTTATCTTTCAGTTTATTCAGCTGGTTTAAAAATAAAAGAACAAATCTTAGCCATGTAAGAACGACCCCAGTAGATCTGACTGGGGGAAATCAGAGGAATTTACAAGCAGAAGTAGGGACAAAAATGACATTAAGGAAAAGACCAGTCCGTTTGGGGGACTGGGAAGCAGGACCGGCGTAGAGGCGATGGATGGACGGATAAAGATACCCGGTACAGGGCTTCAGAGTCAGCCCGAGCAATTGTTTCTGACGCTTGGCCTCAGCCCTGCAGCTGTGCAGTTAGAAGGGTAGAGAGTGCCCCTGAGCAGGTGCAGAGTATACCCCCCTCATCACTAACCACAGAGAGTCTTCTCACACCCGGGATATAGAGGATGGTGTCACAATTTCCCGACGTGTCTTTTCCTAGCAATTAAGCATTGGCTGGAATGTTTATTGGGAGAGTTTTCTTATCAGGCTGGGTCAGAGCTAACAACCGAGTTCACCAGAGTTTAGCCCCGGATCCTGTTTAACTTTATGGACCACGTGAAGCAGTGGTTCGGTTGATACGTTTATCCGAAATAAATCCAGTGGGCGAATTACCTGTTTGCCGCTCGGTACCCAAGGCAATGCACACACTTGTAACCTAAAACTTGCAAGTGGGTCCCTGCAACAAAATGTTGCACCACTAAGTGCTTCTTGTTCAGAGTTCCAGTCATTCTATTCCGCTCTTTTTCCTTCCTTATCTCCCAAAGCCAGTATCCCCGTACCCACTCATTTGGCTCTTTTTGAGGCTTTTCTCTTCGTTTAGGCTTTTTTTTGGGGGGGGGTTGTAATTAAATATATATATATATATATATATATATATATATATATATATTCTCTCCACTAATGCCTACGGGGAGAGTTCCCCACCTTCCTGGAGACATTGAAAAATAGCTTCTCTGTGTGAACCAGGAAGTGACCTATCTAGACAATGAGATGGTTCTTTCTGCCCTTTATCTCTCTCTGCGTTTCTCTGTCCTCCTGTCTTGTTCCAGCCTCTCCACTCCAGTTGTCTGTTTTTTTCGACTCGACATTCGGTGCCTTTGAACCATTATGAGAATGGTGTGTGTGTAGGTTTTGCGCAAAAGGTTAGTGTGCGCTTTTGGTACTTGTGCGAGTAGCCTGCACTTCATTTGGCCTTCTTTCTCGAGCCTTGGAATTGCAATTTTGGCAGGAGAACGCATGGCATCTTGATACTAAGATAAAACTATTAAAACTAAGATGCCTTAAAACTACAAATGATAATAAGCAATAATATTGTTAGCCGCCATAGGCTCTTGCAGGAGAAGGGCAGTATAGGAGAACGAATATTCCATTGATAATATACAAACAGCGGCGAACTGATTTGCTGTGTTTCTCTTGTAAGCCGCCTTGGGAGCAGTTGTGGATGAAAGGCTGTGTACAAAAAAGAAGTAAATAAACAGAAACGGTTAAAGGTGGGGGGACCCGGTAAAGTTGTTTTAAAGGGCAATGGTGTCATCGTGGGCCCCAATTGTCAAAACACAATCTTCTACGATCCTAGATTGGGGTGAAAGAGTAGGAGCCCTCACAGCAGGAGTAAAAAGGACCCTCAGTGGCCGTACTCGTAGAATGTTCCTGAGGAAAAGCCTGCCTTTGAGCATCTGCAGAGTGCACCTATCCCTGACTGCTTGATAGCCACAGACCTGTTCCTACAGACCCTGCAGGTGGTGTGGAAATGGGGGAAATAATCCAAAGCTCCCCCGTGGGTGGGCGTGTATGTGCTTCTGATTTTAGACCCGAGGGGGCTGCAATTCTAACGCGTGGCTTCCTTGCTTCCTCTCCCCCCCCCCCTCTTTGCTTTGGCCTTGTGGCTCGTCTCTGAACAGCGACAGTGTCCGACTACGGCTTGGCCGTCCACGCCAGCACCATCCGGACCAACTTCACCACCAAGCAGCTGACGGAGCTGGAGAAGGAATTCCACTTCAGCAAGTACCTGACCCGAGCCAGGCGGGTGGAGATCGCGGCCACCCTGGAGCTCAACGAGACCCAGGTGAAGATCTGGTTCCAAAACAGAAGGATGAAGCAGAAGAAGAGGGAGAAGGAGGGTCTGGCCGGAGCCCCCGCCGCCCTCAGCGGCTCGGCCAAGGAAGCCAGCGAGGCGGCCTCGGACAGATCCAGCAGGTCCTCCACGCCCGACGCTTCGCCCAGTTCCGTGTCCTCTTGAAGGGGGAGACACGCGAGGTCCTCCCATCCCCACCCGCAGTGGAATATCCTCCCCACTCATAGGCCCCCCTTTAAGGAAATAGCTCCTCCTCGAACAGAAACGCCAGGCCAATGCGCAGGCTGCCTTAAGCCTCGATCGTCACGCGCAAGCGCATCACACGTCCATGGAAGAAGCCACCGCGCAGGCACGTGTATTCCTAAGGGCGGGCATCTGCGCACACGGATGCCTCGATTGTAGGTGCACACAAACAAGAACCGCGTGTTCAGAAACACACCTACAGATCAGCTTCCAAATAACGCACGCATATACTTTCTCTCCTTGGGTATTATTTTTTTTTCTGGTGGGGAGGGATCATAGGAGCCAACTCCTGGCGGGCGGGGGTCTTCGGACCCCCCCATAAAATATTTGTGCCTCCCCCAAGTTGATGGGCCATTCAAATAGTGTGCGTACACTGCGTCATGTGATCGATTATGCGGGGCGGGGCTTACCTGCCCCCGCCCCCTATATTTTATTCAAGTTGGCCTCCTATCTACGCAAAATCGTTTATGGGCTCGTACCATCAAGAGTTACTGACTGAGGCAGATTTGCAGCTTTTCCCGCGCCAGCCTGCTCTGACA
Organism: Podarcis gaigeae; assembly: GCF_964106915.1. Lineage (NCBI taxonomy): Eukaryota > Metazoa > Chordata > Lepidosauria > Squamata > Lacertidae > Podarcis > Podarcis gaigeae. The sequence continues at coordinate 34,439,041 of NC_139689.1, read as the reverse complement.
AACCCTGCATGACAGGTACACGCGTGTTCCTTTGCTGCCTGAAACATCCACGGAGCAGGACCGCAACTCTCACACTCCTCCTTCCTTGGCAATGCGGAGGAACCCATCGCCAGCTATGTAGTTTTCCTTTCTCCCCGCACCCCCTAGCAGAGGTGTGAAGAACTGGAGAGTGGAGATGAGCGATTCCTAAGGGTAGCCCTTACTCTTCCCCTCTCCGTTATGTGACAGGATCTCGCCCAAAACCAGGAGCTGCCCGAAGTGTGCCTGTCTCTTTGAATGCCTAGTTCATCAAGACTACTATATCTCAGGGACAGCCGTTTCCCCACCTTCCTTTCCCAAAATTAGGAACCGCACTTTCAGCAAGATTTGAGTGTTTCCGTTTTTGACTTGGGGACGCAAGGTGTGGATCTTACTTTTCCAATGGATAAAACGAGGGTCATATTTGCGCGTTCGTCTGCTCGCTTGTTTCTGACTGTTCTTTACGTGCGAACGATTTTTGTACTAAAAAAAAAAGTGTGGACATTTTATATAGAACGGAATAAAACACACGCTCTCTCGCAGCCCAGTTACAACGCCGGAGGCCTTGGAGAAGCATTTCTCCCATTCATCTCCAATGCTGCACTAGAAGAGAACAGGGCCTCTGCCTGCTGATAGCCCGAAATAGTTCGGCTACATGGAATTCCTTTCACGCATCAACTGTAGTTTCGCGAAGAGGCTTTCTGACCGTGTGAATGCAACATTTGCTAAAAGGGAAGCAAGACAGCAGATAGCTACTTATTAATAGCTCTGTTTTTATTTGTCTTTGATGTCAGCACCAAAGTTTTAATGACCATAGTGATTATGATGTTTAATATGTTCGTGGGAATGTGCCTCAGCATCGTATTAATTCACTAGCGTGATGAATGACTCATCTTTTCGCTAAATGTATTTTTTATTTTTTATTGTGTTTTAGGCTATAACAAAACAGGCAGAAAGGGGGTATTGAACCAACCAAGGTTGGTACCAGAAATATGCCATTCTAGGAGCCTCCTAGAATTCTGCATCAGGCAGAGAAGCCTTCCTTACTTCTGTGAGCCATAGGGTTTAGGCAGCGGGAGAGCAAACCCCTAAAATCCATAGACTTACACTTCATAATTTTCATAGAGGATTTTTAGAACTTGGCTAGAGGATTTATCGAACTTGGCTATCATCTCTTCCAGCTGACAAGAGAGCCAGGTGGGCAAGTAGCCTAGATACAGCCAACCTTCAGCAGCATGAAGCAGTACATAAGTGTCAAAAGAGGATGTGCTCAACATCTGGGGATTTGCTGTGTGCTTAAATCCATTGGAAACCAGGAAACACCCTGAACTTTAAATGCGCTTATTAGGAAAGTAAATTCTTTTGGTGGACAGGTCTTACCCTTCAGTCAATGCACCCAGGATTAAGCATATCTGACTAAATTAGGAGGTGGGGGGGGGGACAACCTCCTGTGCATTTGCCTGTTGCAATGAATGGGAGCTTGGCAAGAGCAGCAGGCCCTCTTCAAAATGCAAAGAGGTTCTGATTTGACCATTAGATATGAGGAGTCCTACAAGAAACATCAAAAGTTTGAGAATTTGGGAAGGAACTGAATCTTCTCCCACCCTTCCTCCCACAAACAGCCCAACTCTTTTCACATTTACCATGAAATAAGTCTCCCTGAATTTAATGGGATTTACCCTCTAGTAAGTGACTCTCCCTCCCTCCCTCCCTCCTCCCTCCCTCCCTCCCTCCCTCTATATCTCTCTGGGATATGACTTATGGGATAGCAGTATACAAGGACCTTGGAGAACATCTGTAGACTCAGGGAATGCTTTACTTGGATGCACAAAGCTGGGAAAAGGCAGGCTAACATTTCAAGTCAAAGGAAACGGTCATCCTGGCAAGTAGGGATGGGCAACTTTTCTTTCCGTTTCAGTTTCTCTCAGTTCCTGTTTTTCGCTAATCCTAAATTTTCCACATCAGTGTGTGTGTGTGTGTGTGTGTATTTCTCCTCATGATAATCCATCAGTATTTTAGTGTTAATTTCTCTTAATAGAAAAAAAACACATTTGCAGGTTTGCAAGTAATATAATGCCCTAATATAATGCAATTTGCATGTGTCCCCCCCATATATGTATTATTTAAATGCACATTTTAGTATATGCATTTTTGGGGTACGCATTATTTGGTATAGCAAAAAAATCAGAGAAATGTGAATATTGAAAGATGGCTGTGTATCCGTTTGTGCATTGTTTTGGAAAGTATGGCTTTGATAGGTTGACTTTTAATGTCTCCCCCATCCCTACCAGGCAGGCAGGCAGGCAGGGACCTCCTGGCCTCTTTGCTTTTAGAGATTCTCCTCTGGGGCTTGGCTGCTAACTTAGAGGAACACTTCAACTAGTTACTTCTAAAACAGTTCCAAAATTACTTTTAAAAAGAGAAAGAGAGAGAATGTCTTGGTTTGACAAATTTAAGGACTTGTTTACATGGAACTGAATTTTGACCGATATCTAATTGCTAAACTTTACTAACAATTTATCCTATATTTATTATTCCTTCCCATAGATTGAACCCCAAACCCCCTCCCTATGAATGTAGGGCGACCTGGGACAGACAGTGCAAGCTTTTCCAGTTTCACTAACATTAGCCCTAGAGCAAAACTTTTAAAAAGCAGAAACTTTGTTGTTGTTATTATTATTATTAATTATTATTATTTAGATTTTTAATGGAATCTAGTGTTTTAAGCTGGATCTGGAGATACTGTCTCCTCCTTGTGCTTTATATCTTGAACCGAAACTACCTCAACCTAAATAAAGTATAAATTTTCTCAAGTTTCTTGAACACTTGGTTTGGCCGTCTTTTCCTCTCTTGCCCCCTGCCCTTTGATACAACACAAACATTTGTGGGGAGATTACACTTCCACTGTGTAGTGTGTCCAGTATGGTTGCCTCACCTCAAAAGGGATACAGTAGAACTAGAGAAGGTTCAGAAAAGAGCCAGCAAAATGGTCAAGGCATTGGAAGAACTACCTGAAGAGGAAAGATTTGAGGCTATATAATTCAGAGACAAGGTGAGTAAGGGGGAACACGACAGAGGTGTACAGAATTATGGATGGTATGAATGAAAGAAATAGTAAAAAGTTGTTTCCCTCTCTCATAATACAGCCATTCCCTGGGGGTTTTGAACAGCCTAGTTTTCAAACGTTTTGGCTCCTGAATGCCACAAACCCAGAAGTGACTGTTCCAGTTTGTGAACTATTTTTGGAAGCAGAACGTCTGATCACTGATGGAGGAACAGGGGTGTGGAAGGAGCGGACCGCCCCCAGCACCACTAATCTGGTAGGGTGCCATCGCAGCAGCCCCCCTGGACATGCACCACGCACCCCCTTGAGCGCCAGGCACCATGCCCCCAGAACACACGCCATGCCCTCGCAGGCGGCATGCCACACCCCTGGGATGTGCATCATGTCCCCCGGGGCGCCAGCCACGCCCCTGCCTGCCGTCCTCCCCCGGTAGTGGAGCATGCAGCTTCGCCACTGTGTCTGATGGGGCTTCCGTGGCTTCCTGCAGCCAATCAGGAGCCGTGCTTTGGTTTCCAAACATTTTGGAAGTCAAAAGGACTTCTGGAACGGATTCCGTTCGACTTCCTAGGTACGACTGTACTAGAAATCAGGGGCATCCAGTAAAACTGAAAGCTGGACGATTCAGGTAAGAAAAAAAGGACTACTTCAGATAGTGCAGTTAATTTCGCTTCTGCAAGAGACATTGATGCCACCAACTTGGATGGCTTTAAAAGAGGATTAGACTGATTCGTGGAGGATGTGGCTGCTAACAATGATGGGTCTGTTCTACTTCAACTGTTGGAGGCAGCAAATATCTGAATACCAGTTGCTGGAAAGCACAAATGCTGTTATTATACTCAGGTCTTGCTTGTGGACTTTCCTTAGGCACCCGGTTGGCTTCTGTGAGAATAGGATGCTGGACTAGATGGGCCTTTGGCCTGATCTAGTCAGGCTCTTCTTCTGTCCTTAATATCTCTAGAAAGGGCAGGATCAAAGGCTAATGAGGAACCAATAAAGTTTTCATGCAGCTTCTTATATGAAGCAACCTTAGACTGAATCAAATGATTGGCCCACCTCACTCAGCATTGTCTATTTTGACAAGCTACCTAGAGGTGCTGGGGAAGCCAGGAACCTCTGCTCTGTCGCAGAGCTATGGCTCCAGGCTACTTCTCTTCATTCAGAATGGTCCAGAATACTGCATCCCCTCAGTGGCAAAGTGGACAACAAAGGATTCTCTAAGTGACATTGGAACACACACATCAACACAACAGGGTTGGCCTACTTCTCACTGGGGTGACAAACTCTTGAGTAGGTTCTGATGAAGGACTACTCCTCCGTACAATAAAAATAATAATTATTGACGACAGAACTTACAGGGAGATTTGTTCTTGATATGCAACTTTCTAGGTGTGGGGATTTGCTGTTTACACAGAGAAGCATTGAATCATGTGAACCTCCATCAGCTGTCTGAAGTGGTGCCGCTTAAACACAGGTTTACCTAAGAGGATAGTGAGGTAGCTGGAAGGTGCCATGCCCCCCTTGATTCAAAGCATTACCCTCTAAAACAGTCTCTCTGGTCCACTTTATATCAAGTGGTAAAGCATTTCCTGGACTGTACCACTTTGGGTTGCAGATGGGTACTGTATTTTTGGGAAGGTCTCCAGTAGATGGGAGAATCTCTGCACATAAGAAGAAAGTACCAAGTCAGGGACAGACCCCTCCCCAACACATTAGTTCTCTACTTGCAGAAACTTCATTACCCACCCACCCCCAGGGACACACATCTGAATCCTGAAGTGGTACAGTCCAGAAAATGCTTCAATAGGTGAGTCCAGATTGTACAAACAGGCTGTTCTCCTCTGTCTTTCTCCTTTCTAAGTGGCTTCTGTTTCCACCTACTTCTACCAGAACTAAGAAGGGGGTTTCCAGAGAAGGACTATCTTAGAGAATCCCATTTGGTGGAGATGGCATTGGTTGGAAAAGTGCTCCCTTACACACACCAAAAGAGCCAAGCATTCATTAAAAAGGTCATGTTGGTGTCAGCTTGTCCGGATAACAAAAAGCCCCTCTGGACTCCATCTGAAATTCAAAGGGATTGGCTGGAAGATGCTTCCTGGCCTTTCTGCATGTGTCCCTTAGATAGACCGATCTGTGTTGCTCCTTTCTTGTTCCCTTTGTATCTTTCCTATTGGTCTCAGAGTCACCTTTCGCTGCTCTCCAGGGGTGTGCCCAGCTCCCATGTCAGCCCTTTTCCCCTTGCCTTAGATTTTGTGCTTTCTATAATGCATGCAGTTTGCATGAAAGAGAAGCAGGGATGCACCACATTGCTGCTGCTGCTTGTCTAGATGATGCAGTGAAACAAAACAAAACAACAACACACAATGGTCCTTTCTTCCGAGTAATTTTTTCTTGTACTTCAGTTTTGTATTTGATTTGCAATTGTAACAGAGAAACTAAGAAAAATGATAATAATTGTTGATAATAATAATACAAACAACAACAATCCATTGCCAGAAGACATTGACCATAAGAATGTTCTATCAAACATGTTTTAAAGGTATACATTAGGATAAGCAGTCCAAATAGGTTTCTGAATATTTATTTGTTTGTTTTACAACTAGAGAAAGGCTCTGGTTTTATTTCATAGAATCGTAGAGTTGGAAGAGACCTCAGGGGCCATCTAGTCCAACCCTCTGCAATGCAGGAATCGTTTGTCCAACGTGGGGTTCAAACCCATGACCCTGAGATTAAGAGTTTGATGCTCTACCAACTGAGCTAACTGGCAATTTTCAGAGATCCATTCAGAGGTAGAAAGGACAATGAGTAAAACATCTTCTGAGTAGGCATGCATAGGATTGTGAACCTAAATGTCTGGGGCTATTCTCATAACTTGAATTAGATTCAAATGAACAGGCAAAGGACTTCACAAAAGTGATCCTCCCCCAATTTGCAGTGGGCTGGCTTCCCTACTGCTCCACTCATCTATCCATCATTTGCTTTTAAAACAATCTTCCATCCAGTTACAGTATCTTTTCTCAGACTGCTGGTCTGATTTCTTTTCTTACTTTCTTTTTTTGTCTTCCATTCTTTTATTTGTCATTATCATCCTGCCCCTACTGCTGCCACCACCCTTTCCTTTCCATCTGTCTTTTGATCTCTGTCATTTCGGAGGATAGGTCTATAACCAAGAGCTGGAAGATTCAGGGAAGCAGATCCAGCTAATCATTGCGAGAAGCATCCTGACTGCAAAAGCTATTGGCCTGTGGAACTACCTGCATCAGGAGGTTGAGGGCTCTCCTTTGCTGAAGGTGTTTAAGCTAGAAGCTAGATGACCAAGGTGACATAAATATATAACCTGCACTGAGCAAAAGGCTTGACTAGAGGACCTCCAAAGCCCCTTCCAAAATCCTATCCACCGCCCCATCATCTCTCATTCTACTTCCATCAATCTTCTCACTCTCTCCCCTTTTCTTCTCTCTGTTGTCTTTCCTTTTCCACCCATCCATCTTCCCTCATTATTTTCCTCTTTCCTCTCCATTCAATGACCAACCTGTTATTTCCTTCTTTCCTTCCATCCTCAGAGAAGGAGGGAAATGAAAAGACATGCCTGTGGTGATAGCTGTCTCTCTGAGCCATTCATTTCTCCGTCTCTTTGTTGTGGAGGACTGCTGCATGTATTTATTTATTTTTTAAAAATAAGCCATGGATCTTGAGGCAAACTATCAAAGCCACAGTTTTTCAAGGCCTCATATATAGAAACCACAGTCTCTCTCAAAGCAGCTGGAATTCCTTCTCTATCACAAAAGGAAGAGAAATTCCCAGGTTGTTTTTTTTTAAGGGTTTCAGAATAATTTATAGCAGTGACTCAGCTGGATCTGCTCCTCTTTGAAGGGGAACATCTTCAGAAGGTGGGCTAAGCAGATTCCTGCCTTCTGCCCAGACAAAAGAGCAGGAAGAGAAGTCCAGGAGCCCCTTTGGCTCCTTGGCAAGTTTGTCCTTGCCATCTGTTCCCACCCCTTGGTGTGATTTCACCCCCTCCTTCTCTCCTTAAAGCATTTGTTCTCACAATGTGAGGCCTTTTGATCTCAGAAAATCACTTTCTGTTTAAAAGGAAGAAAGGGAGAACTTCCTACTTTTGGGATCCTTGTAACTTTCCCTCAGAACTGGACAATCCTTCAGCTGTGTAGATTTTTATGGCCTCTGTGACAGCTTATAATGGGAGGCCCAGTTTATAATGGGAAATTATTTTTACCTTTAAGGGAAGGTGTGGTTGTTGTTACTGTTTTAGTGAACTGCTCTGAGATCTTTGGATGAAGGGCAGTATAACAACAACAACAACAACAACAACAACAACAACAACAACAACAATTATTATTTTAGTGGCACCTCTCAGGGTTTAGATGAAAGTTTGAGCTCCATTCAATACTGTGCCATTGGTAAGATATAAGTCCCCCTCTCACCTTCCACACTTGTGAAACTGAGAGCAATGTAGAATGTGGTTGCGTGAATGCTTCAGACACCTGGATTTATTTATTTTTTGAGGTGGTAAAGTAATTTATAAATTGAGTGTTCCCTCACTGTTCCACTAAAGTTGTGTAGGCCTTTGTGTTTCTTAAAAACTGTACTTCTAGACTGTTTACTGCTTTCGGGTGGGGATCAGTCAAATACTACTAAATTCAGGTTGATTGGTGGTATCTAACACAAAGCAATCCCACCAGCGGCAAAAATATTTGTCCCCTTCTTTTGCATGAGGACAAGATATCATTGCTAAGTAAGAGTGGTGGGTATATTCCCCTCATCTTTTTCTGATCATATGGAAAACCCTGGTGACAAGTGAATGATACAGGTCTTGATTTGTGCATGGGCCTGTGCTCTAGTTTCCATTGCTAGATGTTCTCAACTCTGCAACACAGGAATTAAAAGGTGATCCTGTGCATATCCCATTGAGGATGAGAGGAAAGAACTTTTGGGTCATAAGATGGAGCAATTGACTCTGGTGCTTAAAAGCTTGCACTGGCTGCCTATATGTTACTGGGTTAAGTCCAGGGTTCTTGTGTTAATTTACAAGGCCCTTAACAACTTGGTTCCAGGATACCTTAATGATCATTTGAAGCCTTATACTCCTGCCCAATCACTTAGGTTAGTGTTAGTGATTCCTCATGGCTTGGATGCACAGCTTGTATCCACCAGCAGCTGTTGATACTGTATTGTGGGTCTAATTCTATAGAACCCCCAGATCAGACAGGCCCCCTCCCTACTAAAGTTCCAGTGGCTGAAGACTTTTATTTATTTTTTATTTAGAAGGCATTCTTAGTATTTTTCAAATTTATTATATGGTTAATTTGAACTGACTTTATGCTGGTATCTATCACTTAGCACTTAGAAACGACAGTATTGAGTGGGATATAAGTTATTAAAATTAATAAATGTCATATTAATATGTAAATAAATATGTGGCTTCAGGGCAGGCGTATGTCCTGGCACCTGTCTATAAAAATTAAGCAGCAACCCCCTCCAAATAAAACCCCAGTCTGTTCATGCTCAGTAGCTCTCTTTTCTTGCTTCCATGTGTATTTTCAGATTGAGCACAACCTCTCCTGCCCCACCCTTTTTGGAATGTATAGGTGACCCCTTTGCTCCTAAAAACAACAACCCTCACCTATCCCTTCCTCAGTTTACATATTGGCTTGACAGCTGGCCTGACAGCTCCATTCCAAACCCTACCTCTCACATGGGCTTGTTCAATATTTACTCAGGCTGATAGGTTTGCCTAGAGCTTCACTCTGTCTGCCTTGCCCTGCTAGCTCCTCTTCCCCTCCAGCTTTGGTTCACCGAAAGTTCAACCGTAAATGAATTCACCGAAGGACAGGCTCGGGCTGTCCAGAGGACCAAAGATGGGGTCACACGTAGGTCTTCCCACACAACCGGCGCTTTCCATGGCTCACCACTCCATCAGCACTCCAGGCAAGAGGTCTGCTTTGAAAAATTATTTTGGGTTGCAGGGGTGGGGTGGGGGAACAAACCACAAGATGGTAACAAGAGAGCGCCAAGCATATTCGGGGGTAGGCTTTCAACAAACGGATCAGAGGTCAAGCCTTCAGGGGAGGTGAGAAAAGTTCATGAATACCCTGAGGTTCATAAGATTCCGGAAAAGTGTAACTGTGCACAAATTGAGAGTTGTAATGAGAGATGTTTTTGTATATGTAAGTGTCAGCATATGCATATTTGCACTATACTAATACAGTGGTACTTTGGGTTAAGTACTTGATTCGTTCCGGAGGTCCGTTCTTAACCTGAAACTGTTCTTAACCTGAAGCACCATTTTAGCTAATGGGGCCTCCCGCTGCTGCTGCGCCGCTGGAGCACGATTTCTGTTCTCATCCTGAAGCAAAGTTCTTAACCCGAGGTACTATTTCTGGGTTAGCGGAGTCTGTAACCTGAAGCGTCTGTAACCTGAAGCGTCTGTAACCTGAAGCGTCTGTAACCTGAGATACCACTGTACTAATACTAATAATACTATACTAGCTGTATACTCTACTCTACCCGGAAGATAAGAAGAGCCCTAATGGATGAATCCAAAGGATTATCTACAGTAATCCTACAATGACCAACCAGATGCAACAATACTCTCCTCTTCCTGATCCTCAGCAAATGACTCTCAAAGGCATACTGCCCCTAATACTGAAGATTATATACTAGTAGTCATTGATAATTTGAAGCTCATACTAACACACTCCAGTATTGGGATGTGTTATGCCATAATAAATTTGTTAGTCTTCAAGGTGACACACTATTTTTCTGGTTATTTTTATTATGTAGCTTTAATACTGTTGTATTTTTATGAATGCTATTTCACTGATATTTGTAATCTATCCTACAAATCATTTTTCTTTCTTTTTGATAGAGGTATAAGTGAGGTGCTAGGGCTCAACCCTGAGTTATGTCTTCTATTCTGGTCTTCTGCCTAAGCCCATACATACATGAAATAATCTGGTTGTACTCACTCAGTAACAGTGAAAATGCACTCTGCACATGCTCAAAGCACACTATTGCTACTATTAATTCACATTTGCAATTTCTGAGGTCTGGTGTTACTTGAGATTCTTGTAGCACCAAAAGATAGAAATAGAAGAGGTCTACTGAGATACACAGCCAAGCAGCTGATGAACACCAATGAATGATTTGAACTTGGTCTCAACCTTTGAAATTATTTGGAATGCCAACCTTCATCCTGGGGAACAGGGGAAGTAATATCACAGAGTGCCTCTGAGGCTGTGCGGAGTGCATTTCCTTCATCATTTTACCACCACAATCTTGCTCCCCAATCTGCAACACAAGTGGAGAAATATCCAGGTCAGAGATAGAGGATTCCAGGCAAGTTTGAACTCCCTAACTTCTCACTTTTTTAATCAGGCACCACTCAACAGAGACGAATTAGGTCACTTTTAAGTGTTGCTCCTATTACTCTTTCATTCCATCGAAATTCCCTTTTGAGCTCCTGTTGTTCTTCCAGCTTTAAATCCATGGAGGCATCCCTCCCACTCCGCCGCTACCCACCGCTTCTGATCCACCTTTATACCCTATGCTGACCCTCCATAGGACAAAACCCTTATTCTTTTACTGTGGAATTCTAGAAGGTAACAACGTTGTATGATTTGCGGCTCACATTTACCCCTCTGCTGGAAGAGCTGACATATTTCATATTTATATGCTGATGGAGGGATGGTGTAGAGAGGAATAGTTTGGAAACAGCAGGGGGAATCTGTGTGCAAGTAATAAAATGGAGCATCCAGTTTCAAAGGCAAAATCCACACCACTCTCCCCCTTCTCCCCTCCAAATTCTACGAACAGCATATGAGAACTGTATTACGTATAGCTTAGCTACAGCACATCAGTACTGGAGTTGCTTTATGGAATGTTAAGAAAACATCAAACCATTCACTGACTGGGCCCCCACAGTATGCAAAAAGTACTCTGTTATAATCATCAAAATTCTGTGCCGTTCTGGACCAAGAAAAACTGGATTCTGTAACCCATATGAACAGATGCAAATTAAACATATCTGCATCCATGTATATAGATATATACTCCACATAATTTACCCTGCTTTATCTACTCACAGAGAGGGGTTAAGGAAGACACTGTAGGACACTGTCCTGCTCTAGAAGGTGTAGTCTGCAGATAAACTCCAAGCCTATGAAGTCCAATGAAACTAAGGTATCACACACAAGATTGCCAAACAATGGTATGAGAAGTCAACCATGCAAAGTCAAAGACACTCCAGGGGTCAGGCACAAGTGATCACCAGAGTCCAAAACAGGATCTGGAGAGCACCAGAAGGAGTCAGCCACAGAAGAGATCCAGCCTATGCAAGGTAAGTGCATTGTTTCAGCAACTAGCTAGAAGGCTCAAAGCAATGGTTGATACAGCCTGGCTTCCCATGCAGCTCCCAATCCCAACTGCTGATGTTTAATAGTGTTTTGCAAGCTCTTCCTTTCAAGGCTCTTCCTTACACATAAATATGGCATCACTCCTGAGCCACACAATGTCTTTTGAGCTTTCAGGCATGCACTTGGTTATAGGCTTGTGGTCTGGGCTTGGATCTTTGGATGCATGTGGACTGGGAGGTGGCTCAGTCTCTCTGCCTGACTCCTCTGGGAGATCGTTCACTAGCACTCAGATTGGAACCTAACCAAGGTCCCCTCAAAAGGATCCTCTGCAGGCAGTCTTTGGGGGCTTCCTCCAGACTCCCAGGATCCTCAGTGACAGAGGACCCTGCCTGTTTAAATTTTTGGTTGCTAGGAAGCCTGGGTCATCCTCTGAGGTGTGTGATAACCACGGAAGTTCTACCTGTTGGTAGGTGACATGGAGGGGCTGCAAGGGAAGTGGAAATGTTCTTTCCTCCTCTTCCGTGAAAAATGTCACTCCCAAATGCTGTTGGACTCCAACTCCCATCAGCCCCACCCAGCATGGGCAATGGTCAGGGGTGATGAGAGTAGTAGTCCAGCAACATCTGAAGGGTCAAAGTGAGCCATTCCTTTCTTAGCAGATGTCAGCCTCAGCTGGATCAAAAACCCTTCTGGGACCACATGGGCCAATGTTTCTGTTTCAAGTGATTAAATGACCATTTTGTCAATGTTCGATTTGACTTTCTAGATTGCTATCAGAGCTAGTCCAAGAAATGCTGGTGCCCGTGGCAGAACATCTAAATTGAACCTCCCCCTTCCCTAAAATTATTGTGGGACATCATCCTGCATAGCTCCTGTTCATTTCTGTAAGGCTTGGTAGAGAGAACGTTCTGGTGGATGGCTTTCAAGAGTTGGTTCCTGTCTTTCTCCCTCTGCACTGTCATTAAATATAACCAAATCCATTGCCTGAGATTATTGCCTCACTTTACATCCTGCAAGGCCACCTAAAGTTTTTTTTTTGGGGGGGGTGTTTCTGGGCACAATTCAAAGTGTTGGTGCTGACCTTTAAAGCCCTAAACAGCCTCGGTCCAGTATACCTGAAGGAACATCTCCAACATTGTTATTGTTATTGTTATTATCTGGGGAATCACAGTTTATTGTTTGATGGTGCAGAACCCCTTTTATTTCCCCTTGTCCATTACCATTGTAGAAATACTCATCTCCCATTTTTCCTTCCTCTTTCTCCCCTACAGATTTATTAATGGATTTGGCAAACCTTGTCAGCATTTCGTCAGATTATGCCAGCAAACGCAAGGCTTCCCTTGATGAATGAGGAGCAGTGCTTTAAATCAGTCCCCAACTGATACAAATTATTTTAATGTGCCCCCTTTATGATTTACTGGGATTTTATGAAGTAGCTGGCTATGTTGTAAGACTTGATTATGGACTTGGGTTGCCTTAAAAGATAAAATGCCCTCCAAGGAGAAGAGGGGTTTTTTTAATAAAAAAAATTATAAATGGTATATTGCTGATTCTCACAGTTCAAGAAAGCAAAGCTGCTTGGCTGAATAAGGCACAAACTTCCTTCTGTCTTTGGCTTTCAATAGGCTGAACTCTGTAGTTTTATTTTAAATCCAACTTCATATAGCTGTCAACGTTTCCCTTTTCTTGTGAGGAATCCTATTCGGAATACGGGAATTTCACTTAAAAAAAGGGAAACGTTGACAGCTATGTGACTTTGTGTGCATCTGTTGTTCCAAAATTAAAACTGAACAGCATGCTACATATCTGTGCCTCTTTATATTTTTAGATGTAGATATATATTCCCAGTACAAGTCTGCTTGTTCTTTAAGATCTGCTGTGTCCCTTCTCCAAGTGCCTCCTTTATCAAGGGTTTGCATTTAATCACAGAGAGTCTTTTTGTGGTGGCACCTGATTGTAGAATGCCCTCTCTAAACAGGCTTGTTTAGCATCTACACCGGGGTAGGCAACCTGCCCATCTGGCTGGGTTTCCCCAGCCCATCTGGGCTGCTTACAGCACATAAGTTTTAACTTACCCAGGTATTTAAACTCCAGCAGACCCTAGTCTGCTTTTAAGGATTTTTATCTGATCCCTGCTGTGAAATTCTGATAGAGTGAAGGGCAGTATGTAAATGTTTTAATAAAATTACAAATAGCAATAAATAATGAATATATACCGGTCTTTTACATTCATATTGGTTTAATCCCATTCTTTTCCAGGAATGCCATTTAGGCGAGGATTTGGGTTCATGTATGTGAGCATATGAGTGGTAGAAATACGAGGAACAAGAAGAGAATGAAATTTGGGGGGTGGGCACATTTGAGCATTGAAGGGCAGGAGAGAGGGGGAGGGTGAAAGAGAAAGCACTATGATGTGTGGTTAAGGATGGTGCAAAGGCAGAATTTATCATTCTTCAGCAATGTATGAAGGACATAAAGATGGTAAAAGAAAGAGAACCAAAAACACACGTAAGAAATTGTAAAGATGTAAGGAAATGACTATTAGAATCATAGAACTGTAGAGTTGTAAGAGACACCAAGAGTCATCTAGACCAACCCCCTGCAATGCAGGAATCTCAACTCTAGATCATACATGACATGACCATCCAACCTCTGCTTAAAAATCTTCAGGGGAAAAAGCGTCCACCAACCTCTTCTGGGAGTCTGTTCCACTGTCAAACAGCTCTTATTGTAAAATATTCTACTTTATTGGGTAAGGAACAAACTTTTAAGAACCATTGTAAAGAAACAAAGAAACAAACAAAAACATTCTAACCAGGCTCATTGAGAGAAACGTAAGGCACCAGGGAAAGGACTCTATACCCTTCCCCAATAAAACCATGTAACAGGGAAAGACTGTCTCTAAGCTATTTGCTTTCAAAGAAAAAAGGAATGTAGTCTTTGGAGTCCAAGAGGTTATCAAAGTGTAAATGCCTCTGCTGGGGTGAAATGTTTGAGAAAGACCAGAAAACATTTAAAACATATTTATAGGCCCTGTCCTTTTCGGCTTCTGTACCTCTTTCATCTGAATTTTCACAAGTAAAAGGTGTGATTGCAATCGTCAAACTGATAACACCAAACCCTGCTTCAGAGCAAGGGCTATTAAAGTGACAACCAAGGCTATGCAAGTTAACAGGCTGGAGTACAGTCTGTTACATAAAAAGGGTGTGTGTGTGACCCTTTTTTACCAAATTTTCTTGCTCTGATAATACGCAAGTTTTTACAAGAGACTGTTGACCCAGATGTAGGCTTAAAATTGTAAAAATAAGCTGGCCTGGAACATTTGTTTTGTAAGGCCTCCTGTGAGTCAAAAGGTGGGATAGGAAACAAGCCTAATGCCATTCTCTCAATTCATGCTACATCCACATGTGGAATACTGTGTCTGGTTCTGAGAAAGCCAGCAGAACTGGAAAAGGTACAGAAAAGGGCAGCTAATTTTTTGTGTGGCATGAGATGGAACGTCTTCCTATTGAATAAAGGCATAAGAAAGGGGAACGTTTAACAAAATAACAAGTGTGGGAGGACATGACAAGACCTGTAAAATATTGAATGGCGTAGAAAGAGTGAATGGAGAGAAAAAAATGACCTCTACATAAAACCCTAAAATTCAGAGTCATTCATTGGCATTGATTACTGGTAGGTTTGGGGGCTAACAAAATAGCTCATGAAGGGCATAATTGTTGTGTGGAAATAATTGCCAGAGAATATTGTGGATGGCCACTAGCATTGACAGCTCTCTAAATAGGCTAGATACTATAGGGCAGATATACTATCAAAAGCCATCAGAAAAGTTTGCTATAAATGGAACTGTCATGTTCTTAGACCTCTTTACCAAACTCTGGGGAGAAATTACAGAGATTTGCTACTTCTGTTTTGTGACTTTCCCAGGGAAATCCAGCTGGCCACTGTCAGAAGATGGGACTTTGGTCTAATATAGCAATGCCACCATTATGCACTGAGACTATTGAACTGAGTCCAGGGTAACGGTTCCCCAGGTAGGTCTGAGCACTGACACCTCCCACCCTAGAAATTACACACATTTTGCAGGCCAAAAGCCTTCAAATTATGAGCCATTTCCACATATGTGATCCACATTATGTCAAATGGGTGCTGTACCCCACACAAGTAGCACAACAAACAGAACAGTGTTTAGAGTACCAATCATGTATTGTCCAGCAAAGCATCAAATATTTTGCTACTGACACTTTCAAGATCTCTTGGAGAAGTGGAACTGCTTAGATATCAGATGTTCTTTCACTAGGTCAGGTGAACTACTATTGTTGAGTAATGGCTAAATCCCCTGAAGCGTCTTATTTTTTTGCCATCAGTGTGTTATCGCTGCTGCCCTTTAGCTCTCCAGGCAGCCTGGACAAGAAAGTATCATTTTCCTAATCCCACACCTCAGCCTGAAGCTCTTTCAGTTTAAAGTGGGAGAGTGTTTACAGAAGATGAAAGATCCTTGCTCCACCACCTGGTTTATGTCTGCAGTCGCATTGCACAAGGGGTGAAGCTGCTGCGCCATTTATCCTGGCCTGCTCCTCTCACAAGGAGATTCTGTTTTGGGGATGTGGAATTTCTACTGTTCCGTGTAGAAATAGTGAGGGAGGCTTTGGAGGAGTAATATTTTGGAATATTCCCATAGGTACATAAGTGCAAAGAACAAAAAAAAAAATGTAAGGAGAAAAACAGAATCTGATACCAGTAGTGCAGTTAGGTAATTTTAGACTCAGGACCTAAGGGTTTTAAGTTCCCACCACCACTCTTTAGATGGTAATGTGTGTTATTTCAAAATATGGTAAGCCAGCCCTGATGCATTTGGAGGTCCTCCTGCTGCTTCTGGTGAGCAGGGCCCTGGAAGAAGAAGAAGAGTTTGGATTTGATATCCTGCCTTTCACTCCCTTTAAGGAGTCTCAAAGCGGCTAACATTCTCCTTTCCCTTCCTCCCCCACAACAAACACTTTGTGAGGTGAGTGGGGCTGAGAGACTTCAGAGAAGTGTGACTGGCCCAAGGTCACCCAGCAGCTGCATGTGGAGGAGCAGAGACGCGAACCCGGTTCCCCAGATTACGAGTCCACCGCTCTTAACCACTACACCACACTTACGTTCAAATGTCCTATCCTGGTGGCGCCATTCTTAGATACTTTTATGACGCATATCCTGCTGTGTTGTGGGGGCTCAGTCGCAAGCAGCTACAGTCAATAAGTGACTTTAGTTCTTAGAATATCTCCTCCCCCAACACAGATACTCTGCCACTGGCCTCTCTCTTATCAATGGAAACAGGATGTTGAGTGGCATGAAATTGCATCCAATACAATTTCCTCTTGGATAACTTGAATGATAGATTTTGTTCACACTCAAAGAGACTGAGTAATCATTGTATTGTGGATCATTGAGGAACTCTCTCTCTCTCGCCAGTCATATTGGCTACTGGCCCATGGATGAGGACAGAAGGAGTTGAGTATAATAACTTTTTTGCGTGCATCTTTCTCCGTAGCATGTGAATAGGCTCTCTTGCTAGAATCATCTGGTGCAATCTGCTCCACAGGTTATGACTTACCGGAGGTGCACCTGTTAATAATAATAATTTATTATTTGTACCCCGCCCATCTGACTGGGTTACCCTAGCCTCTCTGGGCAGCTTTTAGCATATATAAAAACAGAGTAAAACATTAAACCTTAAAAAGCTTTCTTATACAGGGCTGCCTTCAGATGTCTCCTAAAAGATATATAATTATTCATCTCCTTAACATCTGATAGGAGGGCATTCAACAGCGTGAGTGCCAGGTGCAACTAATGAGAAGGTCCTCTGCCCAGATCCTGTAGCTTCACTTCTTGCAGTGTGGGAACTGCTATAAGGTCCTTGTTTCTGGATCTCAGGGTCCAGGCTGAACAATGGGGGGTGGAAGCACTCCCTCAGGTATACAGGGCCAAGACCATTTAGGGCTATTTAACCAGTGCATGTACCCAGGAGTGCCAACTTGGCTCCGTGACTGTGTGTGCCTGGGCTATGGCACTGAAATTTGTGGGTGCCTGGTCCTTTCATGGGGAATTTTGTGGGTGCTCAGGCACCCTGGGTCCCAGAAACTTAGCACCTATGCATGTACCACTCTGGCAAGACAGTTTGAAGGCAGGTAGTGTCTCAGCCAGCGTACCAGATGGAGCTGGAGGACAACCCTGTTCTGTTTGCATGCACTGTGGACTGAGTTGCATGAGGTAACTTGGATGTTTGTTCCTATATTCTGGACAAGGGGGCTGGTTTAGGTGGCTTTTTTGTATATTCCACTCTAAGGCTGCAGACATACCATACTTTTAAAGCACAAGCAAAGCACATCCTTTCCCTCAATGAATCCTGGGCACTGTGGTTTGTTAAGGGTTGCTGGAAATTGTAAACTACAATGCCCAGAATTCTTTGAGGGAAAGGGTGTGCTTCAAATGCGCTTTAAAGATACCGTGGGTACACAACCTAAATCCTAAGGAAGCTGGAAATTGCTTGGGACAGAGGTTTGACTTGGCTGCCAGCTGCTAAAAGGAAGGAAGCGCTAAATGCTCCTGTGCAGCCAGATGCAGCTTCTTCAAGATGACAATTGGCTTTTGGAACACCTTGTCCTGCGGACAAGGCACAGATAAAAAACAACAAGCCCTCATAATGAACACCACGTTGTCACCAGATAAACTGTCACCACTTGCGTTTTGCTTGGCTCCCTCTGGTCCCCTTTTCCGTTCTCAAAGCTCACAAGAACAGCAAGTTTTTACCCGATTAAATGCTATGATTAATTGCAATTGTGGTAGAGGTTTTTGTCATGTGTGTTTTTAAAGCAGATCATCTGCTTTAAACTCATGAGAGTTTCTGGCCTAATGAAATAGACTCCTTTTATACTCCAGCTATGACCCTTGCCTAAGCAATGTGAAGTATATGTACGGAATCATTCTCAAATTCTTATTTGGATTTCTTTGCAGAAATAAAAGTTCATATTATTATAATAAGAACATCTTTGTCAACTTCACATTGATGGAAATTTGAAAATATTTGTTGCTATTTTATTCATTAAAATATTTATAGGGTCTTTCATCCTCACAGGTATCAAGGTGGCATGCAATAGGCATAAATAAAATTAAACATGTCATAAAATATTTGAAAATCATAAAGTTAAATGCAAGTTACAGGCTTGGATAACTGAACAGCTCTGCGATCTGCTGTGTCCTGTATTCTAGCTTGTCAGTTCAAGCATATTATTTATTCCACTTTATTTCAAGCCGTTATTCCATGAAACTCATAGGCAGCATATACCGTATAAGGTTCATAGGTGCTCTCCCATTCAGACGGTGAACAGAACCACACCTACTTAACATCAGCAAAGTTATTATCGCATGTCAGACTTGGCCCAAAATCTTCAATGGGGGCATCTTCTTCTGCATTCAGCTGAGGGAACTTGTCATCTAGTCTAACTGCTTGTTCAGGGTAGGATCGGCAGTGCAGATGCAACTACAGCAGGTGTGAGGAACCTTTGGCCCTCCAGATTTGCTTTCTTCAGGTGAGAACTTGTGTGGTGTCCAAAACCACGCGTTTTGGGGCACCATGTGAGATCACGACCCTGAAATTTCTTTTCCGGGGCGTGGCGAGACAGCGTGTGAGATCACCGCACCCAAAATGGCAGCCACGACCTTGCGTGAAAACACAGTATATCCCCCTTTCCCCCGGGATGCACTCTAACCACATCACACTGCCTTTCAAGATAGTCACAGATTTAGCAAACATTCAGTGGAGGCTGGTCCATTATGGCAAATAGGGTACCCCAGTCTGTCCTTAGCCAGTCCCCACCTACCTGCTTTTTTTTACAACCAGCTGGCGGCCATGGCTGTCAGCTTCCTCATCTTTAGTTTCTGTTTTGCCCTTGTAGAACTCAGCAGACAGGAGGATAGAGAATAGAGGATAGAGAAAAGCTCCTCCCGACAATGTATCTGCCTATCAATGACTCTGGCTATGCATATGGTTGGCTTTCCTGCCTTCTACCCTACCAATCCCAATGGGCACCAACCACGATTGCTTACACCTCCTGTGCCCTGTAGCATAGGCCTTCACAACCTGTGATCCACCAAGTTGGAACACAGACTACAAGCTCCATTGTGGCCTGCAATATAATACCCCCTCCATTTTTTGCAGTCCCACATGGGAGTTTTACCTGGCTTTCTTGGTAAATAAATGGACTACAATATCCAGTCAGATTTCGTGGAGGCCTGGATGAGCCATGGTGGCCATTTCGCTGAGGCCTGTTAGCCACCCACTAACCTTTCCAGGGATGACAGACCATGACTTTGGCCAAGGAACTGACAAGAGAGGCGGGGAGTGGCGGTGGACTATAAATACGCTGCTTAAAAATAAAGTTTTCCCATAAATCTCCAGACATGTTGAGTGAGACAGTGGAAAGAAGCATTAAACTGAAGGCCGAAAATATCCCCCTGTCACCACACAGGAGGGCGAGCCAAGCCGTCAGCCTGTCTGCCGGGCGTCTGCGTCTCCTCTGTGTTCCGTGGTTGCCTCTAACAGCTTTTAATTCACAAAACTGAAATGAAGCAATCAGTTTTCATTTCAAATGCAGCCAGGCTTTCAAAAGAATGAAGTCATTTCCTCTCTTTCTCTCCACCCTATCTACATGTTTTCTTTCTTTCTTTGCAGTCTCTCCAAAGTTCTTTCTTTTTTTTTTAATTATTTGAGAAGAACGAGAAGGAGAAGAAGAAGAGGATGCAAGACATTTCTCCATTGAAACTGGGCAGCTGGTAGTTGATTTATGAAGTGCTGAAAAGCATCTTCAGAGCTGTCATTTATCTTAAAGCCTTCTGCCTAAATAAACAAAGATCACCCCCCTTTCCCTCCCTGCACTAATTATAGTTACAGTAGAAACACAACCCCAAGTCCCAATAACAAGCAATTTAAAAAGACAACTCCGTTGAAACATCCAGCTTCTAGCTGTATGGAGAGGCAACACTGAGCAGAACCATATACTAAATTTCTGAGGAACTCTAGGATGCTGGCACAAGTTAACACAATGGGAAGAAACTCTGGCTGAAGCTTGCTCATATTTTGAGAGGTGAATGGACGTGGAATTCCAGATGCTAGCCAGCACAGAATTCTGATCCCTGAGTTTTGTAAGATTGCAGAAAAGAGCCTTCTCCTTTGATACATGGTAGGTGTGGCGGGATGAATTGCATAGGGCTCCTGCTTCTATTCTACAGGACATGACTTGGGGAGCCTCTCTCACTATTTTGTGAGAGAGATTCAAGCACATACCAGAACTTTAGGTTTGTACATTTAAAATGGAATAAAGTGCTCTGCTGTTGCAATAAATACACTTTAAAAACCCCAACTTTTTGCTGTTTGGAAGACGCTGGGGGAAGCATTGAAAAGTGCAGGCTAAATGAGTGACCAATGGGAAGATATGTAAACACCTACAAGAAATCAGAATTAATATTCAGTGTCGTATAACTATCCCATAAACAAATCAGAATGAAGGCTAATCAAAGACTGGACATAATCTAACTTCTGCGTAAGCTTTGGGCAAAGAAATTATGATTTTTCAGTAAATGGGCTGTATGGATGGGTCCATGCCAGATGCCTGGAGGTATTGCCACCTTTCTGTGGCAATCCTGCTGTCTGTTGGCATACTGTGTGGGTTGCTCTGTGTAGGTTGCGTGTTTGTGGGGCAGCTGGTGGATAAATTGACAGAAGTTTGGACCAGATGGCCCTTTGATCTCATTAGGATTATATAAATGAATTTGGTGGCAAAACTCTCACTCACATTATATTTCAGAGTGCCTCTACCAGTATGAACTTCCCAGGACCCTTAAGACGTCACCTTGGCCCCTCCTATAGCTGTCCTTTCTGAGAAAAGAGCAGAGGGCAGCAAGAAGGGAGATGACCTTTTCAGCTGCGGCTTCTTGCTTGTGGAATGCTCTCCCCCAGTGAGCTCTGCCAGGCACCATCATTAACATCCTCACACTGCCAGGTAAAAAGAGGCACATGAGACAGTGATGGCCACCAACTTGAATGGCTTTAGAAGAAAATTAGACAAATTCACAGAGGAAAAGGCCACTACTGGCTGCTAACCCTGATGGTTATGTTCTACCTCCACTGTTGGAAGCAGTATGCTTCTGAATACCAGTTACTGGAGGCAGCTGGAAAGGAGAGTATTGCTGCACTTAGGTCCTGCTTGTGGCATCTGGTTGGCCACTGTAAGAACAGGATGATGGACTAGACGATCCACTGGTCTGATCCAGCAGGCTCTTATGTTCCCAAAACAAATTTGCTCCATCACCTATGTGACAGTCCTTTGAATATTTTTAGATGGCTTGTCATATCAACTTTTAGTTGTCTCTTCTCCGGGCTGAACATACCCAACTCTTTCAAACTTTCCTCATAGGACTTGGCCTCTGGGTCCTTCAGCAGTTTTGCCAACCTCCTCTGGATACTTTCCCAGTGGTGGACTTAACATTATGTTCGAAGCCTTCCTTGTAAGAAAGAGCTGTCCATGATTTTTGCTGTGTTGATGTGTTAGGCATTCCAACCTCGTATCTCATCATTAAAAGGAATTTGGGGGAAAGAAATGTTAAATGTTGAAAGCTGAATTTCAAATGTATGTAATATTTCATTTTAACTCTTATTTGATAGCAGGTGAGGCTGGTGGGTGAGATATATGGTTTAGCAGGAGGGCTTTGTGTATTGGAGATGTACTGTATTTCTTTTAAAATTATAGTAATTATCAGTGCTTTTTCCCCTAGAAAAATAGATGCCGGTACTCACCATGAAGTTGTTACAGTTAAGTGCCATACTTTTTAACAACAACAACAAAAGAGGTGCCAGTACTGTGTACCCTTGAGTACCCCCTAAAAAAAAGCACTGGTAATTATTTATACATTTGCATGTACACATATAATTAGCACATGCAAATTTCATGTGAACCTGTGTCCTCTTTTGTGGTGATAAATAAATGGTCACTCTACTATGGTCTATGGCAGTCAAGAACGTGAGATGTGAGCTGCAGCCCCGTTTCTAACCACAGCTCCTCGATGTAATCAGTCGGCACCCTTAAGTAATGACAATGTAAGAACATAATAAGAGGCTGCTGAATCAGGCTAATGGCGCATCTAGTCCAGCAATCTGTTTTCACAGTGGCCAACCAAATGCCTGTGAGAAACCCACAAACCCAAGCATAAAAGAACTCCAAGCATGAGAAACCCAAGCATGAAAGTACTCTCCCCTCCTGTGGATTCCAGAAACTGGTACTATCTTCTGAAATAAACAGGAATTCAGATCTGATGTATGGGGAACTCTTTTTGGCCCGTTCCCTCTGTTTTTCCTCACTTTTTATCAGCTACAAAGAAGTTATCTGATTTGTACATTCTTTGGAAGCTTCAAACATGAGTGGTGTGGATCTCACCCTCCCCTCTTCTAAGTTATGCCAGGTCTTTGCTGCCTTTGACAGGGCAAGCATCTTCTCACACAGTTGCAATTAATGACAGACTGTATTGTGTGTGTCAAAGCGCGTTCTTAAGGCAACCTGTGATGTGAAACAGAAACTTATGCTTAGCTACAAAGGCATCTGAAAAGG
This sequence comes from Podarcis gaigeae, assembly GCF_964106915.1. Lineage (NCBI taxonomy): Eukaryota > Metazoa > Chordata > Lepidosauria > Squamata > Lacertidae > Podarcis > Podarcis gaigeae. The sequence continues at coordinate 34,415,948 of NC_139689.1, read as the reverse complement.
TAAACGGTAAGGGGAAAACATGCATGCAATGTGGGGGAAAGTCTGGTGCTGTATGCCCCCAACCAGACATATTTTGCAAAGTAAATATATATATGAACAATGAAAATATTTACAATAGGCAGTGATGCTTAGGGCCAGCCCCATCATTAGGCAAAGTGAAGCAGCAGATGGCAAATGGGGGAAGATGAGCAGCAGTGAGGTGTTGGAACTCCTTTCATCCCTGAGTTTGATGGGAGTGGAGTCCACATCACCTGGTGGGCCACAGGTTACCCATCCCTGGTCTATACTGACTGGCAGCATGCTCCTAGTGCGCATAAGAACATTAGAAGAGCCTACTGGATCAGGCTGATGCTTCATCTAGTTGGTATCTTGTTCTCACAGTGGGCAACCAGATGCCTGTGGGAAACCAGTCAGCAGGACCCAAGCACAAGAGCGCCCCTGTGGTTTCCAGTAACTGATATGCAGAAGTATTATGAAGGCAGAATGTAGTCATCATGGCTAACAGTAATTGAAACCCCTCTCCTCCATTTCTCAAGTCTAACTGGAGATACTAAGGACTGAATTAGGACCTTTCGAATGTAGAGCAAGTGCTCTACCACTGAGCTATGTCCCTTCTGATATTCCTAACCTGCACTGCCTCCGTGTGCCTATGTTTGCACATTTGTCTGTCCTGTTTGTTCATTCACGTGTATCACACTCCCTTTAGGGAACCTGCGGTTTCCAAGTTGCCTTCCATCTGGGTCCCACAACAGATACTGTGCCGCACCACGCTGTCCAAACGCAGACATTGTTTTCCTTGTAGATGTGTATATATGTATCGTTTATTTTCAGTCATCCCCACCACCACTCACCTACACCTTCCTTTATTTTTTCATTCCCTGCACTTTTAGTATTGCTTTGCTTTTCCCTTTCTCGTTAAATTACTTTGGGATGAAAATGGGTTTCTGTTTTAATAAAAGAGAAAGCCATATAAGTTACATCACAGAGAGCCCCTGTGTTCAGTTGGACATGATAAAAATGCATGCCTCCAGTTTTGGAGCCCAATCCAAAGAACCAGATGCTTGTCAGCCCCAGAGCTGGCTGGGATGAACAGACAAAAAGACCTTTTTTTTTGCTTCTTAGTGAATTCCATCAGATCATAAACAGCTGCTCCTAGAGGCACTGAAAGCACCAAAAATACTCATGAATAAATATTAAGTGAAGGGTTGGGAGCGGGGATTAGGCAGCAAAAGAACAAAAGGGGGAAAATAGAGGGGGATGCACAGAAAGGCTCTGATCTTTTATGCGGGAGAAAAACATATAATTTGCTATCAAGACACGTGAAAGCTCTTCCAATGGCAAATGGTTGAGTATGACTATATTATAGGAAGGCACAGCTAAGGGGAAGCAATAAAAACAACACATCAAACCTTTGTCACCTTTTCCTTGCCCCTAAATGTCTGGATGAATATAACAAGGATGTGCAGAACCCTACCTTTCACTAATCGGGCCGCACCGCCGGAGCCCGATTTCTGTTCTCACCCTGAAGCAAAGTTCTTAACCTGAAGCACTATTTCTGGGTTAGTGGAGTCTGTAACCTGAAGCGTATGTAACCTGAAGGATATGTAACCTGAGGTACCACTGTACTATTGGTTCTTTTTTTTCTATTGTTTATGAATATTATGGTACTACTTGCATTCTTTAACATATTTTACTATGTTAACTTTTATTCCTGCTTTACTATAAGCTCTTCAGAGTACTCTGATGGTCAAAGAGCAGGATGGGTGTTTTTAAAGTAAACAAGGCTACAATTTGCTATATACATATAGTGGGAGTAAGTCTCATTGAACTCAGTGGGATTTACTCCTGAGTAGATATGCATAAGACTGTGCTGTAAATCTATGACTAGGGCAGGCTTCCTCAACCTCGGCCCCCCATATTTTTTGGGCCTACAACTCCCATGATCCCTAGCTAGCAGGACCAGTGGTCAGGGATAATGGGAATTGTAGCCTCAAAACATCTGGAGGGCCGAGGTTGATGAAGCCTGGATTAGGGCATATTTTTTTATAATTATTTAATAAACTTTTGATGCACTTTCATATAAGGATAGTTAGCAAGAACAGTAATTCCTTCAGAAAATAAGCTAGGAGAAAATAAATGCATTTATGAACACTTGTTGACAACTGGCCAACCACCAACCTATATGATTCAGAATCTGACTATAACTACACTCAGGTCCCTTATATTAATTTTATTTTATTACTACTATTATCATTCAAATTTCTATACTACTATTTTGGTACCAATAGGCCATCAAATTGATTTATATTGAAGGCCTTAAAATGCAGTGAAAACATCAAGAGCACAATGAAAAAAACATAATATAACAAAACATCATCTATCAGAAACATCAAAGCAGCATGTTTTATTTGCTACGCTCATGTGTTGCCTTTCTACTAGTGCACTTAAAATGGTTTACAGTTTAAAATAATGACTTACAATCTGATAGCTGCAATACAAAAGTAAAAAGGAATGGGGAGCAGAAAAAGGAAATAAACACATGAAAGTACCTGTTTATAAAATGGTACTTTGGTACTTTGTAATTTTAGTCCACTATGTCATTCCTGCTGATTTTTTAAAATTTTGGGGCCACAATGAGTGCAGTAAAGATAAGTGGATAATAGGAGCTAGCCTTTGGAGAAGATCTTACTTTGTTGTTCAACTGCAACCCCACTCACCTGGCTGGAGGCAGAAGGTGGCAAGGTTGCTGAGGCCCAAAATGCAGGAGGTGCCTCCTTGGATGTGCCTAAGCTCTGAGCAAACTGAGAATACACACTGTCCTCCCATCTTCTATCTCTGTCCATATTATGATTATCCTGTGGGCAGCTCTGCCACAATGACCAAGTAAAAAGAGTTTGGGGGTGGGAACCAACTACAGCATTCATTCATTCATTCATTCATTCATACTTCAGCAGTAGATGAGGATGAGGTGTGAGGACTCCAGTCATGATGCTTCTCTAGGACCCCATAAAAACATGGAATGGCCAGCATCTGAAGTAAGCGACAGTGGCCACCTGTAGAAGCCCTGTCGTCAACCGCCAGAGTATCCTGGCCTTGCTGCTACTCTTCCTTGTTGTCAAAAGGTCTACTCTTTGACATCTGATGGGATGTTGGTTGGAGAATTGTACTGTAAAATTTCCAGAAGTGTGAATTTTGAAGGATAGCTGTGTTTCAGTTTTAGTTTCTCAATAAAATGCCAACAAATTGGAATTGCTCCCCCATTCCTACTCAAACGTAAATCCCATTGAGTTCATTGATATTTAGTCCCAGTTAAGTATGTATACAGCTGCAACCTCAACCTCAACTTCTCATACACCCTCCTACATAGTATCTCGTACATCAGGGATGCTAAGTGTTGGGAGAGAGCTCAGTTGGTAGAGCATGGGACTCTTAATCTCAGGGTTGTGCGTTTAAGCAAAAGATTCCTGCATTGCAGGGGGATGGACTAGATGACCCTTGTGGTCCCTTCCAACTCTACAATTATATAATTCTATGATTCTGGAAACTTACGATAAACTTCAGATATTGCTGAACTACAACCCCCATCAGTCCCAGCAAGCTTGGGGTGATGGGAGTTGTAGTTCAGCACTATCTGGAGGGCCACAGGTTCCCCACTGCTGTCCTACATAGACTCTCATACATACAGTCATGATGATATACAACAATCAGAAGCTTGAATGGGAAAAAGGGATGTCAAAGAAAATCACTTTCTTCCTGAAATATTTTATCGCTGTTTAAAGCAAAGACTACTGTTTTGTAATAACTTATTACCCCTCCTTTATCTGTCAGCTGATATAATGAGACACTGAATCTGTCAGCAAAACTTTCAGCAGCAGTTTTTTTCAGCAGTGCTTTTTTTAAAAAAGTCTCCACCCTGAAAGAAAACAGGGTGATCTTTTCGGCAGCTCAGCACCATGCAACTTCAGCCACGTGTTGCTCTCTTTGATTTTCTCCTCTACCAAATCTTGTTGGGCTTAATAACAATAAATCAGCCAAATTGCAGAATTGCCGGGTAGAGTGAATGTGGTGGAGAATGGGTGTGTGTGCATGGAGAAATTACAACATGTCTAACCTTCGCCTTTTAGAGTTTTGCTTGTAAGGTTCCTACATCTGGACTTCATTGAGCCCAATGTGATGACAATCTCCAATAAATGTTAATGGGGAATCCCACACAGCCCATACATTGTAACATTAATTCAGTATGTCTGTTCATCTGACAAGCGCTATAATGTACAGAGCTCCAGAGGCATCCTCACCTGGAGGCCAAGTGAAGAACCACCTCAGGCCAGGGCCGGATTTAGATGAAGAGAGACCCTAGGATACTCCACTTGTGAGGCCCCTCCCCACCCCCACCCTCACAACTAGAAGAAAATGGAAGAGTGTTATAAACAAAATAGAGTGAAGCCAAGGAGGAGGATGGGTATTTAAAATTCTACAATTCACAATTTTTCCTCTAAAGGTATTATTGTTAAATACCATGGTGATTTAAAAAAAACGCATAAAATTAACACTGAAAAACTTTTGCAATAACTGAACCATGTAAACCTTTTGTGTTCCGGGTTGTCCTCTTATATACCTACTGGGATTGACAAGGCATCTGACCCTCACCTCTCCTGTAGCTGCCTCTGATTAGTTACCATTTAACTCTTGGGAGGAATAATTAGCATCACACTTCATGTGCATGGAAATTGCCAAACCAATTAACCAACTAGAAGGATTACTGTTAATAGCATAAGTTTTCCTATAACTTGATACTGATGGATAGTTTTGATGAACTGCAAAAGCATATTTAGTTGGCTTTCTGTTTCTATCCTGGAACTTTTCTTTATTAGTGCCACTTTGTGCAAATGAAGGAAAACAACTTTTCTGCTTGTATATGTTGATAATATAATTTTGGTTACTGAGGACAAACAAGATTGTACAAAAACAAGATTGGGTGCAGGCCTGGCCAGGACATAGGCGTCCTGACTGTGACAAAGGTGACCTGTGTGCTTGCTTGCTTGCTTGCTTAACAGCTGTTGGGAACTTCAAGGTCCCCGCTCTCCCTTCTTATGGTCTTTGTATTGGACCTGGAGACTCCAATAGAGAACATTACATGTCAAGAAGGAGGGCAAGTGGGCACTCTATAAAATGACAGGGTAGGAGTTACACAGAGCAGGGCCTTTTCACTGGTGGTGCCCATTGTATGGCTCGCTCTTCCCAGACCTGCTCTCTTTTGGCCTGTATTTTGGAGCTTTATAATTTAGGAAGACTTTGGAAGAACTGGTTGACAAGTCTTATCAGTTGCTGACGTATGAGCGGATTTTATTTGCTGCTATTCTGTGCTTCTGGTGCACCAGGGTTTACACCAGCGTAATAGAGTTGTCCACGATGCCAGAAGGGATACAATTTACGAGCTTTCTCCATTATCTGCACAGCAGGGGTGTTCAGTCAACAGTGCAAAGGCTGAGCTGAAGCGTTCCCTGCTGGTTACCTGCTTTCAGCAATAGGGGTCGCTGTTTAGTAGTACCCAATTGGTTAGCTGTCAGATTCTAGAGCTCCCTATTGGTGGTTCTTAGGTTATTCACAAAATGCAGAGTCCATTCATAAAACACAGTGTTCATTCATAAAGCAGTAACATAAATCTCCATTGCTACATATTGGGTGTATATTTCAGCAGTTGAGCGTGCAAGTTTATGGCCATGCTGTAATGTAGTGCTTATGCAACTGTGAATAAAAGGTGGCTGGGCTCATTGTCTCACGGTTTGGGGGGAAGAGGTGACAAAACTGATTTCCAATAAGTGCCCCCCTTTATTTCCATAACAAGTCCTTGAGTCTGTACTCTGAATGGTGACACCAGAGACCTAGAAGATGCAGGGCTTGTCAGTCCAACCGCTGCACAGTCTCATCAGGGCTGACCTTAAAGCAATTGGAGCAACTGGGCCAAATTGGGCCCTGCGGGCCGCTCCTAAGGAGCCCCTGCACCAGGGCAATCTAACTGGATTTTATTTATATCTATAAGATTTTGCAGACTTTGGCTGTGAACTGGGGCCCTACCAAAAAAGAAAAAAATCTAGTTGCGTCCCACTGCTTCAAATTGGGCCCCACTGGCTAGCCCTGAGTCTAATAGTTGCTGGGCCTGAGTTGCCCTGCCCTTGCATGAAGTCTTGGGTTTTCAATTTTGGGAGAGGGGAGACTGTAGCATTGGGGAGAGGGCAGGCTGGTGAGGCCCCCTAGACTTAGAGGCCCAAGTTGCCCTGCCCTCACATGAAGTCTTGGGTTTGCAATTTTGGGAGAGGGGAGACTGCCTGCTGGGGAGTGGGAGGGCTGATGAGGCCCCCTAGATTTAGAGGCCCTAGGCTTCAGCCTACTTAGCCTATACATAAATCTGGCACTGCCTCAGGCAATAGGTTTTGGGCGTCATTAAAGAGGTGGCAGAATGGAACATACGTGGATCTGATTCACTGGCTACAGTCCTTTAGGAAATGGTCTTGCAGAAGCCCAACTGAAAGTACACAATAATGTTTCGAGGAGTTATGTAGGAGGACTTCTCAATGGATTGCGCCCTGTTTTAATGAGTGGGAGAGACTATTTGGATTTCCTCCGTTAGTGTCATATGGCAAGATCAGAGTGCTGGGAAAATCCAACCCCCCAATGGCTGAAGCTCAAAATATCAGAAGCAGAGGGGGAAACAGGCAGGCTGACAGGTAGCAGGTAAGGACACACTCTGAAGCCACAGCAAGACAACATGGCAGTCTTTTTCGCATCGGGCTGCTCATAGTGAGGGAGCACTGGAAACTTTCGAAAGATGCCTTATACAAGGTCAGGTTTTTTGTCTATCTAGCCTAGTATTCACAGGCAGTTGCTCTGCTAGGTGGTTCAGGCGCAAGGTATTTCCAATCACATGCTACAGCCACAGCAAGCACTGCAACAATCCAACAGTTTGAGGTTGTCTTCACCCCCTAAAGGTGCACTCCTTCATTGTCTCCCGAGACAGATGAATATCAACAACATGATCATAGATAGTAATCTGCTCTAGAAGCCTCTTTGGCTAAAGAGTTGCTTTAGACGTGCTATAAATAAATAAATGTAGAAAGTTTTCAAATATTGTATTCACTGTGTACCATCGTGAAGTAGCGTTTTGGCTATTTTTGCACGAGGGCCTGTGATGTTTAAAGCAGGCTCTTTAATTCCTCTCCTGGGTGAAAACACAACAGTAGTTAGCATAAAAGGTGTTTGACATATCTTTTCTTTACCTTTGCTGGATCTTTTTTCTTCTTCTATTAAATATTTTGAATTTTTGAAGCTTGCAAACTTCCACCTGGAAATTGACTGCTCACGAAACAATGCAGCAGCCCCTGAGGCTGCCTAACAAATGCAGGACAGTCATAAAAACTCCCTGCTCCTGGGTTTCACTCCCAGCACCTGAGGCAGGGGAGTTCAACGGGAGTTTCTTTTCCTGCCCAGTTAAAATGACAAATTGGTACATGAGTGTTTAATGAAAGATGCTGGAAACGTCCATGAAGATCAGAAAAATCACCTCGCAGAGCTGACAGGCAGGCCATCTGCATTCCCGCGTCCCTATTAATTCCCTAACGATAAACGACAGGAGAGCCTAGAGGGTTAACAGCTTAATTCAATCTTCCTCAAACTCCTTTTCCAGGGCCCTGTCTGTATCTCGAATTAGAAAGGCATTTATAAAGCATTATTTGCACACTAGATAGTGTTGTTGTTGTTTTAGAAAATGGCTCCTTGCTTCAAGCATCAATCATACTGCTCCCCCACCTTCACCACAGCCCTAATGCCAGATCTTCCTTACCATTCCCAATACAGCGTGGCCAAAATTTGTGGAAACAAATGATGTGCCTTTTTGTGACATCCCCTGCCCAGATGGGTGACCTCACAGATCTTGTGTGTCACAAAACTGTACCCATTGACTACATGATTAGATTTGGCTGGCAATGTACAGCAGAATTCTATGCTGATTTGCTTGGAAATTAGAGCAATTGAGCTCAATGTTGGGATTTACTTCCATGTAAATAAGCATGTGGTAGTTTGTTCAGGGTTCCTGGGAATTGTAACAGTGTGCAGAATTCATTGAGGAAAAATGTGCATTTTGAAAGTGTTATGAGTTGCAGAGGGTAGGTTCTCTGCCTGAGCCCCTCTTCTAATTCCTGGATCCAGCAGATTCAATTCCTGGAATAGCCAGGATAGTTTCTAAGTATGGGCTATTAAGGTAACAAAGGAAGTGGTTCTGTGCCAGATAACAAATGGGTGGAGCTCCCTCAACTCAGTGGGAGTTAGAAAGACAAAGGACAAAGTTGGGAGTTGGGCTGTGTGAGCTAGAAGCAAGGCTGCAGGCTGGGCAGCTGAGAGATAGAACCATGCCTGATTTCTGCTGGATTCCAAGGCTGTGACTATGGGAGAAGCAAGAACCCTTTGGGGTGTTAATGTGGTGAGCCGCTCCATTGTAGGCTCAGGCTGCATATATGTGTAAATAAACCATATATCATAAAGACATCACAGTCTCCGCTGTCTCACATTCCAAGGAAACCGAACACTGGGTAGGTGCCTGGAACTGCTGGAAACTTGCACTGCTCAAAGACTAGGGGGGCATAGAACTGTGCTTTAGAGATATATTGCATAAATAGCCAATGTTAGCAGACACAGAGAATACAACGGATCATGTTCAATCTCTGGATGATCCACATTTTTATGCATTAACTCCAGCACCGCCAAATGCACACATAACATTTGACTTTTGGTTTGCTTGCTTTTACCTGTAGTAGCTAGGGAATAAATAACTTGCTCCATGGCAACCTTGATTTATATATGTGTCGTGGAACTATCACCTGTGGGTCTCCTGCCATTGGTACGGTTCTTGTGGTATCAGTCTAACTGAAAAAGGCATAAGAATGCTGACCAAAAACACTATTAGGGCAGTAGGTCAGCTTTGTGGAGAAGGAAGGCTTTACACAGGAATTAATGGGAGGAGGAAATATGTGCTATTGGTAGGAATGGAAGATAGGAAGAGCAGGGAATCTGGATAAAAAGTGGAAGAGCCCTCAGGAGCTATAATGGAAGGGTGGAGAACATTTTGACCTCCGCCTGAAGGCCTTACAGCATGTGGCTATTGCCATCACCTCCTTTCACTGCTGTGAGTCCCCGCAGGCCTCTGCCGCAAGGACTCGCAGGCCACCGCGGCTTCTGCTGCCAAATCCTGTTGCCACTGCAAGGCCTCTCAGGTCAATGCCTTTACTGCTGCCACTTTGTGCTGCTGCTGCGAGGCCTTGCTGGCCACTGACATTGCTGCCACCACTTTCTGTTGCCACCAGAAGGCCTCACAGGCCACCACTACAGTTGCCACTTCCCATCACTGCCGTGAGTCCTTGCAGGCCGCCACCACTACTAGTGTTGTCTCCCATCGCTGCTGTGAGTCCTCGCAGGCTGCTGCTGCGGCCGTCACTCTCTATCACCGCGGCAAGGCCTTGCAGGCCGCCACTGTTTGTGTCACTGTCGCAAGGCCCTGCTGCTGTGGCTGCTGCTGCTGCTGCTACTGCTGCCCCCTCCCGTCGCCTCCACAAGGACTCGCAGACCACCACTGATTGATCCGCCACAGCAAGGCTTTGCAGGTTGTTGCCGCTACTGCCGACATGTACCGCGGTCATGGCAAGCTGTTTCTGCCACTGCTGCCTCTGCCTCCTAACAGACCTGCTGGCGGTCTGGCAGTCCCAGATTATTTGTATTCACTATGACTCATCACCATATTTTGGATTGTATTAAATGCCACCATTTGGTAGCCAAGCCCGAAACCAAAAGTTCTGTTGGGATGCATTTTGGCTTGCCTGTTGATGAAACTGAGTGTGTGGTGACATTGTCCTGTTCACCTCTGTTTAGTTCCATCCTTATTTCAGACATTGTGGTAGATTGCAATTTTTAGCTGATGATAACATTGCAATGTTTAGCTGGTGATATTGTGAGGTTTAGCTGCTGATAACATTGCAGTGTTTAGCTGGTGAGTTATCACGATGTTTAGCTGGTGAGTTATCAAGATGTTGAAAACCAGATATTGCCTAGCCCAGGCTTCCTCAACCTCGGCCCTCCGGAATTTTTGGCCTACAACTCCCATGATCCCTAGCTAGTAGGACCAGTGGTCAGGGATGGTGGGAATTGTAGTCTCAAAACATCTGGAGGGCTGAGGTTGAGGAAGCCTGGCCTAGCCCTTACACACATTGTGATTCACGATATATCACCAGCTCAAATATTATGAAACAATTATCATGATGTGAACTTCAAACTGGTTTTGGATGATAGATAGATAGATCGCCCAGCCCTAGTATGCATGGGTTGACCAGTTGTAAAACTGGTATGCTTGTATCAGGTCAGGCCATTGATCTATCTAGTCCAGTTTTGTTCACTCTGACTGGCAGTGCATCTCCAGAATTTTCCCCATCACCTCCTATCTGTGTTTCTCAAGGTAATCTGTATAGGGCTGATGGGGGATGCTGCTGATTTTTTATGCCAAGATCACACTATATATATTTATTGCATTTATACCTCAAATTTCCTCCAGGGTTCTCATATATTTGTATCCGCACAACAATCTTGTGAGGTAGACAAGGCTTACAAACCTTGACTAGCTAAAAGTCACATGGCTTTGTGTGTATTTGGCCCTGGGCTCCTCAGTCCTAGACTATATAGACACCATACACTTAAAACACATGGCTTCCCCCAAATAATTCTGGGAACCGTAGTTTACCCCTCATAGAGCTACAATTGGCAACTCCCTGGATTCTTTGGGGGAAGTAGCATGCTTTAAATACATGGTATGTACGCAGCCCTGATCTGAAAATCCAGACACTACTGCACGCCACAGGTTTGTAGATAATCCCAAAGACTACTTTTGTTTCTCTTCCAACTCTTTGATTCTGTGATTGCTCGCTTTACCTATCTTTATCCCACTCTCTTAATCATTAGCTAAGAAGGCCTGAATGTATGAAAAAGAGCAGTATGTGGCTTCCTTCAGCTGCTCAGCCAAGTTGGCAGAGTCTCTTTACCTTTAAATATCAGCCACCCATGGTGAAACAACTCTGACTCCATGTTGGCAGTGCAAGGGGTTTCCATAGAGACAGAAGTGCAGGTCGCAACCTCTGTAAATGTAATCAGAGTACTGGAGCTGCTTGTGTGTGTGTAGACAGGTTTAATTCTCTTGGTAGTGGGAGTTCAGTAATGCGGCATGTATGTATAAGCAGCTCTTGGTGACTGACAACCTGTTATCTTCAAGATGGCTCAGCTCAGAGCAGAGCTGCCAGTCCATCTTTTAGAGCTGTCTTCTCTGCTGCCTTTTCATACACTAATTCCACCACGGACCCCCATTGGGCCCGCTTGTCAGCATGCAAGAGCTTGAAAATATAATAACCATTCCAGCTATACTCCATCTGTCTGGGTTTACAGCTGCCTCCTCACAATGCCAATTTTATAAAATCAGATCTGGAGGACCTGGCTGCTCCCCCTCCCTTCAATCCTTTATGGGATTGACCTGCTCAGTTTACAAGGGAAAGTGTTTCCCTCGTAAACTAAAGCAAGCTACTGCCCGGCACTTGCACCTTGCCTGATCCACCCTCTCCTCCTTCCCTGGTATGTTATCCGTACTTCTCTCATCCCTTCTCTCCTTCCATTGTTTCCTGCCACTCTTACAATATTGTAAGTTCCTTGGGGCAGAGACCTATTATTTTTGTATATGCTTGTTCATAAAGATTTTTGTATATGAATGGCGTGGCAATAATAAAACCTACCTAGTATTCCACTTTCAGCGAACTACACTAGAGACAAAATAAAATTGAGGTGGAGTGGATCTCAGCAACTACATTCTTCCAATATGAATTTGCTCATGTGAAACTGAATATATATTATCCAACCTAATTCATTGTTTTTTGTATTCCTACTTACATACGTTGCTGGAGCTGGGGGGGGGGGATAAGGCATAAATGGATTGAATCTGGCAATTCAATTCATTATTAACTTAGGATTCATCAATGCAACTTAACCTATGAGGTTTGTTTTATTTTAAATTATCTTACTGTGTCAAATTTCAAAATAATTCAACACCAGATACCACACTACATACCCAAAGAAAAACACCTGGAGGACAGTAAAGAAAGCATGCCCTGACCCTCCAGACAGTGGAGGTTGGTCCATTAGGGCATATGGGGCATTGCCTCACCAATCTTTGTCTGCCCTCAGTTTACTTAAGTCTTAGTATTGTGAAACCCAGCAAATAGTAGGATGAGGACAAAACAATAATTTGTTGGATTTGTCTATCATTGGTTCTGATTCCACTTAATTTTGGACTCCGTGCCTTACTGCCTTATGCAATCTATCAACCTCCTCCTTCCTGCTTTTCTGGTCAGTTTTTTTCATTGGGCTCCCATTTGGCATTTAAGAGAAGCACTTCAGCTCAAAGAGAGCATTTGGGCAAAGGGGGCTCATTTCTTTTGGTAGCTAATTAAAATAAACTTTGTAGAATCTGACCATCCAGTGGTAAATATCAAAAGTTTTGCAAGCACACTTTTGTGGTTATTGCTTCTTCTATACATGCCCCCATTCAGAAATGTCAGACAGGTGAAGGAACGAACATCACCCTGCTCTTAGGTAGGGATGAGGAACCTATGGACCTCCAACTGTTTGTTGGACTACAGTTCCCACAATCCCTGAATACTGGCTTTGCAGGCTGGGGATGATGGGAGCTGCAATCCAGCAACATCTGGAGGGCCACAGGTCCACCATCCCTGTTCTAGGGCTTAGAGCTTTTTTATTTTATATTTTTTGGCTGAAGCCTGCTATTCACCATCTCAAATGGTCTTCTTTTATTTCCTAATGGGGCAGAGTACAGTAACTGATAATTATGTCATTACAGGGTGCATTTTCCCTTCTTTATCTCTGTATTGCAAATACCAAGATTAGTATATTTATGTTTCTAGAACGTATTGCATTTTAGAAAATTTCCAAATGCGCTGACATGAAGGTAATCTCTTAACATACAACCTATCCAAAAGCAAAGTACTTTTAGCAGCCTGATCCTGCCCATTTTCTCACAAGTCATTCCCATTGAGTTCAATAGAACATGCTCCTGTGCAGTGCATTTGTGTACGCACTGAACTGAAAGTAGGCCTCCATTAAACTCAACTGAAATTACTTCAGAGAAGACATGTAGGATTGCAGTTAAGCTTTAGGCTTTTACACACACACTTGGCTGGAAGAAAAACCCACTGACTGCAGTGGGACTTATCCTTGGGTAGATAGGTTAAGCTTACACTGTTGAAATAACTATTACAATCTCAATAGAATAAATACTGGAAATTGGAGTTCAAACCCGTAGGTCAATTTAGTCCTTTTACTGGAAGGCAGGGGTTGGAGAACCACAGGTCTTGTGGGGGTGGTCTTGTGGGCCGTGCCTTCTGCTCTGGCCGCATCTCTCATTGGCCTTGCTCTGCACTCTCCGCAAATGATTTTGCTTGACTTGAAAGAGATTCCTTGTACTCTTGCCAATGGCCCCTGCTTCCCTGACGGTGGTTTGCGTGTGCATGTAAAAATATCTGGCTTTTGTGATGCTGAAATGCATAGCCTGCTGCACAAAGGTAAAAGTCACACCATTGCTCTCCCCACTTTTGCCTCAGGCTACACCCGCTGCTGTCTCTGGAAAGTTCCACATGAGGGAATGCGGCCTCCATGCCGAAAATTGTCTTATTAAGGTATCTGCAGCATTCATGTACAACATGATTCTGTGTTCCCTGATTTATAATGGAGTCTGCTATTTGGAAAAAAAAGACAGCAATAAAAGGATACATGGGGCAGAGGGAGAGATGGAAATTGCTTAGAAGCAGGGCCAGGGGTTCGGTAGGGCTGCGGGGCAGGAAGGCCTCAAGCTTGAAGGGGCCTCAGATTTAGACACTTGTTAATTCTTTGGCATTTGATAAGTTTTGCCTCTTTTCTTTTTTATGTTCATCGGATCAAATGGTGACACACTCTCTCATCTCGAGAGCTGCAAATGTAAGCAACTAAGGCACGTGATTTGATAAAATACTTTTTTTATAACTGCTATCTGCTGTGACGCAGCATGAAGGCAAGATTCCCCCCCCCTCAGTAGCCAGTGCATTTGCATAGAAAAAGGCTAGAAAAGCATTTGTTAAATCAAAATAAAAAACCAAATGCTGTTTCACTCTTCTTTTTGGTGCCTCATATTGTTTTTGAGTGTCATCACTTTTCTGTGGCTGCCTTTATTATGCCTAGGGCCCCCCAAACCCAGAAGTCTCCTGGGCCTCCCCAGGGCTCGGAGCGGGCCTGCTGAGAAAGATAATTCCCCATTGCTCTCCCCCACTGCTAAGGCTCTTCTTCTTTGCATGGCTGCACCTCCTTTCACACCTCTGATCAGGGTGTACAGAAAACGGGGAGCAGCAGAATGGCTCCCCCGAGAGCGGATGAGGCTCAGGGGTCCTTTGTGCAAAGGAATTGCTGGGGAAAGATTGGGTGTGAGGCAAAATACCAGGTGGATGGCCATGGGGAGATTTTTTCCACCTTTGATCTCACACTGTCCTGTTCATCTGAGTGGAATACAAAGTGAGGGTGCCAGAGAGCCGGCACTTTACCTCCGCCGTTCAGTCGACGGGGGAGAAGCACTGAGCGAGACCGACAGACTGTCACTGGCAAAATGAACTGTCACCTCCCATTTTTCAGAGGCGCAGAGGGATGAATTGCGGCTTTGAACCGTGTGGCCCGTTGTTGATTGAGTTCCGCTGTCTTCGAACCCCAGCGAACAAGGCAAGTTCATTTTCACGCTGACGTTCCCGCTGCTTATCAATTTGGGAGCCAGGGAAATTAACTGCTTCAGAGCTAATTTCCTTCAGAGCTGTGTCTCTTTGGGAAGTTCCACATACGCCCAGGCAACTTTGGGCTTCTTTGTCCTTTCCTTAATTCAAGACACATTAACACCGAACATTTCAAGCCCTATGATCCTGCTTGAAATAGTTATCATAGTTTTTCCTGAAGAATGCTGGGAGTTGTAGTTTATTGGGCGTATTGAGAGTTGTTAGGAGAATACTGTTCTCTTCACAGAGCTACAACGGTCAGAGTAGTTTAAAAATCATTCCCTTTTCACAGGGCACTCTGGAAATTGTAGCTCAATGAGGGGAATAGGGATCTCTTAACAACTCTCAGCACCCTTAATAAACCACAATTCCAAGAATACTTTGGGGGAAGCTGTGACTGTTTAAAATGGCATCATGGTGCTCAAAATGTATGGCGTGACTGTAGCCCCAGACTGGCTGGGAAAGAATCCCAGCATCAGACTAAGCATTGGTGTGGTGGCAAATTCTGAAGTGTAGGCCCTCATCATCACAATTCCCATAGCTATGCCCTCATAGCCACACATATTCTAACATTATACAGCAAAAATGATTTTTTAAATACCAATTTTGACATTTAGGTTTCAGTACCAGGCTAGCTTTCCCCCCTCACCCCTCTGGCACTTTGCCTGACATCCAGCCCAATGAAGAGTTTGGGTGGAACCACAAGCTTGTTCAGTTTTCTGACATTTAGGTTGGTCGTAATAAAGGGACTTCGGAATCTTTCCAGATTACAGAGGAAGTTTAACCCATAGTCATGTATACTAATGCAACCTACTTCTTCCTCTTTTTAATTTTTGTAGAGCAGGGTGCAGGTAGCCTGTAGACCTCTGTGCAGCTTAGGCTACGGTGTTAAGTGATTTATAAATGGTTGAAATGAATAATAAAACATACTCAGAGACATGGGAGTTGCAGTCCAGGTTCCCCATCCCTGCTGCTGTCAGAAGGACCATCTCTTCCTGACCACTGGCCATGCTAGTTGCCATAGATGAGAGATGTGCTGCGTCACCCATTCAAAAGCTTCAGCAACTCCTGCCACTGAAAAGCATCCATGGGCCCAGTGGGGAGAGTGATGAATGGCAGCACAACTGAGTTAGGATGGTTAATGGCCCTTCCAAGTCCCTGGGGCCCTTGGCCAGAGCCTGACTTGGCTGACTGCTGGGACCAGACCTAAGGATGTGTGAATCCACTGTTCCGTGAATAGCTACATGATGATTTCCGAGACATTACAGTGATTTCAAAGGTGGAAGTGACATCCTTTGGGGTTTGTTTAAAAGAAGCTCAATAATTTTGGGGTCATCCTAAAATATGGCAACCCTAGAGCTGGGGAGCTCGTTGAACTCCATCTCCCATTAAGATCCGGAATCTTGGAGCTGGTAGTTCTATTAGACCAAAGGAAGTGACTAGGAATCTCGTGTCAGATCACTCTTAGAATCTCCTACAAACTATAGTTCCCAGGATTCTTTAGGGAAACACATGATTGCAATGCTAGCATAAACATAATGTAAATTTGAGGTACAGTCAGGCATTTGCAACAAAATCCTAAATCTCACTGATTTCATTGGAGCTTACTTCCCGGTGAGTGGATATAGGATTGCAGCAAATTGGCACTACAACGTCTTGGTCTGGTCTTGGTGGTGGTGTACAGTGGTACCTCGGGTTAAGTACTTAATTCGTTCCAGAGGTCTGTTCTTAACCTGAAACTGTTCTTAACCTGAAGCACCACTTTAGCTAATGGGGCCTCCTGCTGCCGCCACACCGCCGGAGCACGATTTCTGTTCTCATCCTGAAGCAAAGTTCTTAACCTGAAGCACTATTTCTGGGTTAGTGGAGTCTGTAACCTGAAGTGTATGTAACCCAAGGTACCACTGTATTTAAATTCCAAGCAGCACCCATTACAAATGTTGACAAATGTCAACAGGAGGCAGGCTTGAGGAGATGGATATACACACCACAGACTTGGTTAGCTGGGCTGTTGAATGCCATGTCAGCTACTCACAGAGATCACTTGACAGCCAACTGCTTGCCTTCCACTTTTTCCCCAGGATAGTCTGTTTCTGATAACAGCAAAGAGAGAATGCAATCAAGGGAAATTCAACTGGTAATGTCATTGACTTACTTGTTCAATTTGGAATGGGAGGAGATGTTGTCCGCATACATAATTAACAGCTTATAACAATGAAGAATTGTGGAATTCACTTTCAAAAGATGCAGTTATGGCCACTAGTCAGGAACATTTATTCATGATAGTAAAATATAGTCTCTAGGCTGGTGCTAATGAATCTCTGGTCTTCCAGAAGTTGCTGGACTACATTGGCCATGCTGGCTAGAGCTGATGAGTCCAACATCTGGAGGACACAAGGTAAGGATGGAAGAATTTGTCAGTTTCTGTTTTCTCAGTTTCTCATTTGTCCAATCTTAAATTCTCCACATTTCTTAACTGGCAATTTGCCAATCAATCAATTAAAATTCTCATGAAAATTCTTTAGCAATTTAGCGCAATTTTCTCCTTATAAACACATTTTATTCCTGTGTAAGGAGAACAATAGCCGATGCCACTACCCCACCTTTTCTGACCCTACCTATACTACCAACTTGGATAGGTTGTATTATATAACATTAACTCATGTCTGGCTGAAGAGACAAATGATAAGATGCCTCCCATCCTTGTTCTGTGTACAGAAGCTGACTGGCCTGGTTATCTTACTTCAATATTGGGAATGGGGTAGGGTACTCCAGTGTATGGCTGGTTGCTCAGGAGAAACCACTGTGTGGTGGGGCTGCTTTTTCTCCTGTTTTTTGTCCCATTCTGCCTAATAGTGGAGCCAGTCCTACTTCAATAGTTATGTCTTTTCTAGAAAAAGTTGGGAATGAAAGCCCGGTGACATGCTGAAAATTCTTTAAAAAATCATTGCAGTGCTCCCATCCATCCATAAACTATAATTCCCAGAGTTCCTTGGGAGGAAGCAATGACTATTGAATCAAAATAAATCTGTAGTGTGGATGTGCCTTTTTTCTTTCTCATTCAAAAAACAGAAAGCAGCTTATAAAAAGAAATAAAACCAATTACATAAACTCAGCAACTTCGATTAAAGCATATCAACAGTGATTAAGAACAAAAGCTGGAATCAGTTGCATAGCTCATTGATTTTATGGGACGTACTGCCAAATAAGCATGACTCAGATTGCAGCCTTGGCTTTGACTGAATAATCCTTTGCTTTTTGTATTTATCAGATCTTCATATCACTGTTATAAATTTACCAAGTGCATTCCTTACGTTTATTTTATCTCATTCATATGGATGTGGTTTTCCATTTCTTATTACTCAATTATATATGGGCTTATATAAATTGTAGTGCTTTAACTTTGCTGTCTGTGCGAAGCTCTTGGGATGCCAACAGAAACTTAGTTAAGAGATAAATTAGAGGTAATCTCAGAACTCTGGCATTCTATAAATTATCCGCTGGGATGTTGATGCATAACCCAAAGAAAAGCTGGTGTTTTTCAAACTGATTTCATCCTCTCACACATACACAGTGGTTTCTATTATTGCACACCTGGAGTGCCCTGTGTTTATATATACACACACATCACAGTGCTTGCATTGAGGCTGCAGCAAGAACAGGCTGAATTCTGTTCTGTACTTGCAAACAAATCCATCTCCTTATTTTGTTTTAGGTAATCCCTGTTGCTATCACTATGGCCTTTTATGTCGGTTTCTGCAATAATGACTAACGCACAGGTGTTACCCATTGATTTTGTTCACTGGGGTGTGGGTGGGTATTCATTCAGTATTCAGTTGGATATGGGTCCTTTTGTTAAGACTCACTAAAAAGGAATGAAATGATCAACAAGCCTTCTAAATATCTGCTCTTCTAGCTCAATGAGTTTCTCTTGCATACTCGCTTCCACACATTCATCCTCATCACCCTAACCATAGTCTGTTGGAAGCCAGTACAGTGGTACCTCAGGTTACATACGCTTCAGGTTACAGACTCCGCTAACCCAGAAATATTACCTCGGGTTAAGAACTTTGCTTCAGCATGAGAACAGAAATCGTGCTTTGGCGGCGTGGCAGCAGCAGGAGGCCCCATTAGCTAAAGTGGTGCTTCAGGTTAAGAACAGTTTCAGGTTAAGAATGGACCTCCTGAACAAATTAAGTACTTAACCCGAGGTACCACTGTATAAAGAGCACACAAGACTCATTGCACCAAGGTGTCTGTAGAACAGGTTTGTATCAGACAACTCAGGTGGTATGTCACAGACACAAGAGGGAAAGGCATCGTGTAAAACTTATCCACTAGAAAATGTTTATCCATACGATCTTATCTATAATTGAGGCACCAGCTCAATGCAGACGGGGAAGAGATGGCAGAAACCTAAGGACTTAAGGGCATTTTTGAGAAGGTAGGGAAGGCACCATGAGCCAGCCTCAACAAGGGCCTAAGGTTCTCTTAATTTAGTACTGAATGGCAAAAGTATTGAGAGTTGTTGTTGTTGTTTTGATTTATTACCTGCCCTTCACCCTAAGGTCCAAGGGCAGGTCACAGCAATTTAAAATACAGCGTTAAAAACAGTTTAAAACAAATTACAATCCCAGGAATAGGGTGGGTCCTACAAACAGTGTCATACGCCAAGGTAAAGAAAGAGATGTGTCTTCAGCATGTGACAAAAACTGAGTAGTGAAGGTGCCAGACTCACCTCTGTGGGGAGGGAGTTCCACAACTTGGAAGGATTTTAAATTCCTGGAAAGATCTTTGGATCTTCATGGATACTAAAAGTAATCAGTTGGTAAGCCCTGGGGAGAGATTTCATATCAGATTTTGAATGTGTTGGAGATATTTCAGGGAAAAGCACAAGTTTAAATGGCAGTTTTTGATTTATTGAGGACTAAGAGCACAATCCTATATACAGTACAGTAGGTTCCCCAGTGTTCCATGGGGCTTACTGCCAGGAAAATGCACATAGGATTGCAGCCTGAATTGTTAAAAGCAGTGTATTATAGAAGGATTTTGTTGTAGTTACTTTTTATATCTCATAACTCTGGCAGTATAATCTAACACATCAAATGCCCTTCTTTTAAAGTAAAGGGTTATATATGGCCATTGACTTGTTTATAGCAATAATGATTTCTATCCATTGTTTAGAACCACAAAGTAAAGACAGGCCTGCTTAAACCTTCAAACTTGGTGTCTCAAATATTTCCATCACAGGACTAACATGGGGCCACTTGCTATAAAATACAACTGAGACAGAAACCTGGAGCCAATTAAGGTATTTTTTTTAAAAAAGAAGTTGCCATGTAGCATTAGGTTACAGGCTGAGGTGGTTGTGAGGGAAATAAACTGGTTTAAATGCTTCCAGTGCTTTTAATTAAATCAAACAATATGCCATAAAAGTGTCTTGGAATGGAAGGACTCCATAAAGGAAACAGAACAGAAGAGTGGTGCATTTTTACAGATTGTTAAAATGAATAGTGTGCTGAATGATTTGTTGACATAGGGCACTTAATTTATTTAAACACAAAGTAGGCATAGTAATGTTTTTTTATTGTGCTGAAGTTGGACAGTGAACATGTAAGTGCTGCATGAAGTTGAAAGCAGTTTTGTATTAAACTTTAACAAAACAATCCTATACAGGTCTACCTAGAAGTAAGTCCTGATTTCAGTGAGTCTTACTCCCAGATAAGTGTGGTTACATACACACTATGCATTTAAAACACATTCTTTCCCTCAGAGAATTCTGGGCACCGTAGTTAAGGGTTGCTGGAAATTAAAATTCTATGAGCGGTAAAACTACAGTGCCCAGAATTCATTGAGGGAAAGAATGTGCTTAGTGAGAATAATATAGACCATAGATTTTTTTTTAAAGAACTGAAGAAAATTTGAGAAAAGCTTGGTTTCCCATGGTGTATACCAGGGGTGGCATTCTGGATGTTCTTGGACTCCCAACTCCCACTAGCCTCAGAATCTCCAGGGATGATGGGAGCTGGATCCTAGTAACATCTGGAAGGACATAGGTTCCCCCTCCCTTGTGTACACACGTGCACACTTGTTTTGTTTTTTTCTCAGCTCTGGTCAAGCAGCGTTTGCAGGTTAAGAGTCAAACTCCACATTACAGCCAAGTATAATATTAGCCCAAAAGTCCCTTCCCTGGAGAGGATGTTTATTAGCAGCAACGTAGGGAGGAAGAAGGGGTATTTAGCCCAGACACTGACAGCCTGTTACCCCGACTAGTGTTTCCAACTGATCTTGCAAAAATCAGGTAGAGGGAAGCAACTCGGGAGAAGGAGCTTCAGTGGGAAACTACCTGGCAGGGGAAGGATGAAGCCTGCCATTCCTTTTTTCCTCTTCTGCACTGAAGAGTGTTCCTTCCCAGAAGGGGCCATAGGGTTCTCATTACAGACAGCTGCAGTGCAATGTGTAGTTTGGCTCTGAAACAAAACCAAACCCTGCACAATCTGCTTTAGCAGAGGCAAAAGTGAGATGGATATCCTCTCTGTAAACCCCCCCCCCAATCTCCAACCTTAAATTTTGTTTTTAAAGTGTCCTCCAGGTTTTAAGTTTTGAAAATGCTTGGGAAATTTCATTTCAGTTTTTCCTGGTGCAACCCAGAGCTCATTGCATATTAATATGGGCTTTGGTGGCAGTTGGCCAACAGTACACTATTTAGACATTTTTGTTCTGTCTAGGACTGGTGTCAATGGTCAGCACTGTCCAGCACCTGCCAAGGTCCACACACCAACAATGGGGTCACCTTGGAGCACCAGGGTTTTCTGGCTCTGTTCTTCTTTCTTGCCATTGCTGCCTATGCACCAGCTTTCTCCACATACGTGAGCAGTGACAAGAGCAAAGAGAAGGAACTGGAGCCTCCACCTGCCTTGCTTTGTCATCTATCAAAACCATCATCATCATTATCATCAGTAGTGGTGTGAGTGAGGCATAGAGGGAGAAGGTAACTGAATGGGCAGTGTTGACAGTGATAGGAGGGGAATCCACTGCGAGCATTTTCTCCAGGTTGCCCCCATGCCAAATCTGGATCTGGCCACATAACAGAAGCTTCACCTAACCATTTTGCCAAGGGAAAAGTGTTGATACACCAGAATTAGGACTAGCAGCCCACAGTGGCCAAACTGGTCTTGAAAATCATCACAGAGACTGTGATCCTCCAAGCCTCTCTATCAGGCCCTTGAGACTCTCTCCAGCAACGCCTTCTATTCTCAGGCCAGCCACCCCATGTCACACCCTCTGAGTGTTTTTTTCCGGGCTGGAATGTATCCTCAGAAGGAAATGCAACTCTCAGGCTGAAAAAAGGGTTCACCAGGCTTGTTCTAGGTTAAGCTACAGACTTTTGTCTGAGCCAGGGCCAGCATCAAGACATGGTATTTTGGGGCAGCTACTAAAGTCCACACCCATCTGGGACGTCACTGCTGGCTCCCAGGGCCTCGTTACCCCATTCATTCTCTTCTTTCCTGTTTCTCTCTGTTCACCTGTCCTCTCCAAGTCGAGACAAGAGTGAGGGGATGGAACATCATCCTCCAGTTGTCTTGCACTCTCCCTGTGGGCAGTTGTGTAGATTGGATCCAGAGGGGAAGAGGACAAATGAAAGGGCAGCAGTGGCAGTCTCAGAGAGGGAAGAGCCCACTGAGGGCATCTTGCTGAATATCTGCAACATGCATCTCGGTCCTCAGTTCACGCCAGTGTTACCTCCAGCCATGTGCTGCTTTCATTTCTTGGCTACTGCTCCTAATTCTTCTTAGATTGACAACCTGGTTGTTAATACTGACTGCTCAGTAACTCCTGTCCTTTGTCAGGATTTGTGCTGGCTGCCTGCCTGGCTCTGGGCTGTAACTTCTTTCCGCTGCCACACTTGGCGCTTTTCTCTAATAACATGGCTTGTTAGAAGTGAACTATCTTCATACACCAGCTTGGGTCTGATCCTGCAGAGTAGGACAGATAACTTTTTAATGCCAAGGGTCATATTCCTTTGGGAGCAAGCTATCAGTGGACACATACTGGCTGTGGGTGAGGTTAGAGTCAGAGCCAATAATGGGTGAGACCAGGGCCAAAGGGAGGTGGGGCACCTCCCTTTCTGACTGTCACCCCTCTTCCTCTTCTTCTTCCTCTCTCTCCTGCTTCCTTTCCCCCTTTTCTTGCTACTTGTGTAAAAATGGCCAGGAGCTGCATATAGACCTCAGTGCATAGGTTAGGGACAACATAAGAAGCTGCCTCATACCACATCATACCATTGGTCCCTCAAGCATCTGTGGTTATATTCGGTTGGTGGCCCCTGTTGCCTCACCCATGCTTCTGTTTGTTCCCCACTTGAGCACAACCTAATTGTTTCTGAAGACCCAAACAATATGAGCAGACCTGTTTCTACCAATTGCTTCCTACCTACAGAAGGCACATTTAAATTTCAAAAACCCAGTTACCGGTAGGTGATGCTTTCTTGAGATCTCCACACAGTGTGTATGTCACAGTGCAGTATCTACATCATGCTTTTCATTTTAAAAAAGTTTTTTTTTAATAGAGAGGACTAGCACAAGACCCCTTTATCACTCTTGCTCAAGACATCAGCATTACTTTTCTGCATTTTTGCATTTTAAAAATCTTGCTGACCCCTCCAACTACAGCACTACATTCTGCCCATTGGAAACATAACTTAAGTCTGGAAACTTTTGCTTTTGCAGTTCTAGAGAATTCTGTTTTAAAGGTGAATGCACATGGGTACTGAGATGCCTATGTTCATACTCAGAACAAGAAAAGGATTGTGGAGAGCCAGGGAGTGGTGACTAAGGGGCAAGGGAAGAAACACAGCATGATAAATTACATCAAGCTCATATGGATGGCAAGTGTCCCAGAAGCTGTCCCAGAAACTCCAGCGGGTACAGAATGCTGCAGCGAGGCTCCTCACGGGGTCTCTGCCATGGGAGCATATTCACCCAGTGCTTTTCAAGCTGCACTGGCTCCCGGTGGAGTACAGGGTCAGATTTAAGGTGCTGCTTTTGACCTTTAAAGCCCTTCACGGCCTAGGACCCTCGTACCTACGGGACCGCCTCTCCTGGTATGCCCCACGGAGAGCCTCAAGGTCCATAAATAACAACACCCTAGTGGTCCCAGGCCCTAAGGAAGTTAGATTGGCTTCAACCAGAGCCAGGGCCTTTTCAACTCTGGCTCCGGCCTGGAGGAACGCTCTGCCTCATGAGACCAGGGCCCTGCAGGATCTGATTTCTTTCCGCAGGGCCTGTAAGACAGAGTTGTTCCGCCTGGCCTTTGGCTTGGAGCCAATTTGATTCCCTCCCTCTCTTTTTCCCCCTTTCTTTTCCTTCTCCTCCTGCGATGAGGCTACATTTTAATATTTTAATGTTCCATTATTTTAATGTTGTATTTTGTTTTTGTTTTTAAGTTGTAATCATTCATCTTGTTTTTATTATTGCTTGCAAGCCGCTCTGAGCCCGGCCTTGGCTGGGGAGGGTGGGGTATAAATAAAATATTATTATTATTATTATAAGTGATGGAATAGCGATGAATGTCATGACTGAAAATAATCTGGAGTGTGTTGGACACTCGTGTGGCAATCACACACACACTAAAATCAGATCTGAATTCACAAGATAATGTGCCTGTCTGGAAGCACCCTAAAATCCAGATATGGGTTCATATGGTTGAAAGTTGTCCCTTTTGTAACCAGATTCCAGACTATTTAGGCTATTTAGGATAGTCTTCTCCAACCTGCGGGTATCCTCCAGATGCTTTGCACTACAGCTACCATAAACTGTAGCCAACATGGCCAGTGGTCAGAGATACTGGGAGTGGAAGTCCCAAACATCTGGAGGGCACCAGGTTGGGAGGTCTGGTTTAGAGGTTTACACATCCACCTAAAATGGAGCCTAGGAAGTTTCCAAACTGTCTCCAAGGGCAGCTCTTACACTAATGCAGTTGGGTGAATTGGCCTATTGACCTGATCTTCTCTAGATCCTTTCCTTCCCTATTACCTGTGCTCACATCATCCAGGAAATGCTCTTGTGAGCCAGCCACTGGCTGACTGTGTCCCTTAGTATCAGGTGTGAGAAAGGCATCCCTTCCTGCAGCCCTTTACGACACACAGCAGACCTCCTCATTAAGACTCAGTCTTGTCAATAAAAAAGTCATTAGAGGAGATGTTGGGAGAAAGGAGCCGTGATGCTGAAGACATCCAAGGGAACAGGGAGGTGCAGCTCCATCTCATATTCTGACTGCAAAGGCAAAGAATCAATAAATTCCTCAGCTTTAAACTGAGGGCCATCCGTCAGTGGGAGGGAATAAAAAGGCGGTGGGAGAACTTATCTTGTGTCTCATCTCTACCTACTGTCTGTGGCATTCTTCCTAACCTTCTTTTCCTTCAACACCTGATCAATGTCAGCTTCTTTTGTCCCTCAAAAGCCATAGCTGGTATCTCTGTTCCCATCTCCCCCGATTCCCTCTTACCCTTTCTGCTCCTCATATATTCATGTGCTGTTTGCCCCGCTTTGTTTGCTTATAGTCACAGCTTAAATCTGTGTTCTCTGGTCTTTCATGGTGTGTGGATCAGACTTGTCACCAGACCTTTAAAAACTATAATACCCTCACACTGAAATTCTGTCTGTTCGTCTCACCAATAACTCTCCAACGCCAAAACCCAACTTTTTTTAAAAAAAGATTCTCAGAACTGAAAATCTGTAATACCAATTAACAGATTCTGTGGGTTAATCTGCTTAGGGCAGATCCCTTCTGGTTCTCTTTGTTCCTCTGGTGCTGCTCATCCTTCATAAGACTAGAATAGAGATCTGAGGGCAGTGAACTCAAATGCATACATACCGTATTTTTTGCTCTATAAGACTCACTTTTTCCCTCCTAAAAAGTAAGGGGAAATGTGTGTGCGTCTTATGGAGCGAATGCAGGCTGCACAGCTATCCCAGAAGCCAGAACAGCAAGAGGGATTGCTGCTTTCACTGCACAGTGATCCCTCTTGCTGTTCTGGCTTCTGAGATTCAGAATATATTTTTTCTTATTTTCCTTCTCCAAAAACTAGGTGTGTCTTGTGTTCTGGTGTGTCTTATAGAGCGAAAAATACGGTATATACATACACATATACAGGGTGAGTCCTTTAAAAGAGGCCCCATGGATACAGAGTACACATGTTCCATGGGGCCTCTTTTAAAAGACTCACCCTGTATGTTCTAATATACGTATGTGTCAGGGGTTCAGAAGGAGAGACACAGGAGGGGGAGCAAATGGAGAGTGAGGAGGAGGAGTACGAGGGGGGCGCAGGCAGTGACAGTGGCCAGAGTTATTCCACAAGCCTCTCTAGCGAATCGGAGGACTCACAGAAGGGAGCGCCGGTGGCCAGAGCAAGGGAGATTCCAAGGGAGAAACCTCAAGAGGGAGGGGCCAGCGGGGAGTCTCTGAACAGCAGCTGGAGATCAGGGCCAGCGTCTCCACCAGAGCGCAGTGGGGAGGGGGAGTCCCAGGAGTCGGGACCAGTGTCCTCACCACCAGAGGGAGGAGAGGAGTCAGGTTTGGCAACACCCACATCAGGAAGCGGGGAAACGGTCAGAAGGAAAGTCACCGGCTGGGCGCGCGCGCCAAGTTCAAATGTACAGGAGCGCGGCACAGCGGGGAGCCCGGGAAGGGAGCCAGGTCCTAAAGCCCGCCGGAGGGAGGGGCAAGACTCAGGAGGCTCCGCGTCAGAGGAGTCCAGGAAGGAGGGAACCCCAGAGGGCAGAAGGACCCAACGCAGGAAAGAGCAGCGCAAGAGGTGGAGCCGGGCTAGAATCTTAAACTGGTGTGGGTGGAGCAGTGAGTCAGAGGGGACTTAGCCGGTCTAGCGTTAAGACGTGGGCCTGCGCGCCCAGAGCTTGGAAATGGAAACCAAACTCCACTGTCTGGCTGGAGATGGCGTCTCTGGGGACCAGCCAGACAAGTCAGTGAAGCAATCCCCAGGGATCTTACAGCCCACCGACCCCCTCCCACCCAAACCAGTAGTGCAGCTCACCGCATCCCTTCAGCTCCCCAATGGGCTACTTGTGGAAATTCCCATCACCGTCGACTCGGGGAGCAATGCAGATTTTATAGACATGCAGTTCCTCCAGCAACATGGCATAGCCCTTCTGCCAGCGGCGGTACCTCTGAAAGTCGTCACAGTGGACGGCAGGGAGCTACTGGGAGGGCAAGTGCTACAGCAGACGCCGCCAATGGTGATGCGCATTGGAAACCACCGTGAGGTCATCAGCTTCAACGTCACCCGCCTGTCAGACACGCCCATAGTGTTGGGAATGAGTTGGCTGGATAGGCACAGCCCGGCATTAGCTTGGTACCAGCGGCAACTGACCTTCGGCTCCTCTTACTGCGCAGAACACTGCATCCTGGCGGACTTGGAAGATGAGGGGCACGAGGATGGACCACAGCTGAACTTGGGCATGTTGCAAGCGGTGCCTAACAAATACAAGGAGTTTTTGGAGGTCTTCTGCGAGAAAGAGGCGGATAAGCTGCCACCCCACAGACCCTACGACTGCAAGATCGACCTCCTGCCCGGGGCGACGCTCCCGACGGGGAAACTGTACTCCATGTCTGAGGATGAATTGCAAGAGCTCAGGGAGTTCATAGATCACAACCTGAAGCGGGGATTCATCCGGGAGTCCAAGGCGGCAGGAGGCAGTCCCGTGTTCTTTGTAAAGAAGCGGGACACGCCCCAAAAGAGGCTGGTCGTTGATTTCCGCTTCTTGAACCTCAAGACCAAGCCCTCAGCATTCCCTATGCCCAAGATCGATGACCTGCTGGCGACGGTGAGGAAGGGTCGCATCTTTACCAAGTTGGATCTGCGCGGAGCGTACAATCTCATTCGCGTACGGGAAGGCGACGAGTGGAAAACAACCATGTTTACGCCGCTGGGCACTTATGAATACAGAGTTATGCCTTTTGGATTAAAAAATGGTTCCCACTGCTTTCAAGCCTTCATGCATCATGTCTTGGCGGGTCTCCTCTACAAGAAGTGCGTCTGCTTCCTGGATGACATCCTAATCTTCTCGGAATCGCCGGAGGCTCACGAGAGAGATGTTAGGGAAGTTCTGCAGAGGCTGCGGGAGCACAGGCTGTACGCCAAGCTGGAGAAGTGCCAGTTCGACAAGACGGAGGTGGATTTCTTGGGCTACAAACTGTCCGACAAGGGACTGGCTATGGACGGTGCCAAGGTACGTGCAGTACTGGATTGGAAGAGCCCACGCAATAGGAAGGAAGTACAGAGGTTTGTCGGTTTTGCCAACTTTTATCGCAAGTTCATCAAGGGTTTCGCCATGCAGACAGCGGCCATCACCGACACCCTCAGTTCCAAGAAGAAGAGGTTCATCTGGACGGAGCAGGCAGAGCAGTCCTTTCAGAAGCTCAAGCAGCTCTTCGCTTCCGAAGAGAACCTACTGCACGTAAATCCCAGCAGGCCCATGAGAGTGGAGACGGACGCCTCAGACAGGGCCGTGGGAGCCGTTCTGTTGCAGCAAGACCACCAGGGGGACTGGAGGCCGTGCGCTTTCTACTCCAGAAAACTCAGCAAAGCGGAGCAGAACTACACCATTTGGGACAGGGAGTTGCTGGCCATACATGCAGCCTTCAAGGCGTGGCGGCACTTCCTCGTCGGAGCCAAGCACACGGTGCAGGTCCGCACAGACCATAAGAACTTGGAGTACTGGCGCACGGCGAGGTTCCTGAACCAGCGACACATCCGCTGGGCGGAGTTCTTTGCAGATTTCGACTTCAGAATTGAGTACATCCCAGGAAACAGCAACGTCTTGGCGGACGCGCTGTCCAGAAAACCGCAGTATCTGGAGGCAGAGGCACCGGCGGCGGCCAAGCACATTTTCACACCACAGGCGTGGGCATGCGCGTCAGCCACGGTGGACCTGGACGCGGTGCGCCGCGCGCTGCAAACGGACTCGTTCGCCCGAGCCAAGATGGAGGAGGTGTGCAGTGGCAAGGCGAGGGGCGACGAATTCCAAGTGCGAGACGGCCTGCTCCTACGCAAGGGAGTCCTCTACGTACCAGGAGACAGCCTCCGCGCGAAGGTCCTGCAACAGCTGCACGACGCGCCCAGCGCGGGGCACTTCGGCAAGGAGAAGACGGTGGACTTAGTAGCCAGAGACTTTTGGTGGCCTAAGATGCGGGGGGATGTCGCGGACTATGTCAATAGGTGCGACACCTGCCAAAGGGCTAAGCCTGTGCACCAGCCGCCGGCGGGCCTGTTGGAACCGCTACAGACACCGTTCGTACCGTGGGAGAGGGTAGCCCTGGACTTTGTCACAGATCTACCCAGCTCAAGGGGCAAGACGGCAGTGCTCGTGGTAGTGGACCTGTTCACCAAGATGGCCCACTTCATTCCGTGCGCTAAGGTGGCCACGGCCGAGCAGACCGCTAAGATGTTCATAGACCACGTGTTCAAGGTGCACGGCCTACCACGGTCTATTTTGTCCGACCGGGGGCGCCAGTTCATCTCCAACTTCTGGCAAAAGCTGATGGGATTTCTGAACGTCAAGGTCAGCCTGGCGTCGGCGAGACACCCGCAAACTAACGGGCAGGCGGAAAGGGTCAACGCCATCATGCAGCAGTACCTGAGATGCTACGCGAACCAGCAGCCATCGACCTGGGTGGACTATCTACCGTTGGCCGAGTTTGCCTACAACAACACGAAGCACGGGTCCACGGGGGTGACCCCATTTTTTGCCAACTACGGGAGGCATCCCAGAACCTTCCCGGGTCTGGACACAGTGCGGGAGGGGGAGCCACAGGGAGCAGAGGAAGTGGCAGCGGAGTTGCAGGAGATCCACGAGCAGCTCAGGAGGCAGTTAGAGTTGGCAAAACAGGCTTACAAAGTGCAGGCAGATCGACACAGGAGGGTTGGGGAGGACATCCAGGTGGGAGACTGGGTCTGGTTGGCAGCACAAGCAGTTCCAGCCAGATCGTTAGCCAAGAAGAAACTAGGGCACAAGCAGCTAGGGCCTTACCAAGTAGAGGCGCAGATCAACCCAGTGGCCTTCCGGTTGACACTCCCGGAGGGTTCCAGAATGCACCCGGTCTTTCATAGATCAGTGCTCACGCCCTACAGAGAGCCCCACAGGTTTCAAGCACCGGGGAAGGCGCCAGACCCGCTCAGAGAAGCGCCCAAGAAAGGGGGGTCGCCGAAAGGGGAGCCACTTAATGAAGCCACTGAGATTTTAGACTCAAGGTGGGGGGAGGACGGGATTGAATATCTTCTCGCCACGGAGGACACCCCGGCCAGCGCCAACAGGTGGGTGCCGGATTACGCGGTGGAAGAGCAGTTGCTCAAGGAAGAATTCCACACACTTTTCCCGCACAAGCCTATGCCGGCGGGCTTTTTCGAGGATTGTTTGTTCACACCCACACTCTCGGCCAGCACCTTCCGGGGTTTCTCGTCAGCTGAGGACTCGGCTCCGGGAGGCAGCTCTCCGGAGGGATCACTTTCAGGTTTTGGCACGGGGGGATCTTATTGGTGGGAGGACCAACCCGAAGTGGGCTGGCCCAGAGACATGCCGAAGGGGCCCTGGGAGGTGGACCCCCATCACACAACAGGGGGAGGAGGGCTCTTGGGTGATTTGGGGTCGAGCGCAGATTTCGAGCACACCGCGCAGGAGATGGAAGCGGAGGAGGTCGTCGTCGACGAGCCCATGGGGGACTTCCCGGACTTATCTTGATGGTTGCAAGCCTCAGGGGACGAGCTGTATCCTGGACTCACCCCTACAACAATGGAGCACCCGGAACCCGCACCGGAAGAGGGGGAGGGGGGAAGGGGGGGCTTCGAGGGGGGGATGGATGTCAGGGGTTCAGAAGGAGAGACACAGGAGGGGGAGCAAATGGAGAGTGAGGAGGAGGAGTACGAGGGGGGCGCAGGCAGTGACAGTGGCCAGAGTTATTCCACAAGCCTCTCTAGCGAATCGGAGGACTCACAGAAGGGAGCGCCGGTGGCCAGAGCAAGGGAGATTCCAAGGGAGAAACCTCAAGAGGGAGGGGCCAGTGGGGAGTCTCTGAACAGCAGCTGGAGATCAGGGCCAGCGTCTCCACCAGAGCGCAGTGGGGAGGGGGAGTCCCAGGAGTCGGGACCAGTGTCCTCACCACCAGAGGGAGGAGAGGAGTCAGGTTTGGCAACACCCACATCAGGAAGCGGGGAAACGGTCAGAAGGAAAGTCACCGGCTGGGCGCGCGCGCCAAGTTCAAATGTACAGGAGCGCGGCACAGCGGGGAGCCCGGGAAGGGAGCCAGGTCCTAAAGCCCGCCGGAGGGAGGGGCAAGACTCAGGAGGCTCCGCGTCAGAGGAGTCCAGGAAGGAGGGAACCCCAGAGGGCAGAAGGACCCAACGCAGGAAAGAGCAGCGCAAGAGGTGGAGCCGGGCTAGAATCTTAAACTGGTGTGGGTGGAGCAGTGAGTCAGAGGGGACTTAGCCGGTCTAGCGTTAAGACGTGGGCCTGCGCGCCCAGAGCTTGGAAATGGAAACTAAACTTCAATAAAGACTTTTGTATATAATATCCACTGGGCGTTGGTCCTCTGTGAGCTGGGACCTAGCGGCAGTCCTGACAGTATGATTATATACAAATACACACCTCTATATAGTGATTAGTACTGAAATGAATAGGACTTAACTCATCATTTCAATGGGATCTAAGTGCAACTAAATTGGGCTCATCCAGACTTCCTTTAGTGCTGTGTTTCTCGTCAGGACTTTAAAGCTCCAAGGAGCTCAAGGTGGTGTACATGGTTCTCCTCCTCCCTATTTAATCTCCACATCAATGTTGTGAGGTAGGTTAGACAATGACTGGCCCAAGGTCACCCAGTGAGCTTCATGGGATTTGAACTCTGATCTCCTAGGTCATAGTCTGACACTCTAACCACCACACCACACTGGCTCTCCTGTGTACACACTCTTGTAACAATTTAGTTGCCACTCTCTCCATGGTTCTTCCCATGTCAGTTTAAAATATTTCTACCTGTGGTGAAGCTTCCTGGTATGTTTTCATAAAACTAAAGTGGCAGACTTCCAAAGGGGCTAGGCCTCCCTTGCATGGTTTTAAAATATGTAAGGAAGCCTAATGTGTAGGCAGAAGTCTTAACCTATATCTGAACCAATGTAGGAGCAATATAATAGCTAACATGCCTGTAAAGATACTTGTAAAGGGGCTCTGAGAGAGAAATTTAGTTGTCTATACTAAGGGTTCCGAAACTATAGTCTTCAGACCTCCAGTGATCCACAAGATTCATTCAGGTGGTCAGGAGTGTTCTCTGTCGATTTGTGGTTGAAGACGAGAGACGGCACATCCAGCGCATTAAACATTCATATTGATTTTTTATTGTATGCTATTGTTGCTTGTGTTTCTCATATTGTGTTTTATTGTATTACAATTTGATTTCTATGAAATTCACATTGTAATACAATAAAATACAATGTATAATAAATAAAACAAGCAATAAAAAAACAGTTAAAAATAATGACAGGATCTCGCACTGTGCATTACAGATGCTACAACAGGCAAAAAAACCATTAAGCGGTCTGCCAAGACCCTCAGCAATTTTCATGTGTGGTCGGTGTGGGGAAAGGTTTGAGAACCACTGGTCTATAGTGCAATGTAAAAATGAATATTAACATAAATATCCGTAGAATGCCTGCCATTATAATTAGCAGGATGGTTATAGAGAGAGGATTTGTATGCTGCAGGGAACCTCTGGAGCACAATGTGTATCTTTGCAGCCCCAATGAGGTCTCTGTCACCAATCATCAGGGGCAGTGGGCATGTTCTGTTCCCATTACAATATTGTCCCCAGGTGCAGACTTGTGCTTTCTCCCATAGAAATGAATGGCAGCCATTCACTTATATAGGAGAAAGTAAATCTGAATGCTTCTGGTCACCATTGGGACAGTTATTCCAGTGTCTGGAGTGGAAAACAGGTTTTGCCTATCTCAGCTGTGTGGTCTAGAGTAAAATCTGTGTACAACAAGTGAGAACCTTTGAGAATCAAGCCAGCCCCTACCAGCACAGCTGACAAACACCAGCTCCTTCAGCTTGAAAGCAAGATGAGTGCTGCAATCCCATAGGTGCCTTTGACTGGACGTAACCATCCAGGGATCCTTTACCTTTTACCTTTTTTTTTTTTTTAACCTTGCTGTGTTTCATGGTCATGTTACAGTGTTGATGAAATGTTGGAAATGGAAACCAGCTTTCAGGGCCACTGACAGATGGGTAGAAGAGGTCATATTTTGCAGGGCCCGAGGCCAATAGGGCCCCCAGACCCTTGCCTTTCATTAAAAAAAGAGTAAGTCAATCAGACATTTCTGAATACAATTCTTCGCCATCCTTACACAAGATGGCACAAGGCATTTTTGTGCTTGAGGCATAAAATCCAAATAACACTCACCATGTTGGTTAAAATATAATTATAGACCAAACAATTTCCTGCCTTTTAATGGTACCACTCCAATCCACTGTTTGAGGTGGGCTGCCTCACCACCCTGCCCAGTGGCAGGACTTTCTCTGTCTTTGTGCTGGTATACAAAATAAACCTTTGCTGCTGAGGTGGGGAACCTAAGCTGAGGTTGTTGGACTCAAACTCCCATCAGCCCTGTCCCTTGACCATCCTGATGGGGAGCCTGATGGGAGTTGGAGTCATTTAACATAATGGAGGGCTTTACGTTGTCTACCCCTTCCTTTGTTACTGCCTGCTAGCCTTTCTTTATCTCCTTTTAATTAACAAGAAATTCAGTTTAACTTCAGGGCTGCCTTTTGAAGCAGGTGTGGAAAGGATGCCATTGAGCCCAGGTGATGTAGTTTAACCTTGTCACACTTGTTAGTATTTTAGAAGAGGCAGGAAGCAAGTGGGCAGGCCCAGATTTTGATGTAAACCAGGAGAGCGAGTGAGAATAGATGGTGACCTAAAGGCATTTGAGTATTCAGATGCTCTCCCAGGTTGCTGTGACAGGAAAAGCTGGACTGCTCACCTCCCCTGACAGGTGCTCAGTCCACAGCCACACAGAACACCCCTCACAGCAGCACGTCTTCCCTGCCAACCCTCTCTCCCTAGATCCTCTGATTTTCCAGTGCCAAAGCACTGTCTGACTTTCGATTACAGGGTGTTTTTTTCCCCTTTTAACCTTGCCGCTCTTTCAACTCCCTTCAAGTCTTCCCCCCCACCCTCCTAAGCTCAGTTTCCATAGTTACTCCCAATCAGATCTCCTGACTTTGTTGGGGGAAAATTGGATTTCAAAATCAAGAGGAGGCTTCAAAGGAATGTGTCCATTTAATAGGCTATCGCTAAAGAGAGAGGCTGCCTGCTGAACTCAGAGGAGCCCAAGACGAATAAGGTGGAGCTCTTATCAGGCTGTGTTAGGGGAGGCAGCTTGGCATCTCAGGCGCAGGAAATGTTGATGAGATATGGCAGCGATGCAGTAGAATTTGCCAGTCACACAACCAGCAGCCTTTTCTTTTTGTCTCGCCTGCTCCAAATTGGTCTCTGACAGTGATTAATTTCTAAAATGACAAGTGCCAGGCCTCCAACCTGCATGGAAGCAATGCATTCTAACCCAGAGGACTGCCCCAGGATGTGTGGGCTTCGGGCGGTGGTTACAAGGACAAGGGGAATGCACTTTGCACATGCACAGATGCTCTCACATCTTGGGCTGAGAGCCCTGGCACCGAGAAAGATTCTGATTGAAGCATATAACTAAATAAAATAGTTCCAAGCCCGATATGGCTACATGATATAGTAACTACAAACTCCAATGGGACAATTTGTGGATTAAAAGGGGGAAAAGGTGTGGGTGGAAACAGGCCTGCCTACCTGTCTTTCCCGCCACTGCTATTTACTGCCAATATTACGATTCTACATGTGTGTGTTTGTGTGTTTAGATACTATAGATTGATGTGTCTGGGATTTGGGGGTTTGGCTTTTAACCACATGGGTTCAGTGTTCTGTTATCAGTTACTGTTGCTTCTGTTACAGTCAGCACCACTGTGCTATTTTATAATATGTATCTCTGCTCAGAATATGTAGGTCTGCTCTGATTTCAAATTGGCTTCTAACCATACCATGGTAGCATCCCAGTTGTGGCCTCTGTATGTCCTTGAACAGAGGCTTCTTTGACGTATGTCATGTGCAGGTTAATTTCTCTATGTCAACTACCTGACTTTTAGAAGACGTCTGAAGGCTTTTAATATTTTATTAATTATTGTATTTTAATATTTTGTTGGAAGCTGCCCAGAGTGGCTGGGGAATAAATAAATAAATAAATAAATAAATAAATAATTTTTATTCAGAAACAAATCTTTACCTACAGTATAGGTGCATGTACAGTCCTTTTGACAGAGTCAGAGAGGGGAGCTATTTCACTCAAGGGGACCCAGCTGACCCAAGATCACGCAGTGAGCGTCATGGCCAAGTGGGGTTTGAACCTTGGTCTCCCATTCTAAGTACTAGACTATACTGGCTCTACAAAGAAACTGATTTCCCTCCATCAACTCCCTTCAGTTGGATGAAGCCAAGTATACCAGAATCCAGTGACCCATTGGCTTAATGTTGATTGTAAACTCCTTGTCCCTCTTTTAATTCCCTCTCATCCATGTGGCATTCTTCTGCAACTACTGCTGTCCCACATATTGTTCTCTCTAAATCCAGATGCAAATCCTATGTGGATTTCTAAATCCTATACAATCGACACACTTTCCTATTTGGATTTTCAAAGCAAAGGGAATTCCATTCAGAGTGTTGGCATGGATCACATTTTAACAGTTGTCATTGGGATACTTTTAATTATTTGCCTTAAGTCTAAGGTTCCATCTGCACTGTACATTTAAAGCAGTATCATGCCACTTTAAACAGTCATGGCTTCCCGACAAAGTTTTCTGGATACTGTAGTTTGTTAAGGGGGCTGAGAGTTGTTAGGGGACACCTATTCCCCTTACAGAGCTATTTCCCCTCAGATTGGGTTGAAATCAATCTCTCTTCCCAGGGTACTCAGGAAATTGCAGCTCTGTGTGGCAAGTCTCCTAAAAATTCTCAGCACCCATAACAGGCTGCATTTCCTAAGATTCTTTGGGAGAATATGGCTGTTTAAAGGGGTATGATACTGCAGATGGGGTCCTAGTCTTTAAATTGACTTGTAAGAAAGCCTGAAAAAGCATGAAGAATGGGAAGAACCCTGTGGATAGCTCAGTCGGTAGAGCAAGGGCATCTTAATTTCAGGGTTGTGGGTTTCAGCCCCAGGTTGGGCAAAATATCCTTGCATTGCAGGGGGTTGGACTAGATGACACCCATGGTACCTTCCAATAAAATTCTGTGATTTGAAGTAAGCAAGCAACAAGCAGGATACTTTAGGCGTCAATCTTCTCTTGGGCCCAGTTTCTGTGCCTGATAATTGTGTGTGGTTTCCCTTAGAATTGATCTGGAAACTTCAGCTGGTGAAAGCAGTGCAGAGACAGCTCTGCAGTGATACCTTGGTTTAAGAACAGCTTAGTTTATTAACAACTTGGATTAAGAATGCTGCAAACCCAGAAGTAGGTGTTTTGGTTTGCGACCTTTGTCTTGGAAGCAGAACACTCCTGTTGAGTGTAAATTGAGTCCCCAGCTGCTATGGGAAAGCACGCCTTGGTTTAAGAATGCTTTGGTTTAAGAACGGACTTCCGGAATGGATTAAGTTCGTAAACCAAGGTACCACTGTACTAGGTACTGGGGTGGTTGGTTGAATTCAATGAACGTAAAAGGTGCACAGGGAGCGAAATTTCATGCATGACGACAATAGCACAAAGATAAAGGTGTTCAAAGGAAGACAACAGATGACAAAGCAAGTTCAGAGTTACTAATTTCTAAACAAAGTGGTACTGGAGCTCCGAGTTTGATCAGAAGCCCTGCATACTAATGGCCTGCCGATGAGGTGGACGGATGCAGCCTCCACATGGGCAGCGGAATCCAAGGGGTGGATCCCCCATGGTTGCTCTGCTGGTGCCCCTTTGCTACCAGAGAAGTGAGGAGATACCACTGTGGCTTCTGGGTTCCAGTGAGAACTCACAAGAGCCTTGTGAAAGCTTGCAGAGCTCTTGCAAGATCTTGTGGACCTCTTGTGAGAGCACCACCACATGACCCTGGTAAACAAGGCTTGGGCAGTGGTGGACAGCACCTTACCTTTTTTGTGTCGTGTCGTGTGGGACAGGCCGCCCCTGGCAATAAGAAAATGTATCCCACAACTGTGGTTTTCTATTTTGCTTGCCTGATCCAGGGCATTAATAATGAACTCAGGAGTGAACTTGCAGGTTCCAGGATTGATACTTGGGCTAAATTGTCCAGACACAGCATTTTCGCTGAAGGGATACAGCATTTTCCACCACAGACCCACCCGGCAATTAATCTTACACTCTATCTGATGCAAACACACCACATCCTTTTCCTCTTCTTCTGTTAAAGAAAAAAAAGTTCAGAAACTGGGTTAGCCTTGGTTCATTTTCAGCTACTGGCTCTAGCTTCTGAAATGTAAGCACTTAAGCCTATTTAACGCATCAGGAATAAATTTTGGGTAAACATGCTTACAGTAGCGTAGCACACTCCAAACAGTCAAGGTCAGTGCTGTCTATAATGTGAATATCTTACAGCTGATTCCTATGCTTGTTTACTCAGTCTCATTATGTTCCATAGCACCTGTTCTCATGTAAGCATACATAGCATTGCAACCTAAATCCTAGAGCACCAGAATACCTTCTTCTCCCCACTAAGATTTTAGTCATTTCTTTGGATATGCCACTTTTACCAGAGATTAAGGAGTAAATGCTTGTCTAGAAAGTTGACAGCTGCAGTTGCTGCCTTCTCTCACAGGTGCCTGTTTAGGCTTCACTGTGGTGTTAGAGATGCTGGGACTTACAGCTGCAAAGGATGAGGCCGTCCTATAGATAGTCCCTCCCTCCCTTCCACCCCCTCTCGCCTCTGCTCTACCTTCGGTTTCTTCCTTTCTTCTTCAGAGACCGTTAATAGTAGCAGAAGCAAATAACTACAGCAAGTTTTTGTTTGGTATTTTAACCTCAGGACTTGTCACCAATGCAAGCTGCAGGAGGTACCCTCCCAGAGGATGTCCAGAGGCTCTTTGAAGGTAACTAATGAAGTTGTTTGAATAATTAGCCCCATCCCCCTACAGTTTAGATGCTTTCAGGAAAAAGAAAAGATGGTAGCCACAGCAGGTTCTTCTACTTCAAGAATCCTGAACGTGGGCTTCTCTTTCATCACCTTTCCTTTCCCTTTCCTCTCTAACAGTGCTCCCAATTACATATTTGTCCCCTATTATTATAGGGCTTTATTACATTTGAAGCAGTCTTGATTTTCAGCATTTTCAGTGTTCTTTCGGGTGTTGTGAAATGGTAGAGTTCATGGGTGAAGGCCAACACCTTGCTAGCTGCAGGAATTCTACCGAAGTGGTGTAGTTTTATGCAGGAATTAAAGACGCAGTCTACTCATATTTGAGGGACAGATGTAATTGGATATAGGGCTGGGAGTGATATTAAAGGAGGGCCTAATATAGCTACTCCACACTACCAAAAAGGTTGAAATCCCATTGCCCCCTCAAAATGAATTCTTCCACCCCCACAGCTCACAGGGATCTGCAGTAAAGCAGGGATCTTTACAAACAAAATTCTCCAGTGATTTAAGATTCATGGTACCTCCCCTTATTCCAGGACTCTGCTACCTTTAAGGTGCTTCCAGACTGCTGCTGTTTTGTGGGTTGGATTCAGTAGTATCCTAGTAAATCCAGGTTACTCAGTTAAAGTGGATATTGTGTTCTTGCACAGCAAACACATTTCTTCCCTGAGGAAATGTAACAGAAAAATACACTGGAAAGTGTATGATGATAATAACCTTCCTGCAAACAAATTGGAATGAATGCTGATGTCATATAACCTCCTCCCACAAACAAATCATGATGAATGCTTGATAAACAGGTTGCCTGGAAGCTACCTTAATTTATATATTTATTTATAATATAATATGTAATCTCATCACAGGTTCCTTTCGAAGCTGTTAAAGGAAGTGTGAACATCTGCTAAAATTAGAACGCTTTAGTGATTCATTTTTAAGCAAATCATAATTTGCCAATTTAAGAGTGCATATTGCAAAATCACTTTGTATAACCTCTTGCAATGTCAAAGGAAGCATGAGGATCTACAAAAGCTACATTTTGTTTTTAGCAGGCAACACAAGTTTTGAATATTTCTCTCATTTACTTCTATAGTATTGTATTACAACAAAAATAACCCCAATAAGTAAGTTCTACCTCTCCTCTTACTATGTGCCTTTGCTGACTAAACAGCATTAGATTCTAGTGATTAAAGCTTGCATTCTAAAGGCATCCATATGTTATTTTATTGTGCATTCATGATGGAGTCCCTAAGACAGTTGGATGGCGTCTTGTACACCTCCTTCCGGCAACTCCTGCAGCCAAGCTGATGCCAAATGTCTTGCTCTGCTTTCCTTTGGACCACATCAGTGAGGCTGAGAGGGAGGTCTAATCGTCTGAGCACCCCTTGACTTCCATATACACTACCCAGGCTTGTGCCCTGGAGAGGTCACTTCAGTGCTGCTAACTCGGGAAAAACAATGCTGGAGGCAGCAGTTACAAGTCACTGGTTTTTGCAGCCACAGCAGGTGCTGTGATTCTCCAGCAATTTGACTTTACCTTGGAGACAACCTCCATTGTCTCTCAAGACAGACAGATGCCACCGACAACATATGGCATCACGATGGTTCTATGCAATTCTGCTTTTACTGCTCTTTGCAAAATTTTGGGGCAAACATGCTGTCTTGTTTCCTGTCTATGCGTGTCCCATATTTTCCTGCTGATATCCTGCAACATATTTTTTAAACCACAAATATTTAAAGTTTCCCTCCTGTTTTTGTTGTGTTATAGTTCACGAGTGCTTCTCTCAACAGCAGTAATGCAGTAACATTGAGGAAGCATCGTAAAACAATAAAGCAGAATGATGTGTGGACGACCCAGTATAAATCCACCATTATAAATGCACTATTATTGTATCAATGAATGGCATGTTGTAGAATACACCTGTAAAAAACAAAAAATGAAGCAGCACCAGACTGGAGGATTTCTATGTTAAAGCCACTCAGGCAGTTGCAGTTTACAGTTCACCAGTAAAGTTGCTATAAAATTCATACAAAAACCTAAATGTGTACTACCACCACTTGGAAACTACAGACACTATTTAGAAGCTATAGGGTGTCAAGTGGTGCATATATAAATTGTTCACATAAATTTCAGGGAGAGAGCAACCATTGCAATTGACTCAACCGGTATTAGAAGTTAAATGTCTAGACAAACAGGAACATTTTACTCCTTAAACTTAAGAAGGTAAGTACATAGCTATCAACTTTTCCCTTTTCTTGCGAGGAATCCTATTCGGAATAAGGGAATTTCCCTTAAAAAAAGGAAAACGTTGACAGCTATGGGTAGGTAGGCCAGTGGCAGACCTTCTTGGACACAGTGTGTTGCAGATGGAGCACCACCATTGTCATTACAGGAAAGGCACACAGGAAGCTGTCTTACACCAAATGAGATAACTGGTCAACCTATCTTGGTATTGTCTACACTGTGGCAGCAGCTCTCCAGGGTTTCAGACAAGGGGTCTATCCCAGTCCCACCTAGAAATGCTGAGGACTGAACCTCCGGCCTGTTGCGTGTCAGAATGTACTTTAACCCTCTGTGCTCACTGTGTTGTGAGTTTACTATTAAATCGCATGAAGAAAAACAAAGCATTGTACAGGTGGTGGTTTTGGCATGTGTCTGTGTAAATATTTCCCTGGAGAAAAAAATCAGTGCACCCCTGACAATAAGAAGTGAGCTATGATATCTCTGTGTACATGAAATATGCTGGCTTTTTGCCATATATGTATGCCTGTGTGTGCCTTGCATACACAAACACATGGTTACACTAAGAGGCGTTTTAGAATTGTTTTTTAAAATAGTAAGTTCAGCACTTCTGCTGCTTGGTCATACTGAACTAAGTATGTGTGGGAACCTCATGTCAAAGTGGCTTGGATGCAAGGTTCGGGGCATGGGAAGCAGTGGACAAAAGTCCCTATCCTGCCAGGGGCAGAGGAAGGGGGTTGCAGTAGGGGTGGGCCGCCCCGGGTGTCACCACTGAGGGGGGGGTGACAAAATGCAGGGCAGCACTCACTGCGTTTTCGAGCCATGCATCTCTCCTGGGAGTGGCACAGTGGCTTGGGGGCACGCAGGCTCCACACTGCCCCAAACGGTCCGCCCGCTGCCTCCCCTCAGCTGTAGGGCAGCTGAGCGGGAGAAGGCAGGCAGACTCTTTGGAGGCCCTGCAGAGCCTCCTACCCAATCTGGCTCTGCCGTGCAGGTGGCTGTCCCTGCCCCTGGACACATGCCGCCCCAGGTGCCCGATTGGCTTGCTCCGCCGCTGTATCCTGCTGCCCTTAGTCTAAATCTATGGTCTCACAAAGGGGGAAAAGGAAGTTGGTGGCCTCAGTGCTTGATAGGAAAAGACTGGTAAGCCCACTCTCCCCAACTATTTCTTCAGCAAAGCCTTTAC
Organism: Podarcis gaigeae; assembly: GCF_964106915.1. NCBI lineage: Eukaryota > Metazoa > Chordata > Lepidosauria > Squamata > Lacertidae > Podarcis > Podarcis gaigeae. Next base: position 34,374,421 of record NC_139689.1, on the reverse strand, counting down.
TATTCCCAGGCAATAATTTTGAGTCTTGGGTTACTTAATAGAGCTCTACTTTGGAATCTGTTTTTAGAATTCAGCTGTACAACATGTGTAGTCAGAAAAGTAGCTCTGAGCATTGTGTTCCACTCTCTCCATTCATCTCATTTCCACAGCTATTTAAAATTGCCATCTTATTCTTTTCCTGGCTCTACTCCCATCTTGTGTCTTTAACTACAGTTGGATAAATAGTCATTAGCAGATGTATTTCTTCCTACCACTTACTCCCTGTGCCTGGAAAAGTTTCATCTGTTAAATATCTATATCCCTTGGCTTGCTTCTTCCCGGCAATACAAACAAAAACTTTCTATAGGCATGTCCTGGTGTTCCAAACACTTGATAAGAAATGAATTTTGAGAGTTGCTGCCTGCAATTTGCTTTTTGTGATCAGGCACCTGCGTTTTAATTTCTATTGTGAGGAGAAAGGACTCTGCGCATGCTCAAAGGAACTCATATCATTCCACAAGTTCTGGGGCTAAGGCACTAAAAACAGCTTTAAAAAGCTAAGCCTTTAAAAGCTAAGCCAAAGTAAGGACTCAATAATTTTGGCTCAGAGTAATGAAACCTTGTTATTTGAATCGGTTGTCTTCCCCTGCTGAATATGTGGGTTTCCTCTCCTGTTTTAGATTCGAGGCTGTGATGCAGTCGGCTCGCTTCATTTTTTTTTTTTAAATGCTTGGTGCTTTATTGTTCTGAGCTGACATTTCTCGTAAACAACTCATTTTCGGCACCTGTCACCTTTCCTTTAGCTTAGATTATTTTCTTGTTAGCTGACTGTTTTTAATTGAAGTCTTTGGATCCCCTTCTAAAGCAGGAGCCTTCCTTTCCTGACAAGCAGAGCAGGCTATGAATGGAGATTAATTGCGTGTCACGCTCTCCTATATCAAACTTGCTGCGTCTTTTAACAATCTGCAGAGTCTCTAGGCCTTCCGATAGGGAAGGTACGTTCCATCTATGCAAGCTAGAAAGACAGGCTCTTGAGTCAACTGCCACGTCGGCCTAATGTGTCGTCAGAAGCGATCATATCATTTAGAAAACACAGATCAGAAATAAGGGAGCTAGAGTGAATTGATCTTCTGCATGTGTGGATTCACAATTTTTCTTTTTTCTTTTGTACTGAGAGTTAGTTTGTAACATGATCAGAGTATTAAAGTGGATTAATTTATAAAATGAGAGTTGCTGGGCCTCGAAGCTGCATGGAAGCCTCCCACTTCAACCCAGCAGGTGTATGGGGTTGAATTTTGTATACTCAGTAGTGAGGAAAATCTCTGGACTCTTGAAAGGCACTCTTTGTGCTGTTACTTCCAGTAGTCCATGGCAGAGCCCTGGTGTGAGAAAAAGGGTTCAAGGCATTAGCTCTTGTGATAACTGCTCATGCTGAAACGATTGAGGCCAATCCCATACCCAGTTCCCTCGATCAACATAATACGTATGATATGTGCAACTGGGCTTGAGTCTATGAATGCTATAATGAATTTGTTAGTCTTTAATGTTCCACAATGCTCTTTATATTCAGATAGCGGCACATTTATTTCTTCATGAAATGTGTATACCACTCTTTATCTGTAGATCTCAAGGAGGTTCACAGAATAAAAATACAAGATAAAAACACAAAATACATAATAAAAACAAGAACCATAACAAACTAAACCAATACTCCCCCTCCCCTGAACAACCCCTCTTTGCAAATTAAGCACTCTATCTCAAATTAATCACTGGGTTTAGGCAAGGTGGTAACTACTCGACTGTTTCGGCATTAATATTGGTTTTTCTCTGGCCTTATATATATTTGTTTCTTTTCCTGTTTGCAAAATATCTGCAGCCAAACTTGCTAGCTTGTCTGTGTTTTTTCTTGATATTTTATAACATCACAGATGAGCAGTAAAACTAACACCACTTAATCTCAAACAGCTTAAATTTGAGCAGTTTACATGCTTCTCTTCCTGATCCACTCTGAAACTTTATGGCCTGGTTTTTCTATTTCATTTCCTGGTGCTTTGGACATGGCAGATCGCTCTGGAAATGGGACTGGCAGGGAAAGGCTGTAGCTTGTGGAAATTTGCAGAAGTGACTGGTGTTTTTATTACAATGCACCCTGTCACTGGTCTGTAGAAGCATTGACGTTAGGGCTGCTTTTAGGGATGAGACAGTGTGCATTTTAATGTGGCGCTACACGTTTCACACCTTCCAGAACATTATGCAAGTTGAAAAATAGTTGTCCTTCAATGTTATAGCACTTCTTTGAATTTTACAAAACAGTTCATAGAATCATAGAATGGTAGAGTTGGAAGGGACCCTGAGGGTCACCTTTTAAGGTTATGAAATTATTGTTGCTTTGTTGAACTGGTAGTTTGTCTGATGTTTCTGTTAATAGCCTAATTTCTCCTTCTCCCAATTTTGTAACTACTCCCCACATCTCTCTAGATGTTGAAGATTACCTGGTGGAGGGGCTGCAGGATGAGAACCTGAATGCTACAGAGAAGAGGCAGAGGGATGCAATCTTGATTGATATAAAGCAACTTAAAGAGAGGTTTGTATATCCAACAGTTCTGATGGGGACAATTTCTTTTAAGCAAATCTATCAAACTCAGTTTTCTGTGTCCGACAGTGGCCAAATACGGAATGCTTCAGCTGAAAGTGCAAAAGAGGGTGGAGCCTGTTCTTTTATACTTTCCTGAACTCTGAGGACCAAACTAACATGTTGTTGGTTTATATGCGTCTGTTAATGAGGATCTATCAGTGGCGTAGCGTGGGGGGTGCAGGGGGGGCCAGCCGCACCGGGTGCAACATCTGGGGGTTAGGGTTAGGGGGCGCAAATCCATGGGTTAGGAGGCGCAAATCCACGGGTTAGGGGGCGCAAATTACTTGCCTTGCCCCGGGTGCTGACAACCCACGCTACGCCACTGGGATCTATATTGTAGCAGCAAAAGGAGGGAGTGCAGAAACATCGCCCTGACTGCAACTTAAGTTTCCTGCAGTCTTCCTTCACTCACCCTCATGTCACCCTTCCCACAGCAAGCTCTAATTCGGGTAGTGTGATTGGTTGTGAGAATAGCACTTGGGGAAATGGTTGGTAAGGTATAACTGAAAGGTTGCCCTCCTTACCCTCATACCCTTTTTACTAGTAAAACTGGATAGACACACACCATGCTATCCACATGATTGTCGCAAATCTATGTTTCAACTCATGGCAATGGGCCAGGTGGGGCACTGGCCCGAGGGTCCAGGAGCTCAGAGGGACTCCTCACTGGCCACAGCCCCCTCCTGGCTGCAGTCCTTTGTGCCGTTGGAGAATCAGTGTGACAGCTGGGTCCCATGCTTGGTTTGGTGCCCCTGCTGCTACCTAGGGGCAGGAATCTCTGGGAACTAAGCATATAGTGCATTGACTGTGGAGGTACAATAACTTTATTGCAGGGTTTAATCTTGCTGTAGCTCAGCATTCATTCATTCATTCATTCATTCATTCATTCATTCATTCATTTAAAGAGCTGACCATTTCCTGTTCAAAAATTCTGGGGATTGGGAAAAAATCAAGAGCAAGGTTACAAGTTCAATACACATTGTCTTTTGTTTCATCTACAACGATTGTAGTGTTAAGCAGGCATTTATGCAGCAATGTATATACTTTAATGTATATGTTGCAAGGCTTGCATTGCACATAAGTCATTTCCCTAGTTTAAGCTGAAATCCTCATTCCATTTACATGGGAGTAAGCTCTACTGAATTCAACAGGACTTACTTCTGAGCAGAAATGGTTAGGATTGCACTGTTAGGAATCTTCTTCATGGAGAAATAAACACATTGTTTTTGTTATGCTCCCGTTGAGCTCAAGCTATGGATCACTTTGCCAAGCTCAGCCCACAAGCTTTAAGAAGCCATTTAAATAGCAAGATAAAATGCCTTGTTCTTATTTTTTAAATAAGCTTTTTATGACAGAAAATAATATAAAGTGAATGTGTGTGGTATAGGTATTTTATAGAGATAGTATTTACCCTACATTTAAATGTTAAATAAATAAAGGTCACACTAGGGCCTTTTCTCTCTTGCCGCCCCTTTTGCCTCCCATCTTTTTGTTCCTTCTCTTCTTACCCTATACATTCCCACTCAGTTGTCAATTCCATCTCTTCCCTCCCCTTCACTCCAATGTTGCATACTACAGCCTCACTCCCACCTTGCTTTCTAACCACTTCATACATGCACTGCTTATATGAGGGGTTCCTTCTAGTGCTTGTCCAACCAAAATACTTTTCCATGATAAGAATAGGATACAGCTCCAAAGCCCACATGTGGAGCAACACTGGCATATGGGACAGAGTCTTACATGGAAGCCAGAATGTTCTGGAATAAGTGGATCTCCTCTAAAGAGCAGGGTCACTTGGGGAATCTTAAGACGTTTTGCTGTTAATTTAATTGGCACCTCCATCGCCTCCACAAGCTATTAGATGCCATTGCAGGCAGATTTTGAAGGACATGTGGTGGGGGAATTAGAAGAATGGAGCACCTGGTGGGAATTGCAGGGCATTGCAAGGGTAAGGAGGGTCCGCATTTTTTTTTAAAGGTTCAAGTTAGGGGCATGTTAGAAAGTCAAGGACAGCCAAGAATTATCATGCACCATGTATACTCTGCATTACAACACCAAATCAAAATTATGCACCAATAAAAGACAAAATTGTCCAGCCTGAATAAACTAAATTAAGCAAGTTTGCTTATGTTTTGCATAATTTTTTTTTCTTATATTGGGCTGTATTTGTTATATTTCATACAAGGTAGAACTATAGACTATTTCATTTTAGAAATGTTGCTTCTAATCAACTGCTTTATGCAATCTCTCCTTGTTTGACGAGTTTCTTGCTGTGTGCAACGTGCCCCATTATCAACTTTATACATTGTGATTAGATCCAGCTTTATATTTGAAATATGTCCCAAATCTTAGTGATTTTAATGTATTGTCTTTTACTAACAAAGAATTATGGTGCTTGGTGTTGTTTGTTTGAGTTTGTTTTTGTTATGAGGAAGGACAAAGGCTATTCAGAGTGCTGAGCTTTCTTTCGCTGACTGTTAAAATAAGTCCTGTTTTGTGTCCAAGCTGACCTTTCTGAGATTTCACCAGGCCTATGTTCTCTGGGGCATATTTTCACAGCTGTAAAGATTGGAAACTTGTGATTTCAGGATTTTCTTAGAAATATTTCCCAGGATTTTCTGGGAAATATTTGGCTCGATTCTAGATATGATAGAATCTGGCAATGAGAGTGCAAAAGGAAACAAGAACACGTTTTAAAGAAGCCAAAGAGTTATAGGAAAACTGGGCATGAAAGGACACATGGGAAAGGATTTGGTGAGCAGGTGTTCAAATGTTAATGCCAAAGGGAAATGAGGAAACTGGAATGCATTGTACTGAAAGGACATGAAGGAAATAAGAGAAACCTGGTAGAGCAGTGGTTGGGTGTAAACTCTATGGACAGAACAGGGAGGCGGGCACTGGAGGTAGTGTGGCTCTGTATGTCAAGGGAAGACATAGAATCTAATATACTAAAAATAAAACTTATATGGGTATAAATACCAGAATTGCACTATTGCCCCACAGACACTAAAACTCTGACAATGATAATGAGATGGAGGAACCTTCTCTAGATCCAACCCATTTATTTCCGTATTACGGACTGGGAATGCAGATTGAGAGTGCAACTTCCTCAGGGTCACCCAGTTTCTGTTTGATACCTACCTTGTCATGGTGTGTCACTTTTAAGACAGGGAAAGGAATAGCTGGATAATGAATTTCTTCACTTCTGCAGGCTGAGGTGACCCGAGCCACCTGTCAATCACTCAATTGCACTCCCAGTTATTCCTTTGTATCCATGGCTTGAGTTGAAGTTGGGCTGTGAAGGACAAAAAAACCCAAACTTCTTTTGCAGGTGCAGTTTGAACCCCTCTCTCTGTTTTGCTTTCCTGGCTTAAAGGCAAGCCAGGGGAGTGATGGACATTTCAGAAGTACAGGTTGAGCTTGCTTTTGATGCTTCTTCTAGCTGCAGCTTGAAGTTTCCTGTGCCCGATATTACCGGTATATATGTCAGGCCAAGGAAAGGGCCTGATTAGGATATACCTCATGCTTGTGCCCAGGGCCACTAACATGGCAACCTGATTTCTGCTGTTCCTGCAGCTTCTCTTCATTGGATTTATAGAGGGGTTTGATGTAAAACCAGTTTAGATTGTATTGTGGAATTATTGTGCAGAGAATGCAAACTGAGTTTCTCAAATTCACATTGTCCCATTGTAAAGAGACCTTAAACTGCATACTCCTGCTCTGACTTTTTGATCATGCAATCACTGGCGCATTTACGCCATTGTAGACTAGTCTAAACTAGTCTAGTCTGATTTAAAACCCCCACCTTTCAGTTCACTCAAGTGGGCAGAGTGTTTTTATCCTTCGTAAGGTCACAGCCGGGTATCCCCTGCAGAAGAACGTTGTGCGATGCCCCGCTGTATCCAAATCAATCTTTCCTGCTGGCTAATTAAGCACCAGTTTTCTTACTTAGCAACTTGGGACTGTGTAATTAACAGCCCGGGTTGCCGTGAATAAGTGAAAGTTAGGCACTATCTTTAGGAGATGGAGGGAACCTTCTGGATACTGGATACTGAAATAGAGTGAAGTTTGATCAGAATGTAGAACTGGACTTTCTGTAGCTCTGAATCTGAATGTAGTGGGGGAAGAAGTGCATGAAGGGTAGCTCCGTCAGGGATTTCTCCTTGTTTCACGCCCTGTGCCCTATCCTGTGTCCTTCATCACTTCATCTCCCTTGAGTTTTCAGAAGACTTTTGGTTCTCCCTGTTCCTTATCCGTTCTGTCTCCCTGGGCTCCAAAGTGCACTAGGGTGGCACAGGGGAGGAGTCCTTGCCTTCACATTGTGCCCCTTGAAATTACTTTCAGGAAATGTTGCTAGACCTTGACAGGTGCAAATAATTGTCCAGGGCTCTTGAAACGCACTCCTGAAAATTTATCTTATTTATTCCCCACTTTGGTTTATGACACTTTATAATACTGCCCTGAGGGGGTTAATGCCCTGCCGTGCTCCTTCTGACATAATTACTTTCCTTTAAACCATGGATGAGGAACTGTTTTACTGTTTAGAGGGTAATCTGCATGCTGGCATGGGGTGGTGCCAGAGCCAAATGTATGGAGGCACTCCTTTCTCCTTTCTTCTTTTTCTGCCACCCTCCCTATTTGCTTCTCCTTGCTGGGGCACCTAGATGTCTTGAAACAATGTTTTCTGACCAGAAGCATTTCTGAGCCCTGGTTTCAATTAAGATCTACATACAGTCCTCTCTTCTTTCTTTTTAAAAGCTTAATTGGAGCTAGAGGTTACCTTCCCCACCTTAAAAAAAAAAAAAGTAGGGATGGGGAATCCCAAGCAGCTTCTGTTTACATTAACTAAGTATATGGTAATTTTAATTTCTAAACTGTGTTTGAATAATCAGAGATGAGAGCAAATGGGGAAAGAGAAATTTCAGAGTAATCTTTAGCTCATTAGCTTAACTATAGCAATAGTAATTCCCTAGCAATAAGAAGCTCATTAAGTCAGATGGCTTGTGATATCAAGATAAAAGTGGTATTTAAGAATGTGACCTCTTGGTCAGGCAGGTAGCTGAGCTCTCTGGTTTTAATACCCCATTTTGCTTAGCCCAGTTGGATTTTACCTTTAATTAGCTGGAGCACTGGTTTTCATATTCTAGTATGTCTGAGAGCTGACATTTCCTTCACTTGGCAATTGGATTGGATGAATTCTGTTGAACATAATTCTTGGGTCTTGGCTCTGTTGGCTTATCCTTCCCTGGGGGGCAAAATAGGTTTGATGGGGAAGCCATTTTTCTCTCTCTTCATGTCACTGCTTCATTTATATTTGAAACAGGCTGAGTTTGTGGAATGCTCTTCCCTTGAAAATGCCAACATGTTCGGTTTGTATCCAATGTTAGTCATGCTCCAAGTAGACCCATTGAAATTAATGGACAAGATTACCTTAGGTTAATTGACTTCAGTGGGCTTACTCTGAGCAGAATTTAACTGGATACAACCCTTTTTCATTTCAGGATCAAGTGAGGTATTTTTCAGTGTATCTGTTCAGTAATTACCTATAGTAGGTAGCCTCATCTGTGATTTTTTTTGCTGTTAGTGTTTATTTGGTTTTTATGATTTATGACTGCATTTATGTAATTTTATGGAATCTGCATCTTTTACCTTGGCCTGGGATCCACTGAGATGAATGAGATGAAGGGTGGGTTAAAATATTCCTAATAAATAAAGAACTAAATTCAATAACACTGTGTGTGCAGGTGAGGGAAGCTCCCCCTCCCCTGTTCTTAGATGTATTTTGTTGCTTGAAGTACCTTTCATCTCACACTGGATTACTTTTTATACCTGAGCTAGGCTCTGAGAAAAGTGCCTGCAGTGATGGAGCATTGAGAGGTGAGGCGAGGGGCGAAGTTCAGCTCTCCTCACCTGCACACATCTTCCTTTTTTTTTTTTTTACAGCTTGAACTTACCATATTTTTCGCTCTATAACACGCACCAGACCATAACACGCACGTAGTTTTTAGAGGAGGAAAACGAGAAAAAAATATTCTAAACGAAATAGTGGATATATGATTTTTGTGGTTCATGCTGTGGCCACAGGCATGTGATCTGACAGTGAGTTTGGAGTAGCCCAATGCAAAAATCCTGAGGATCCATGTGGATCCATGCTTTGTAACCACGGAGGAGGGAAGGAAGGGGAACCATGGATCCTCTGCTCACGACTGCAGCAGATCCCCCCGCCACCCGCAGGCATTCACTCCATAACACGCACAGACATTTCCCCTTACTTTCTAGGAGGAAAAAAGTGAGTGTTATGGTGCAAAAAATACGGTAAACACAAACAGGGCAACTATGGCTGCCATAAAGTTTGGACTTGAGCTGTGAAGGAGCAAAAACACATACCCCCAAACACATTGAAGCTAAAATCTGGGATGGCATCTTCCTGGACACAATTTTCCCATTTTTTATCACGATAACACAACGACCATTTTGGTTGCCATGATCTTGCGCAATTTTGTGGCACTGTTCCCCCCGCAAAAGTGTTTTTTCGGACAAAAATAGTGTCCAAAAATACACGTTTGGGGGCAATGTGCAAGACTTTGACTCCGAAAAAGTGCTTTTTCAGGAGGATATTGTACCACGAAATCGGGACAACCAGAATGGCCACCACTCTCTTGTGATAAAAAATGGGATGTCCTGGTTTTTCTGGGATACTTGCAGTGTATGAAAGTAGATTTTGTAGGACCAATATAAAGCCTCATGAAACTGGAGTTTGAAATTTTGTGGGGAGTCTACATGAGGAAAGTAGGCTTCTGGCAACAGATGACCACCATCTCAACTTGTGGAGGATGACTGGGATATTGACAGAGGGGGCAGAACTAGTGTGGTCACTTCTGCGTCTTCTCCATGCAGAGTTGAATTGTAGAAAAAGAAAAGTCTGAAGAAGACTTCTTCTTACACGTGCTCATATCTAATTTGTACCAAAGAACTTTGATGCCTTGTAATCCAGGATACCGATAATGTGAACATGGAGGTCTTGCTATCTGAACACAATGCGTTCTAAGGAAATTGTCCATTAGGCAAGTGTTAGCATAATGAGTGGACAATTTCCATTGATTCCTATGGGGAAATTTCTATTGCAATCCCGGCCACAAAATTTTGACCCGCAAATGAGAGAAAAATCACAGAATTTTTACCCCCAAATGATGGGAAAAGCTGCATTGTTTTATCCTGTACTTTCCATACATCCCATGATCATATTATAAAGTAGTTGTGTTCTGTGTTATAGATCAAGCACTGCTAGGAGTTTTTTCTTTTTGCTTCACGATGTATTTCTTATCAATAAAAAAATTGCTGTGGTGAAAGCGTTTTTTTTATTCTGAAAGTAAAAAGTTTGAGAACCACGGCTGTAAAGTGTGGCCCCCCTGCAGGCTTGCTTAGAGAACAATCCTTTCGGGCCCTGAAGAGCTACCACAGGGAGGAGTTTCTTCTTATGAGGTGATTTTGAGGGAAAGTGGAAGATTTGAGATAGGAAAGAGTTCGCACAGGAAGAGTGACTAAAAAGCACCCTTCAGAGGAGGCAGTGCAGGAGGGAGCTGCAGCTTTCTGCCCTCACACAGCATTCATCAAACAGCAGCTCTGCTGCCGGGGAGTGAGAGGAAACTGAGGCCTACAGGAGCCTTGTAAACCAGAGCTGTGTAGCAGCAGACAGACTCGGGAGACACTATTGGATGTAAAACTACACATTGTAATTTTATATTGTGAAGTGTCCTGAGATCTTTGGGAATAGGGTGGTATACACATTTTAATACAATGGTACCTCCACTTAAGAACTTAATTCGTTCTGGAGGTCCATTCTTAACCTGAAACTGTTCTTAACCTGAGGTACTACTTTAGCTAATGGGGCCTCCTGCTGCTCCCGCACTGCGATTTATGTTCTCATCCTGAAGCAAAGTTCTTAACCTATTTCTGGTTTAGCGGAGTCTGTAACCTGAAGCGTCTGTAACCTGAAACGTACGTAACCTGAGGTACCACTGTAATAGTAGTAGTAGTAGTACTGTAGTAGTAGTAGTAATAGTAATGGCAGTAATGGTGGTGGATAACAGGTTCATTATTAGACTCGATTTTTAAAAATACATATTAAAATGTTTTTAGACCACTTTTGAGAGCAAAAGCCCTACCTCAAGGCAGCTTACAAAGCAAAATAAGAGTACATAGTTAAGTGCAGTGGTACCTCGGGTTACATACGCTTCAGGTTACAGACTCTGCTAACCCAGAAATATTACCTCGGGTTATAACTTTGCTTCAGGATGAGAACAGAAATCGTGCTCCGGCGGTGCGGCAGCAGCAGCAGGAGGCCCCATTAGCTAAAGTGGTGCTTCAGGTTAAGAACAGTTTCAGGTTAAGAATAGACCTCCAGAATGCATTAAGTACTTAACCTGAGGTACCACTGTAAACCGCTGATAAACTGTAAAACAACTGTCCTTTTAAAAATGTTAAAATCCGACAAGAAGATACGGCTCAGACCATCATTCCAACAAGCACCTCTCAGGGGAAGCTGAGGAAAACAGATGTGTCTTCAGAGCTTTCTTCAGTTCGTTTCTTAAACGAACTTCAAGGAGCTTTAGAACACCGACAAGTGCAGGCAACGTTTAAAGTTATATACAAGTCAGAGGACCTAAAACATGGTGGGAAAGGGCAAAACTAGAGACTACGTCAGAGTTTGAGTCTGAGGTAAGTTCATCTGTCTTTCATTGTGCAAACATTGGTGGAAGGCTGGCATACTGTTTGAGTGAGATGGAAAAAACGCACCAATTCCATTTTTGTGTGCATTTGTGTACATCCTCTGATTCTCATAACAAAGTAAATAGAATAATGTTGTGTGATATAGTGGAGTTTTAATGCTTAGCACAGGAATTACTCACTACTGTAGTTGGTAACCCTATGGTACATTCTGTGTGGTCTATAAACAACTGTACACCCTCCTTCAAATATTTTTAAGCAGTTGAAACGTGTCAATATACGATATATATTTCCTCCTATGCCTTAATCTTTTCTTTTTTGCACAGGTATTGTGGGCCCAGGAGTGTATTTTGTACGAATTTCCTTTTCTTCTCATAAGCTGTCAATGTTAATACCAATTTTTAGGTCTAAATATGGCAGAGCATTTCCATTAATGTGGATATGGACTCCAGCTGTCTGGTGCTTTCTGAGAGGCTGAAAAATAATTCACTGTTGTTTAGCTTTTGTTTTTGCATTGATGTGGGGAGAATTTAAACATATATGGTAGTTCATATTCTTCTTGGAGTATACCTTGATACCTTATAGGTCATGATCTGTATAGGTCCCATGATTTAAAAAATATTTCCACTGAGTCTTTTCTATCTTCAATGTTATTTTTCCATCTGTTTCCTTGCAGATTAGTTATTTAATTTCAAGCAATATCGCTATGGCTGCTTTCACACCATACATTTAAAGTACATGACTTCTGCAAAGAATCCTGGGAGCTGTAGTTTACCTGCACAGAACTGCAATTTCCAGCACCGTTAACAAACTACTGTTCCCATAATTCTGTGGGGGGGGGGGAGTAATGTGCTTTATATGTTATTTAAATGTATGGTATGTACCCAGCTAAAAATGCTGAAGGTGGTATAGTCAAAACCAGTCCCTAATTTTCTCCCTCCGACTTTGGACTTGGAATGGATTTAAAAGTGTGTTCTGAGGTTTCTGTTCGCCTGCCTCTTCTTCCCTCTTGCCTGCTTGAAGTCCTGTTCAGCATCAGTTATTTTTCCTTGGGTGGACATTAAAATAGCCAACAAGTTAAACCCAGATTTGTCAAGCTCTAACTTAAATATCCGCTGTGGTGGTTTTAGTGTTCTCAATTGGCTAGAAGTGCAAGGGAGTATAATTATACCCTGACTTTATAGATTTGTCTCACGGCTCGTTTATTCTAAACCGTTTTGGAGGGTGGCAGCCTTTGCTAAACGCTCTACCTGCCAGCTTTCTTTGACCCCCACCTTGAATGGGAGATTATGGTGTCTCCCTCTGTCGCTTAGTTGTTCACAGCAGTGATGCACTGCTTGTTTGATGTAAAGTGGAAGTTTTTTTTGTTTTTTGAAACAAAGTGCACAGTACAGTCTTACCATGACACTATGGTAATTTGCTACTTCACAGGGGCAAGCCTTGAATGCTATGGAAGGTAAGATTAGTCAGACAGATCTTATCTGTGGTGGGACAAAATCCACTGTCATTGAAATGAATGAAATGTAGCTTGCATTCATGGTGTGCTCAGGAGAATATCCTGAAGAACTGTGACTAATGGTTTAGTGTGGAGGTGCCATTCGGTTTTATACCCCATTCCCCCAAATGTTTTGGGCAGCCCTGTACAATCTCCCCCCTCCACAAATCTCTGTCCTGAACAGCTGATCAGTACTGTGTGAGTTACACACACGCTATTTCTTTTAAAATAAGTGGCCTTGGGACACTTGGGGGGGGGGTTACGGGGTACAATTTGCCTCTGCCCCTGCAAAGTAATATGTACCTGAATGATGCATTTCTTATATTAATGGTGGGGGCAAAAACCCTAAGACCACCATCTGACTAGCATAACAGGTAGCACCAACCATGTCAAAACATATGAAGAAAGTTAAGCCGTGACAACCAAGTTAGATATCATAATACTTGAATTAAGAACATAATTTTAAATGGGTGTTGACAGCAAAAGCATTTTAAGATGCTTTACAACTTTTGATGTTTCAAATAAAAAAAGCAGTTAATGTCTTTTATAACTTAATTCATATTGTCAGGCTTTGATGGCTTGACTGTAAACATTTAAAGTCATTATTATTCTACTCTGTAAATGTAAAACTAGGCACCTGTTGCTCACCTTGCTAGAAGTAAAATCTTAGATCTGTGGTGAGTATTATCCCAGGTTATCCAATACTTTAGTTTGTTAAGAAACATAAAACCTCCAAATGAGCTCTACTTTGAGCAAAGTGTTCAGGTTTTGCAAGGTTTGTTTGATCTAGCTTGCAAAATTTCTGGCTTGTTCTGCAACTTTGTTTTGATTTAGTAAGCTTTCCTCCCATTGTGAATAGCAGGGGATGGGGGATTTATAATTGAAAATGTCACAGGGGCAAAGGGTGAAGGCCTCCCACACCATGGTCCAGATCTCTTCCAACCTACCTCCTTGCACCCCCCTGCCAAGGCCAAATAACTTCATGTCTAGTTTGTCCCATAGCTCTTGGGAAACTTTCCATATGTGTCTGTAATATTACTTCAGCAGTGTTGATGGAAATGAAATGACAAGGGAAGAGCAAAATCAGGAAATTAAATTTAAAGTGGGTGGGAAACCTTGTTAATTGCCATACAGACTTTTTTTTAATGTGTAAGTAATGCGGAGAAAATTGCTTGATTTCTGTTGTAACTTGCTAAGTTGGGCAGTTAGTGTACCCTATGTAGGGGATGTCTTATGACTCTAAAATGTGTCCCAGAACTCTGATTTACTTCGGGAAAACCCTCCACTGTACTGTATTAAAAATGACAGAGGTTAGGGACAGAAACACCTATCTTTTTGGTCAAACTGAAATTGAAAGTGACATAAAATCATTTTTGGCACCTAGTGCAATAAATGTTATGAAGAAGACATGTTCAGGAGAGATTAGGTGCCCCTCTCAAGGAGAGAGGACATGAATTCACTAAACAAGAAGTATTTGTGACTTGGAATTGCTCATTGTACAGGAGATGAAAGAATCTGCTCTCTGGGAAAAAAGAGAAGCCATCTGAGCAAATGGAAAAATTAGAATTGACCTACTTGGCGAGTCAGCAAAAGGTTTGTTAGAGATTGCAAGGAAGGAATGTCTGCTTTGAAATGATAGAGCTGGTGGTGATGGGATGTTCACTGTTATGTCAGGCCACACCAGGCTCAAGCCTTGCTGTTTTACAAGGTTTATTAAGCAGTTAATATTAAAAAAGAAATGGCTGAATCTGTCAGTTTCGGTTTCTTTCAGTTTCTCATTTTTTCCAATCTTACTTTCAGTTCTCCATATTTTCACATGCAGATTTTAAAAATCCCCCACTAATACACACATTTGTATGCAGTTTTGCCTATTGCACACGCACACATTTTTAAAATCCTGTTTCCCTCTAATATAATGCAAATTTGTGTATTATTTTCACTAATATATGCACTTGTGTGCACACTTTACCCTAGTATATGCATTTTTGCATACATTACTGAATGGTGGTATTGAAATTTAGTATATAATAACAACAATAAATAATCTGTCTTCTCTTATTGGTGCATCTTGTACCATCACAGTACACTTTTCAACAATTGGTCAGATGCACCTTTTTACCCAGTTATTTGGTTAAGAGGATATTTTTCCTGTTGCTGCCTTCTGTGCACTGCTGTTCTGGGATGCTATTTTTGTCATTGATTGTTTTGTGGTTTTGTTTCATGGTTTTATTGTAAATTGTACTTGTTTTAATTGTGGCATTTTTGTTACCCACCCTGGAACAATTTGGTAAAGTGTGGGCTATAATTACAAATAATAATAGTTCTTACAGTCACCAGGAAAATTTTCACTTTGTAAGAACACATGCACAGAGAGATGCCAGAATCTGGAAATAAATTATGTTTAAAAACCTATACAGGAAAAAACATGTTTTTTTTCTGGGGTGTGAATGGGCCAAAGTAAATTCTTCACATAACTAGCATCAGAGAACACGGCTACCATTTCTAGCCATTCCGGAGACTGAACAATAGTGAGTCCTAAGCGTAGCATGAGAAACTTGTATTCCAGGACTACTCCATTGTTTCTCAGTGGATAGATCTGCTCTCCATCTACGGGTGGGCCTAACATCCAAGCAGTTTATTTCAACACACCAGTAAAATTCTTCAATTCTTTCCCTGGTTCCCTTGACATCTTTCAGATCTTAATTGCATTACTGCAGTTAACTTCACAGCCCTCACTCATTGCAGTTCCCTAAAAACAAAATTTGCATTAAAAAAACCAACATACCAGGATAACACAAACCAGTATAACAGCAGAGGACAACATCAGGGTTGTCATACAGAGGTCTAACTCCCATCAGCAAAATGGGTATAATAATACTGGGCTACTTTGAATGGCTGGCATAAGCTACATAAGCCACACTCACAGTCACAGCTCCAACTCCTGCAATATGGGTTTAATAATGATGATATGCATTGGCATTAACAGAGTAATTTTTAAAATGGTTATGAACTAAAAAAGATTCAAGACAATGAGTATTTCATATTAGTCTTCTGTTTCTCTAATTGTCTACTTTCCTGAAGGCCAGTCATTGCTAGGACTTCATTCATTAGCTAAAATTACTAAAAGTAGGAACAGCCTAGTTTCTTGCAAAACAGTTTAGAATAGTGGCTGCACATCTTGCTTTTTATGAAGGCTGGAAATCTGGAGGTTATATATGACTTATCAAGGTGGGGGTAGCCATGGGTCTACCCTATTGGTTTTTTTAAAAAAAGGATGGAACTCTGGGGATTTTGACTTCTCTGAAGTGGGTGCTCCTGGGTCCACCCTACATATTAGCCATGGATTTGTTACAATAAAATAGAGAAAGAGAAAGTAAGATGAGATTCTCTGTAAATGCATGCAAAATAGTATTTAAAAAGCATTTAATTTTTGGACACTGCTAAAATAACAGGGCAGCCCAAGAAAGAAGAGATATTGCTTAGAGTATTGATGAGTTTTGATGTCCCCTGCTGCTTCTGTGGTGTCCCCAGCCATCTATAATCTTTCAAAGACTAGTTCACAGATGGAGAAGAGGAAATTAATACTGATGTCTTTGTCTGTTACTCTTTCAGGTATCATTTGGGATTCCTGCCTGGTGGTAAGTGAAGCTTTAAAATTTTGATCAGAAAAGATCAAATAGTGTAGACTAGTGAACCATATGCCAAGACTACAGTAATGACACATGCTAAAGCTAAACCAAAACTTTACGCAACTTTGATTTTAAAAAGTCAAGATTCAGTTTGTTTTTAATTTCAGAAATGTCCAAATGTTGTTTTTGACTTTGTGGGGTACTTCAAAATCATAATCATGACATAATAATTGCTGGTTTCAAATTGACAAATTCAGTACTTTTAAAATAACTTTTTTTTCCTTCCTAAAGCCTTTCACTCTGAAATATTCTGTAATTGTGAATTTAAGAAATGTTAATTTGAGGAAATTTGCATGAGGAATGTTTGCTCCAACTTTCCCCGTTTAATGTATAGCACATCATATTGTGGAGGCAGAGGGTCACTTGAATAGTGTACATCTACACATTCTTCAAAGTTGACTCCTCCACCCACTGGCCTTCATGAATCTGGACGCTTTCTTTTTCTTTCATTGAAAGTTGACATTCTCATGGCACCTTTTGTATGTATATTCATATTGTTGTGAACAGGTTGCTTTCCATTTTTTAAAGTCCTTAAAACAGAATTATTGCCCGTTGTAGAAAAACAGGTTCATTACTGGAAAACATTTTGCTGAATTTCTGTAGGAAAACCAATTGATTAAGGGCTTTTTGTTTTACTTGCTTTTTCTCATTAATCATTTTTAGCATCATGTTTTCAGTGTTCAGCCATGAGAGTAGTAGCTTAAAAAAGAAGAAGAAGAAGCCTGGGGTTCTTGCAACACTTTAGAGGTTGCACAAAACTTTCACATTTCCCACTCTTCTGTATTTGAGGAAACCAAATGGATTTGGATTGATGCAGGCCCCACCTGCATAGTTTCAGATGGTCATGAGTGCTTCAGCATAATTCTTTGCCTGAGGAATCTGTAGAAGGAAAGGATATTGTGGTCACATAGTAACAGGGTCCACCAGCTGTGTAAGTTGATCTGGGTAACTGCTACTGGATTATTCACTAGCATCCAAAGAGAGGGTGCTAACCACATTATGTAGACTAGAGCCTGGACAGAGTGCTTTGATGGGCCAATGATGTTTTCAGTTTTTCATGAGGATGGCTATTTTTGTGCAACGTAGATGTCTGTAGCCCAAAGAGCAACAGTTTTGCCATGACAAAAAGAAATATAGAGATGGTGCAAAGATGCATACACCCTTTTACAGATGTGCATACTTCCACATAGGAAATATATGGAGTAATGCTTGAGGTTTGTTTGTATGTTTGTTTGTTTGTCTTGAGTAAGACAAAGGATGACTGAAAGGGTATTGGGTTGATTTTATTCCTCCCCTAATGATCAGGGCTTCTCTGATCTGACCAAAAGACCAATAAGCAAGACAGCTGTCTTAAGCTCTGAGATGTAAAAAAGACTGTAGCTAGTGAACCAGTTAGAACTGGGAATAGGTACTCTTAGCACTGAAGCCGCCTGATTTCAAGTGGCAATATGGTTTCTGGAGCCCAAGCAACAAAGCTGTTATTTCAGTGGGACTGCAACTCTGCCTAGAACAGGATACCCCACAAAATTCCAGACATGGAACTGTCCCTGCCCATAGCGCCTCCATCTTGTCTGGAATTGGTTTCAATTTATTGGCCCACATCCAGCCTATCACTTTCAGACTGGGTTGCCTCTCCTGATTCAGATGGTACAGAGAGATATTGGGTGTGACCAACATATTAATAACACTTTGCTCCAAATCCACTGATGGCAGCACCCAACAGCTTCAAATAGATGTTAAATAGAATGGGAGACAGGATAAACCCTGCAGAACCCTTCTGGTGAATTCCCATGGAGACGTCTTCTATTGCTCCTCTCTGAAATCACCCCATTCATAGGAACAAAAACACTGCAAGATGTCTGTTTGCAGCCCGCAATCCATGTAGGCATTCCAGGAGGATGCCATGGTCAGTGGCATCAAAAGCCACTTAGAAGTCAAAGCATCAGCACTCCGACATCCCACACCTGACAAAGATCAAATCAAGACAACTAAGGCAGTTTTTCCTGCCAAAACCCAGTCTTAATTGTATTGGAATGGGTCTAGACAATCTCCTTCCTCCAAGTATGCCTGAAGTTGCATCATCACTGCCTTCTTGATTTCTTTGCAAAAAAAGGGGATATTGGCGATTGGGCAAAGGTTGTCTAACACTTTCTGGTCCAGGCTGGTCCTCTTAAGAAAGTGGTATACCACTGCTGATACCACTGATCACCAGCATTTATTGTAGCAGCATTAATCCTCCTGCAGTGAGGTATTTATCACTCCCTGGACCCACCCACTCAATCCCCTTTGGAAGCTTTTATTAGCAGATAAGGGCAAGGGTCGAGAAGGCATGTGGTAGACTGAATTCCTTCCAATAGCTTTCTCACATGTTCAAGTCATACTAATTGAAACTGATCCAGTAAAAAATGAGCAGGTGGTGTGCTGGACACTTACATAGGACTACTGCTAATTTTGGACAGATTCAAGTGATTTTATCCTCAAAGTGCTTCACTAATCTGCCACAGCAGGCCTCTGATGGTACCATCATCTCCTCCATCTGGGTAGAAACCCTTTGCCAAATGGAAAAGCTCTGTTGGATCGGTACTAGAGGATGTACTGGTGGCAGAGAAGTAGGTCCTCTTCACCACCATCATGGTCACATGGTAGGCCCAACAATGTGCTTGTACCTGTGTTCGGTGAGATATGTCTCAGGATGGTACACCACTTGTGATTCAGCCATCATCCTTCTTGCTTTATCACCTGTAGCTCCCTGGAATAATAAGGAAATTTCAAGGCTCCACAACTTTGAAGAGGGCACCTGGGGGTATTTGTGTAGAGGTCCCTTCCCTTTCTGTCTCTCTCCATTCCATAGTGAGACCAGGGTCTCAACAGGAGCTCTGATCATGTCAGAGCCTTCAAGAATTTCTTTGATTTTATAAGTCTCTGAACATCTTTCTGGGTCCTGGACCCCTGATGCCACAAATCCAAATCTTGCCAAAAAATGATCCATCTATGACAATGGGTTCACCAAACCCTAATACCGAGAGATCCCTGCCTAACTCTCTTGCAAAAACCAGATTCAGGGTATGTCCTGTGACAAGGGTTGGATCATGATGGATGTGGTGGTGGTCCCCCTGACCATGCAGAATGGATTTTTGTACACATTTGCACATGTTGATAGTAATTATCTGAACAGCAGTGCTTTATAAACCCCCACTAAGGTAGAGAAGGGGTTTATAGAGAAGATAGAACAGTCAGCAAAATAATCCATATTAGCTTAATTCCTTTCATTGTCTTAAGAAATAAAATTCCAGCATGATAGCCACTCACCCCCCCTCCATTTACTGTCATGGAGTAGAGGGGGGCAGAGCTCTACTTCCAACACATGCTCGTTGCTGGCAACACAGAAATGTCAGAAATGCAGTGGTGCCTAGAATTCCCACTAGGATGGTGTTATCACATTTTAATATGAGTCTCGGTGCTTCTAATTGCTTTCAAATCATTGTTTTCCTGCATTTCCTTGATGAACCGGGCATCTGGCGTCATTGGAGAGACGGTAAAGCAGACAGCTGTGTTCGGAATTAAAAAAAACCCCTGATTGGAACACATAAAAGGCATAAAAATTAGATTTTTCTTCCTCCAAGAAATGTTTACATCTATATTTTTTTAAAAAATAAACTTTCACTATTTGTGTTCATTTGTTAAGCAGTCATAGGTCTGTATTAGGGCTCTTCACATCAGCTCGTATTTGTGTGTAATGCATTTGGATTGTATTTAACATATCTATTTTAATATGCTGAATTTATTGTTGAGCTGCCTGCTTTGACAGGTCTGATCTAATAGGGAATGCAAACCATAGCCATTAGAATGGCTTCTAAGCTTGCTTTCTATTTTCAAGGCTAAGGTGTGTGTTTATGTATCTAATAGAATGGTTCTCAATAATGTTAAGTGTGCTTAGGCCCTATTGAAATATATATGAAAAGTTAGTCACAACTAACTTGATTCCATCAGCTTCAATGAGACCTAAGGTTGGACAACTTAGCCTGGATCCAAATGGAGAAAGAAAGAATTCTGTGTATAGATAGAGATAGCTGTGTGTAATGTATATTCCAAGAATATTGTGCCCCATAGGCTTCTGCTTTCCACATTTCCTTTCTTGTTGATAGTCTCCATCTCAACAGTACTTCCTTCGAGCTTTAACTTGTGCTTCTGGAAATCTGTGGTTAGCAGTTGTCCAGAATCATTTTTCCTACTAGCTTTCCAAGAAGAAGAAGAAGAAGAAGAAGAAGAAGAAGAAGAAGAAGAAGAAGGGTCTTCAAGACAGGTGTTCCACCAGGCCTTTGGCCAAGGCACAGTCTGACCCCGTCCTTTGGTAATCCTCATAGAACTCTAGCCCAATGGTTGCCATTAATTTGATTCTGAATTGATTTTAGAAGAAGAAGAAGAAGAAGAAGAAGAAGAAGAAGAAGAAGAAGAAGAAGAGTTTGGATTTGATATCCCGCCTTTCACTCCCCTTCAGGAGTCTCAAAGCGGCTAACATTCTCCTTTCCCTTCCTCCCCCACAACAAACACTCTGTGAGGTGAGTGGGGCTGAGAGACTTCAGAGAAGTGTGACTGGCCCAAGGTCACCCAGCAGCTGCATGTGGAGGAGCGGAGACGCGAACCCGGTTCCCCAGATTACAAGACTACCGCTCTTAACCACTGCACCACACTGGCTCTAAAATGAAATACATTTTAGAATGTATTTCAATTAATTGATTGTGATTTTATGTAAACTGTGTTACTTTTACTGTTGTTAGCCGCTCTGAGCCCTGCTTCGGCTGGGGAGGGCGGGATATAAATAAAAATTTATTATTTTTATTATTAAGAAGAAAAAAGAAGGGGGATCAATTAAGAAATAGGACATACAGTATAAAATAACACTTCTGGCTGTTCTTATATAGCATACTTCATGTATTCAGAGTTCTTCACATATGTTATCTCAATGATCATTGTCAGGATTATATACTTATTAAAATAGAGAGCTGGGGCTGGGAGAAAGATAGCTTTCCTTTAGGCTACAATCCTATAGTACAGTGCAAACTTTCTGAGGAGTAAGTGCTGTTGAACACAGTGAGGCTTTCTTCTGAAGAGATATGTATAGGATTGCACTGTAAAGATGCCTAGGTAAGGTGTGTTTGTGGCATAAGTGAGGCTTATAGTAGGGACTTCTCAGTTCACACTCCTGGTCGCTCTGTTACAATGGTGCAGGGAGGAAGAATAAGGGTGTTTGACATTCCTGGTAGGGATGTTGGTTGTCATCTGACAGGAGTCCATAATGTCTGATCCACACTTAATTGAAGTTACTTGGGGGAGGGGGAGAATTGCTTCCCCTAGCAGCTCAATCATGTACAAGTGTGTGTATAAGGAGAAAGAGAGAAAATTGGTTTCCGGACCAGAAAGTAGGGAAATGTACTGCACTAAGTGTGGAGCTGCCCTTTTAAGCCATGCTACAGCCACACAGTGGTAACTTATTCTTGTGCTTTAGTGCAACGAGTGACAGAAGGTAGATTGGGATCCGTTTAGTGCTCAAAGTGCCACCCCACTTTTCAGGTGGATATTAAATTTGGCCTAACCATCCCCTCTTAATTTTTCCTCTCACTTTGGGCATTGGATCTCTGGATGCTTTGCAACTAACAGGGGCAACAACTAGAGATTCTATCCCCCTTACATCTTATTTAATTGGGTGGGAGATGTGAAGTGAATTTTCCTGTAAAATAACTAGGAGCTCAGTTTTGGTGCTGCACATAAATTCCTGGGCTGAGGCACCCTCCTGTTAATTTTTGTGCATATCTGTTCCCTCTGTTCCCCACCATTCTTTTGTACCTGACCTCAGTTTGTAGATCCCATAACCCTGAAGTCTGTTTGCCCCTGCTTTATACAGAACTTGAAGAGATTTGGATGTGGGGCAGAAGGATAAGGTTTCTTGTACTGGATTTTAAAGCTAGGAATCTTTTTTTTTTAATCAAGCCCTACACCTACTGATTGAATTGCTATAGAGGTGAAGGTGCTGTATCTGTTAGCTTTTCTATATATACACACCCAAATACTTTACTTCTGCTATAACTGTTTTGCTCTTGGTATTCTTGTCCATGTAGTTATGACAAGGATAAGTGGCAAATCGTTAAAGCAGCAACCAAGAATGCAAGATTTTGCTGTTAGAAGTGAATTAGTCCTCTTTGAAGCCAAAGAGGAGTGTTCTTGAATTAATGGAGTGTGCCTAGATTTTTTGGCTAAGTTCTGTTTACTCAAATGTCCTTGCTCTCTTGATGTGCTAAGGGGTTCTTGCATAAGTTGTAAGCAAAAATCAGAAACTCTGGCCTGCCTTGGATTTATGATGTGACTTAAGCTGCCAGGGGTAAAGCACCAGATTGTCAATATTTATGCCTCATTGTTAAAATATATATTCTGCTGAGTGCTTGGGGTTCCTCTTGCTGTTGAAGTGCAGGTAACAGAACTTGGATCTCTCTCTTTAGAATTAATTGTGATGTTATAGAGGGGCTTAATTCCAGCCAGGATTCAGACTCAAATTTGCTTTTAGAATAGAAAGAATGAAGATGCATGCTTCTGAGCAAGCGCAAAGTGCTTTTTCTCCCAGGAAATAACTGCAGCTTGCCTTCTATACCTGGGTTTAATGAATAGGGCTTCCTGGAACAAGAATGTGATTTTAGGGAACAAAAGCTTGAACCCCAGCAACTCAGTCATAGGGTTGAAAGGAGTCTTGTAGGCCATCTACTCCAACTCCCTGCTCGATGCAGTAAAACCAGAGCTAAAGCATCCCCTACAGATGGTTTTCCAGACACTGCTTGAGGGAACCCATGCTAGGTAACTGGTTCCAATGCTGAATTGCTTTTAGTGTCAATGATTTTTGCCTAATGCTCAAACTGAAATATGCCTTCCGGTATATTAATCCTATTATATCTAGTCCTACCCTCTGAAGGACCAGAAAAGAAGTCTTTGCCCTTATCTCTGTGACAACCCCTTGGGTTTTTTAAGGGTGCTAAGATGTCTCTGGGGACACGGGTAGCGCTGTGGGTTAAACCACAGAGCCTAGGACTTGCCGATCAGAAGGTTGGCAGTTCGAATCCCTGCGACGGGGTGAGCTCCTGTTGCTCGGTCCCTGCTCCTGCCAACCTAGCAGTTCGAAAGCACGTCAAAGTGCAAGTAGATAAATAGGTACCGCTCCGGCGGGAAGGTAAACGGTGTTTCCGTGAACTGCCCTGGTTCGCCAGAAGCGGCTTAGTCATGCTGGCCACATGACCCGGAAGCTGTACGCCGGCTCCCTCGGCCAATAAAGCGAGATGAGCACCGCAACCCCAGAGTCGGTCACGACTGGACCTAATGGTCAGGGGTCCCTTTACCTTTACCTTAAGATGTCCCTACTCACTCTTCTATGCTTCAGACTAAATGTACTGAGTTCCGTCAACTTTCCCCCTGTCCTAGGGCTTATATTTCCCCTTTGTTCCGCTTTCCTGACTGCACCTGGAATACTGTGTACAGTTATAGTCACCACACTTCATAAAGGATATTGTAGAGCTGGAAAAGCTTCTTCTTTGGGGCCAAGTGCTTAGACACAGCAATCTACCCTGATGCCATTAAGAAAGCCCTGCTGATGTGGTTAGCACAGTAGCCTGAGATGAGAAGAGGAGCAGAGTTTCCAGTAAGGCAGAGAGAAAGTGAGACAGAGAAGTCCTTGGGGAAATGTCTGGGATTCATTCTGCTAAACACGTTTGTTGAGCAAAGGGAGGACCAAATACTTACTAACCTTGTTCATCAAAACAAGGAATTTCCTTGGCAGTGTTTTACCAGTTGCTGGAAACCTTAGGAGGGGAATGTGCTGTTACATTCTGGTCCTGCTTCTCATAGACAACTGGTTGGCCATTGTGAGAACAGTATGCTGGCCATTGGCCTGGACCAGCAGGCTCTTCTTAAATCCAACATCATCTCTGTGTTGAACAATTTGTAACCTACAAATTCCATGCAGGTGAGTAAGGAGGGTCAGATTGCTCTTCCACCAGCTCACTTGCTTTCTATGCAAGCTGCAAAGGGAGGAATGTTTCTTACCTGCAAAGAGGCTAGAAGCCTACATTTCTACACTAGCTATGAAGTATGGCCAACATGCAAATACACAGTGCAAGCCTGTTAATAGGTGAGTGTAAAAACATGCAGTTTAATAACTTCTGTGAGAAGGAAATAGAGCAGGCTCTTACAGGGCTGTACACTGAATTTAACACCATAGTCTAGATTAGAGTTTCTCAACCTTTTTCTGACTGCGGCCCTCTTCCAACCTTGTTTCCTTCCTGTGCCCCCCCCCCCCCGTCCTACCAGTAGAAAGGTAGCTGTTTAAATGTTTTGTTTGTAAATAGAACAGCACCCCACACAGTAACACTGCTGCAGCCCTAGTGGACCCCTAGTCTCATGCCGTGGCCCCCCATTTATGTTATTTTCACCTGTGGATCCCCTTGGAATATCTTGGGAGCCCATAGGGGGCCATATGGCCCCTGGTTGAGAAACACTGCTCTAGATGAGTTCTAACACTTATTTAAACCTTGGTTGTTTTTTTATTTACTACTGACCTTCATTAAGACCACAATATATTTCCTGCTGAATCATGCAATTTCCATCATGCATTCTGGTCCTATTTTGCAGTCAGCTAAATGTTTTTGACCGGTGCTCATAAGGCATGAAGGTGATGACCTGCCTCTGTTTGTCTGCAAGCTACTGGGCATATTTCACTAAAGTTTGGTGGTGTCTGCCCAAAGAGATTATAATCTCTACTAGATTGAGGTAACAGGGATAGAAGGAGAGGCTGATGATTTATTTACTGTTACTTTTTATTGATTAATTTTTTCAGTACTTTTAGTTGAGCAGCAGTTATAAAAGTATATTGAATTAAAGAATGAGTAAAAGCAGCCTAAATACACAAATACATGCATGACCGTTCCTGGTTGTCATTGGCCTGATATATACAACAAACTATTTTTTTTTACTTAGTGAGACTGTGTCTGATCCTGGAGAAGAGCTTATTGCCGTTTTGGTTCTCCCTGCACTGTTAACTGCACTGAACTAAGCCAAGGTTTAGCATAATGTGCCATCAGAACCAGGCCTCAATTTAAGATTTCTTCTTGCTAATCGTGAGTTGTAACTGAGGCTTGTTCTTAAATCGTACAAAGTTGAACCATGACATTAATTTATGGTTCTAGGTCCGAGTGTTAATAAAACCCTCAGTTTCAATTGTTTAAAATGCATTTTCAGCTTTTAGCTAGTTTGCCTCTCCTGATTCCTTGGGTCCCCTCCCCTCTTTCTCAAGAGGAGGTTGAG
This sequence comes from Podarcis gaigeae, assembly GCF_964106915.1. Lineage (NCBI taxonomy): Eukaryota > Metazoa > Chordata > Lepidosauria > Squamata > Lacertidae > Podarcis > Podarcis gaigeae. The sequence continues at coordinate 34,348,557 of NC_139689.1, read as the reverse complement.
GATATTGGTCAGCTTCACAAAGAACATGGAATTACCTGGGATCAGAGTAAAGATGCTAAATGTGTAGTAGAATGGGGAGTTAGGGAAGAGGTAAAAAAATTAAGGCTTTCTTATGAGTTTTATGGCTCTGGTCATTTAATGAAATGCTAGAATTGTAGGACTGAGCTTTAAGGAACCTTTGGGATGTGAGAGCCTTCTGAACTGAGGCACATCCTCTCTGTGAATCTCTGGGAGCCAAGCATCTGCAGCAAAGAATGGGGGTGGTACAACTGCTTTCTGTTTGAAGAAATCTCAAGGGATACTTAAATGAGCACATGTCCCCACCGTTATTTTATGCTCATGATGAACCACAGAGAGGTAAAGAAATGGCACCTCTGGGAATTGTGTACATGATATATTGTCTCCATGTAATGTCACCTGAGCCATGGATTAGCACAATGAGAGTGTCTAGGGATTTCTAAAGCCATCAGGCTGGTGCTGAGCTTTAAGCAGACACTGCTCAAATTCTACTAAAAGTTTCCTTTTTCACCATGAGGGCTAGAAACTTTCATGTACTTCTGGTAAAATGCAGGCTATGCCAGCTTGCTTCCTAACAGGAGGAAATAATCTGAATGTTGATAAGTGAGGAAGAACTGTGGTTATAGTTTCTAATAAAAGCGCCTTCACTTGAGAGCTACAGTTTAGCACACAGGGAGCCAGGAATACATAAACAGGCATCTTCCTTGATCTGGGTTATACCCCCATGATTTTGCTGTTACGGTTTTGCTCTGCTGGACTTCCAAAAAGGATTGCAGAGAGTGTGCCACCTTCCTCAGAACATGTAGGACCTGGCTGAGAGAGACTTTCCTGTCCATTAGAGCCACACCAGTGTAATCAAATCATAACATCCAAATTGTGAATTGATTTGGAACAGTAGTAAATAAGTGGTGATTCCTGTCTTAGTTCTGATCAGTTGAGTTTACCTCTTGCCTGACCACCATTTTCTTGCAGTAATACAGAATTTGCTTTTTTTTTTTTAAAAAAAAAGAAATTTCAACCAACTTGCCCTATTTGTAGCTTCACAAAATAATAAATATTAAATGCAAGGCTGGTGTGTGTGAGCATCGGGCACCTTTTGAGGCCTGTGCCCCAGTAGGGGCCCTGTTGCCAGTCTGTGGCGCCTTCTGGTCCTGCTACCACCGTTACTTTCTGTTGCTGTTCATCATCTTCTTTGAGTGGATGAGTAGGAAAAGAAGAGAGAAAGGGCAGTGATAGTCTTTGCATACTTTGTCTCTCTGGAACATGACCCAGAGGTAAACGAATGGACAGTGGCAAGAAGGAGGAGATGGATGTTCTTGGCATGGGCCGCACTACGAGCATCTTGCTCTTGCCCCTCCCTCCAAGACTCTGTAACCTGCACCGCTTAAAAGTTCATACCTTTTCACAAATTGCCCCAAATGACATTGCCAGTTCATCACCTCACAGGATTTGCTTGATGATTATGTCCCCATATGAATAAAGTGACACTACACCTGCCTCATTTCAAAGATTGCCCAATACACACCTGCAGCTATTTTGGAAAGGCTGCTCCCCACCAGCTATGCTGGTCTGTTACAACAAAAACAACACATCCCTGTGGTACCTTTTAAATTTGGGATGGGGAACCAGTGGCCCTCCAGATGTTGGACTTCAACACATCAGACCTACCCAACATGGTTAGGGATTATAGAAGTGTAATCAGGTGGCATCTGGAGGGCCATGGGTTACCCCTCGCTGCTTAAAAGACTAACAAGTTGTAGCATGAGTTTCCACAAACCAGAGTTTTAATTTGTCAGGGGCAAAAGTAAGGCAGCATTGCAGCAACAAGGGCTAATGTAGGGAAAACGTGCCTTGTGGAAGAAGCACGTCCACTGACAAGTGACAGAAGGCAAGAATGGAAAATGCAAACCTACTTTGCAAATGTGTCCTGGATTTAAAATGAGTGTCCAGTGCATATTAAATAGCATTGTAATAGTACACAGGTGCACACAAAGTGCTGTGAGAAGAATCTTGTTGCTGGTGAGAATGCTAATTTACACAAGCCAGAGGGAGGGTTCACCCACAGAGTTAGGTGCCTATACAAAGGGGTGTCATAGATTAATCCCTGCAGAGTTAAGACAGTGTGTGCTTTTTAAGTATTGTTGTTTATGCTATGTAAATTCCCATATAATAGCCTTCTCGACACATGATACAGTCAGTCTAGGCTAGGGCTTGATTTCCTTCATTGTAGCCTTTTAAGTTTAGATTTATTTTTTTAAAGCAATCCAGTCTATATTTTGACCACCAAATAGAAAGAGGGTAGTATTTTTATGCAGACTTTTAATCCATTTTATCCATTTCCCTTCAGTTGCACCCCCCCCCCAACAAACATTATTTACAAGCACTTTAGTTGCCCTTTTCCTGGTTTCCTTAAAGTCTATGCTTGCTGTTCTTTAACAATAGTAGATCCCACCCCCCCTTCTCTCCTTCCTTTGGGCTGGAATTTCCTCTTTCCAAGGCTAGGTTTGCTTTTTGAAATATGCTTGGCCACTGTTTGCTTGCCTATGTCATTTTGGTTACTGCCATCTGCCTCCTCTATGAATGTCAGGAAGCTTGTCAGGGGACAGCAATAGGGTTAAAAAATTGATTTGTGCTTGTGTATGTTCATTCTCTCCTTTTTAAATATTCTCCTATTGTTGAGAAGATAGAAGATTTGCCTTGCTTTTTCAGGCAAGAAAAAATATGTTGCACACTGCAGCCCTCCCTACTGGCTAAACTAGACTACTGCAACTTGGAAGGAAACCAGTATTCAGCAAGGGAGAACTGAATTGTTGGGTCCCCCACTTGACAGTTTGCCTGCCAATAGCAGTAGAGATCCCTTTTGTCTCATGAATATTTACCAGGGCTGCCCCTCTCCTTCCCAGGCACCGTGATCAGCATTCTAGAAAATAGCATGGCAACCAGGCCATCCTAAGGTCTTGCAGAGGCCCCTCAGCCCTGAAAATTAGAGAATTAAAACAACATACGTAATCTTCCATTAGAAAAAACAAAATTTTCAGGAATGTAAGTCACCTGGATATTAACACTGAGTAAATGAATTGTGTGTGTTTTTAATAGTAAAACAGCATTATGCTGGTTAAAACACACACTGTTGGAATTCTTTTTACTGAAGTAAGACAGTGAAGTGAGCATTGTGATACATTAACTCTCTTCCATGTTAACCATGAACTACACAGGAGTGCAAATAAATGGAAGGGGCATGGAGCACAGCAGGGATATCAGGCTGAGAGTCTGGTTGACTGACCTCCTATACCCTTTTAAAATGTGTGGAAGGATCTATGGACAGCTGTGTGGAAGGATCTATGGACTGGGGAGATGCTCCTTTTAGCAGGAGCCACATACCCCATTATCCCTGCTCTCTTACTAGGCCCCACTGGCTTCAGTTCAATTCACTCATCCACCAAATCTAGCATGAGAGGGTGTAAGTGAGCAATGTGAGCTGCCTGGGTCTCCCATTGGCAGAGGGGTTTCAGATTGACTACTCTTCTTTGAGGTTCTGCCAAGGGGGAAAAGAAAGAAGACACTTGTGAAGGTGTGGTGATAATAGGTATGGCAGCGCTTTCTTGGTTCCTCTAGTTTGCTCTTCTAGAGCACCGACTGAAAGGCTGAGAACTAAGCAACTTCTCCCTCTAGCTTGCCAGACTTATACTCAGCGTATGCTACGCATGCTCATGTGCCCTCCTTTTGTATCATGTTCCTCACAGCCTAAGCTATATTTTAGAAGCAGCTGCCATGGCTGCCAATGGAAATATTGCTATCAATAATTTACTTGTTTTGTTGGTACCCCTTTTAAACAGCTTTCACCCCAGTCCTGCAAACTGCTTTGAATAGAGGGGGAGCTGGGGAGTGCTATTGGGACAAAAGTCTCAAAATCAGTGGCTACGGGTGCTGTGTGCACTTCTGGAATAGTGTATCAGACCCTTCTCTTCTAGTACTTGCCTGGCAACAACTGTTTCTTTCCCACAATTTTTTAAAACATGCAGTGCAGCAGAACAAGTCGACATGATAGTGCTCCTTTGTTGGAGACCTCTTTAGAGAGAAACTGTCTTCCAATAAAAAGTCATCGCTTCATCTGCTTTGCACACACACACATCTCTTTCATAGGGATTATCACAGCGACAATGCTATTAAACCCTGTGGCATTTTAGTAGTCCGTTAATTTGCTTTTCACTTTGTTTGATTAGCAAACTGGAGTACCTTAATGAACAAAATTAGCTCTGAGACGCCATTTTTATCTGTATCACTGAATCTAAGGCCAAAAGGGACCTTTGGATAACCCAGTCTGAGTTGATGTTTGTTGTCAGCTATCCTGCCCTATGTTGCTTTCTGCAGACAAAACCACAATCAATGTTGTGCTGGAATTTAGTGGTAGCCTGTGTTGGTTTGTTTTGAAATTTGTGTTTTTTAATTTTGGCTAAGCCATCCTAAGGTTTATTCCAGGCATCGTTGGTAAAGCCCTTCCAAACTGTTGAATCTAGCGGCAGCGGTCCTGGTGGGGGTGTGCCCTGACCAGTAACCCAGATACTCCACTAGCAAGCTCTGTAGTTTTTGTAGACACATCAGCTTGACCACCGCTTCAGAAAAAATCTTTTGAGTCAGGCCCTACAAGTGCATTTGAGGATCCCACTTTCTTGGTTTGTGTAGCCCAAAGAATTGGATCTAAGGACTGGACTAAAAGTTGGGAGCAGGAAAAATTATGTATGTTGTGAGGTGGCCTATCCAAAGGTACTTGATCTGGAGGGTTGCATGCTTTAGGTTCCAAACTTCTGCTGTAATCCTGCATCCAGATGGTGTTGTGAGTTAAACGGTCCTGTTATTTAAAAGTTCACTGTAGCTTTGTGAAGGTAATTAGTAAAATTTTTATTAGATATTTGCAGATTTGAGCATTTTTTTACATGCTAATATTAGCTCTGAACTGTGAGGGTTTTGGGGGGCGGGCGGCAGGGGGGAAGCTGTGTCCTCAATCCTGTCTTAGAAGCTGAGCTTTCTGTTATTGAAGCCTTTCACTCTCATTCCAGATGCTTATAAGCTGCTGGTGGTTACCTTTGTGGGGAGGGGTACACCAGTGCACTTTGCATTTGCTCAGAGGCACTCTTATTGTTACTACTTCATTTGTTTCTAGGGATAAGTCATTGCATTGAAGAGCAGGTTCTTGGCCTAGGAAGTGCTGGCTAAGCCCTTGCTGGAGCTGCCCCATAACATTCAAATTGGCTCCAAGATTTGCACTTATTGGTGCTGAAAGCTACCTAACAGCACACATTCAAATGGGTATTTAGGAACCGATGAGGCCTACAAGCTATTCTCACTGAGAAACGGTGTGCGTTTTTCTAGTTCATAAATGTGTTCAAAAAGGGATGTAATTTATAATGGCAATGTTGACAGAGCCTTTAACTACAGCCCTGCAAAATGGGAGGCCGTGATATCATTTTTATGTGTGAAAAAGGTTTACAAGTGCAGCTGCATTTCTTCTCGATAGCCAATAATTCAGGGGAACGGCTGCAGTAAGGAGTGTTAAGCTGCAGTATCAATAACACTTCTGCAAATCTGTTTTGGGAATGTGCATTATTGTTAAATTAGTCTCTGAAAATCTGGAGATACTGACACCATGGAGCATGAAGGCAGATGGAGTCTGGATCATCAGCTTTTATTTCCAATGAGATACTTGAGGGTTCATTAGTTAGAAGCGGGATTTTTGGTTTCTTCCTACAGGCTTTCAAATATTCAGGCAGAGTAAGGGACTTTTGCTTCCTTCCTGACAGGAACTAGTCCATCATAAAAGCATAAACTCAACCCGGTTAATATTGATTTTTTTCTAACCTAAAAAGGCTCTTAATGAAGCTCCAGGTACCCAGATAAAGATGTTCACTGAAGGGAAATGCAAAGGTGGGGGTGGGGAATCTCTTAATTGCCTTTCCCTCAACCATCTTCCTCTAGACAAGAATGCATTTCTCAGTATAGAGTCCTTTCAGGTATTCCAAAAATCAATGGAAAGAGTTTTCTTTATGCCACACATGAAGATTAGGGGCATGTGCCTCACTGGAATGAATGAGAACTGTGCAAGAGCCAGGGTGTTGTTCTTCTGCAGTTCCTGTCTATTTTAGTCAGGCTTGTGGAGAAGAACTTGTCAGTGGCTTGTGCCCTGGGACATTTTTTTAAATAAAAAAAGTTTGCTCTTTGAAGATAGCAGTGTTCGCAGAGGTGCTCTCTTGCTTTTACATACCTTGAGAGGTAGCCAGTATGACATCCTCCAGATGTTGTTGGACCCATCATCCCATAATCGACCATACTGGTTCTCAAAAAATGTTAAAATATACTCCAAAACAATAAAAAATATAAAACTAGCGTAAATGTTAGGCAGTAGAGAATAACATTAATTAATAAAATATACTAACAGCAAAAGTAGATCATAATTTTTTGAAATTCCAGAACCGTCAAGTTGAACCATCTATAAAGCCTGGGGGAATAAAAATATGTACAGCAAGCCCACACAGGGGTTACATTCTGAGAATCGAGCCTAAAGCCCAAACTGTGTGTAGTCAAAACACATTGGGTTCAATGGTAGGTGGGATTGCCAAAGTATTTCCCCCCAGACACCTACCCCATTTCAGCCCCTTTTTATTTTTTTAAAAAAAAAATTTTACAAGGGCGTCCAATAACATTTCAAGGGCTATGGGTTCCCCACCCTTCAAAGCATGGGTGTAGTCAGGATTTATGTCAGTGGGGGGGTGTAGCCAGGATTTATGTCAGTGGGGGGGGCAGAACCTCAGTTAAGTATTTTTATTGATTTACTTTATTTAAGGGGTCATCTGCCCCCCCGGCTACCCCCATGTCTCACAGGGAAAAATGGAAGTGTGAACAGAAATGTGCACAGGTGCAACTGACGGTGATTCTGATGATCCTGTAGTCAGGAAATGTCTTGCTGCTATAGTGGAAATTACTGCTGGCTTTGGGCAATAGGTGTGTACTGCTTGTTTCACACTTGCATTTCTCCACACACCTCTGGATATTTGCCCAAGAATAAGCTGCAGCAATTGGAAGTACGTAGCTATGTGTTACATGCGCAATGGCCTTAGTTCAGTGGCAGAGAACATGCTTTGTCCCAGGCTCAATCCTTGGCAACTCCAGACTGGGCTGGAAAAGACACCTTTGTGAAACCCTGGAGCCTGTTACCAGTCAGTGTAGACAGTATTGGTCTTGATGGACCAGTGGTCTGACTTGGTACAAGGCAGCTTCCAATGTGAACCTGCCTAACACATGTCTTAGGCATCTGGGATTGTGAACTGCAGTACATCTTTGAAATCCACATTTTTTGGGGGGGGGGACGACTGGTGGTGTGGAAGGTACTTAAAACCCTTTTGTGGAAATGGGAGTGAGTTGCTTCCAGGCCAGATGGTGACTGTGCACCCAGCTGTTGTCTGGGCTCCCCAAAGTTTAAAGCCACGTAGTGCCATCTGCTGGCTGGCATTCTTTCACAAAGGTGGACATGCAGAAATGAATCCATGTGCCCAGGGATATTTTTGCAGTTGCCTACTTTATATCCTGGATTTTGTTTTTATCTTGCACTATTAAAAACTCAGAGTTTGCGCCCAGGGAGCTTAATTTGTGCACCCTGGACAAATTTCTTCACTTGGTGTCTCACCTGATAATGTGAGCCATGTTCTTAAAGCAGACTTGTGCTTGAGGTGATGTATATGTAGGGTCTCAGGGGTCACCAACCTTATTAAGCTTGGGGACATATTTGGGTTTTTGAATGAGTGCTATGGGCACTGCCCTCTCTGGTCACTTTTCTCTCTGCTCTCCTGATCAGCTTCCAAAACAAAGAGACATAAAGAAGGAGAGAAAGAGCACACACGTGTCACTTTTCTATGGGATCTGAGTAGAATTAATTTGAGCTTTGAGAGTCTCACTATTCCAACTTTCTCCTTCACCTCTGTGTGGCTTTCAAAGCTGAAAGTGGTAACCACCCTCAGTACAAGGAGGCTGTGAGTTAATGGGGAGGCTCAGAGACATTGTGGCTGCCACACAAAGACCTCACAGGCACTGCACTGTTAACCCTTGCTCTGATGCGATGGCTGGTCAGCACATTCAGGCCATCTTCACTTGATGTTGCAGTGTTCAAGTGATGAGCATGCATACATTCAAGTCTATCTCTGTGTTCATGAGTGCTGGGAATGTGGAGCCAGATTCAACTAAATAATTACTGTAATGAGAGACAGTGTAGTGAGTCCTGCCTGCTTGCACAATGGGGCTTCTCCTTCTCCTCCCCCTATGTGTCCCTGCCTCCCAGATTGGTTGTGGGGATTGGAAGGACCCCCAGAATAGTGTGCAGTGGGAAGGGAGATCATTCCCTGTTGCAAGTAGAAATATTTGTGCTGGTAAAATTATCATAACACCCTTGGATTTTTACAAACGAAAGCTTAAATTCTGTATCCAATACCAAATTCCTTGCTTTTTGTGTGTGCATGAAATATGTAGTGTCTCAATATTGTTTTCCTGTTAGTTTTCAATTATTTTCTTCTACAGTTCCCCTTTCTGCTGTCAAGGCTAACCTTTTTTAAAAAATTGCTTACATTTGGGGAAATGGCGTAGATTTCATTGTTATGTTATATAAGGACTTTAAAGAAGCTCAGGTGAGGGAGCAAGAATGGATCATTTTTTATATTGAGGGGCGCAATCAGTGCTTTTTTCTGGGGGTACGCGAGGGTATGCATACCCTTAAACATTTTGTGAATCTACGTTTGGTCTCACTGAGGAGCTGTATTTCAATATGAGTAGGAAAACATGTAGGAAAATGTTTTATAAACTCTCTCTCTCTCTCTCTCTCTCTCTCTCTCTCTCTCTCTATTTGTCTGGGCCTGTAGTGTTGAAGAACATTCCTAGTTTCAAGGATACTACAGGGCCCTACTCCACATTGCGCATAGCGTAATAATCTGTTCACTGAGCTGTGTCTAGAAAGCAATATTCTCAGGTGGGCCCTAATCAACTCTAAAATGGTTTATTTATTTATCTGCAAATATCCACCCTTGCATTAAGCCCATGCACTGATTGGGCAGTTTAAAAACATATGTGTATTTGAGCACAAATATAGATAGATGCAATGTGAGTCAACTCTCTGTGTCTTCCTGTTGAACAGGGATGGGGAAGCTCTGGCCCTTCAGATGTTGTTGGACTCCAGTTCCCATTGTTTCTGACCACCGACCATGTTGGCTGGGGCTGATGGGAGCTGATTGATTGATTGATTGAAATTATATACCGCCCTATGCCCAATGCATGGAGGGCTGCAGGTGTCTCGCCTCCCCCTCCCCGCCCACATTGTAGAAGAATATTGCAGTTGCATTTCTAAAATGAGAGTTGTGGCTGCTGTTCAAGCTTGCCTGAACATACCACCTTTTGCCCTGGAAACCATAGTATCCAGTCCTATGAATATAAGGCCTCATTGTGGTCAGACAGTAATGAGGCAGTAATGAGGGATGGAACTTCTTATGTGCTCAGATACACTTTTGTATTACTTCATATGTCTCATGACTGAGTCCTGTCATTGTGGTATGCAATATTAGCTCACCTGCCCCAGTTTTGAATGGGCCCTGCGCTTACATAGTAGAATTGTTAAATCTGTTTTGGCATGGAGTTTCTGCTTCTGCCTTCTAGGTTCTGTGTCACCAGAGATGGAATCCCAGGCTGATGCAGCTCACTTTGAATCAATATATATCAAGCACTCTCTCTTCATTAATTACGCATTGCACCTTTGGGCCTGTTGTTGTAGCACAGCAGGGGCACAGTGGCCTTATAAAAAGCATGCCAACTAATAGATACTGTGGTTCGCTCCTCTCTCCCCCACGCTGTAAAAATCAGCGACAAGGTACAGGAAAGCTTAATATGCTTCTGTGAAATTAAGTGTTGTGGTGCTAGACCTCCTGTGAGATGTTTTGGCCTGTTTTGCCTTACTTGCTTTTTCCCTGGGACTGTCTTATTTTTGAACCTGCACCAAAGAGTGATAGTTTTGGGGATTTGGGGTACAAGCTAATTACGGGTGCTTCTGTGCTATTAGATGTTTAATTCCCTGCATTTTCATTAAACACTAATGAGGCTCCCACTCCACATCCCCCCACCACTCTGAGACAATAGTTCCTTGGAATCTGATAAAGTTGTTTCCTTGTATTGGTTGTTCTTTTTAACTTGGACTCATCTAATTGTTGCTGCTCCATAAACTTTTATGGGAAAACAAATTGAATAATGGAGAAACAAAAACAAAAAGTTCATTTCTAAATTTTCTCTTCCATTTCAATTTGGAAGGGATTACATCCTGTACAAGAAATAGCAACATACAGTGTTCTCCTTAAAGCTTTGATGCAAATTTTTTTGTTACTGACTTTTATGTCCTCAAACCCTGGGTACTTTTATGGTCTCCCTACTTTCTTAAGATTGTTAAGAATTCTGCTCCTTTAGAATCCCATCATCCAGCAGATCAGGTTTGGCAGGTGTGGGGTGGTGGTCATAGATGAATGGACCCTTTCTGCGGTAGCAGGAAATTAATTGTTGGTGAGAACACCCTTGAAATACAACGTACAGTTCTGGATCAACCATTACTTTAGAGTAATCTTGGGGCATTACTCTCCAGTCCTCTATTTACCGTATCTAGTTTTCCCAAACTTGGGTCTCCAGCTGTCTTTGGACTACAGTTCCCATCATCCCTGACCACTGGTCCTGCTAGTTAGGGATGATGAGAGTTGTAGTCCAAAAACAGCTGGAGGCCCAAATTTGGGAAAACTTTTATCTAGTTCATCTATAGGCTTGGTCTGGGGTAGGCCCTCCAGTTGTTGAACTGTTACCTCCCGTTGGCCTCAGCCAGCCTAGCGAAAAGTCAAGAAAGGTGAGAGTTGTAATCCAGCAACATCTGGAGGACACCATGTTGGCTATGCCTGACAGAGTTCACCCAGGGACTAGGTCTTTTAGCTCTCCTGAGGCATGGACTCATACACACATGCTTTCTCTAATACCCATCCAAATAATTTCAGTAAATAGGCATAATTCTTAGAGGGAATCTTTGGGCTATACCACACATCCCAGAGGTGGTTGGCATTGGTGGTGGTGGTGGTGGTGTGTGTAACTCTTTTACATCATCAGTACTTTTGGCCATTCAGACAAAGGCTGTGTACATACATCTCATTCTAGAATCAGTGGAGACAGTACTCCCCTCCCTTAGTCTACATGCAGTCTAGGTTTTTTGCATATTTTTGTCCCTGAAAAACACTTACTGAGAAACTGATTTCTCTCCAAAAATAAAAGCTCATTGCAGATTGATTCTGCATTCTGCACAGTGTTTCCATTTGAAAATAGATGGAAACAACAGGTGTCTCCACAACTGTTCATTAGTGTTGTTGGAGGGTCTATACCAAGATCACAGTTGCCACTTTCTTCTTTATTCACCTTGAGCATGTGCAGGGAGGGGTGGGTTGCCAAATGCATATAAGGTAGTAACACCCACCCTTGTAGATAACAGGACCTAGAATCAATCTTGATTGAAAGCAGCATGTTGAGGATGAGCATGATCAATTGTGGATTGAAAAAAAAAAACCATTTTTTTGTGCTACAGGTGTACACAGTCAAAAGTTGAATGTGTAGGGGAGAGAAAAGAATATACATAACTTGTTTCTGTCTGTTGCAACAGTTATGCCAGTTTAGAGACACCCTGTGCATTGCTCTAATCCAGGCATCCAAACATGACATGTATACATGTGTTTATTCATGTGTGAGATGGCTACAGAGAAACATTATTTCTGCTTCCACTAGTAACTGGACATGGCTTTCTGGGAGTTCCCTGTTTGCCCATTGGATCTTTTAACAGGTTGCTTAATACAGCCTTCCAAGAGGGACTTTTCATCCCCCTTTTGTGGCAGAAGTTTCCAGATAATAGTACCTACTTGCTTTGTTTGTTGAAGTGCGGATGGAGTATGCAGGTAATGGTTCTAAGTTCCATGTTGAAAATTGACAAATTTTCCCCTCCCTGCTTTCATTCCTTTTGTGTTGAGTGAGCTCAGCAGCTGTCTTTGCCCCCTTTATCAGCTGCCCAGCATCTGTATATATATTCGTGGTTTCTTTTAATGGATTCAAGTACAGTATTTGCACATTAGTTCCTCCCCCATTCTTCTACCCATGGTGATTAACATCGTCTTTCTTCATCAACCAAGGCTGTTAACAGTCCCTCCTCCTCTTCAGCACAGGATAGCAGCGACACCTGCCCAAGAATATTTGACTTTTGTTCTCACTGAATGGGAAATCTTACCACTTTGTCATCATAACCATCCCCTGCCATTCTCTTATCTCTGGACTGTTGGAAACTGACCTTCCACAGACAGACCTTGACCATTATGGCATTGGCCATAGTTAGGTGGCAAGTTAGGTGGACAGGGATGGGGCAGGAACCTTCCTTTGGAGCATTTGCTAATGGTGCCATACTAAGGAGGGTGGAATCAATTTACATTGATTAAATGGGGTGATCTAGCTATGTAATCCGACTTCCTTATCTTTCTTGACCGATATCATCCTGGAGTTTATAGGACTACCCAGAAAATCAGTCTTATTTACTGGGGGATGGCGGCATGCATTTCCCCCCTGTTTGCACAACAACAAAGACCACTTAAGGACCAATAATAATAATAATAATAATAATTTATTTATACCCTGCCCTCCCTGGCCAGAACAGGGCCAGTAAAATTACAATAAAAACAGAATTGGGGGGGGGGGGGAGAAAAGAAAAAAACCAATTTAAAATGCAATTTAAAATGCAGCCTCATTTTAATAGTAGCCCATAGATCAAAACCATAAGGGGAGGGAAACATAAGGGTCAGACTGAGTCCAAACCAAAGGCCAGGCGGAACAACTCTGTCTTGCAGGCCCTGCGGAAAGATGTCAAATCCCGCATGGCCCTAGTCTCTTGTGACAGAGCATTCCACCAAGTGGGGCCAGTACTGAAAAGGCCCCGGCCCTAGTTGAGACCAATCTAACCACCTTGCGACTTGGGACCTCTTTGCTTCAGTCAAGAAAACAATTACAGTCCTCTTTATCTGGCAGCTTGTAAATCAGACTGCCTGCTTCACTTGGCCTAATTGCCTGGCATGGACTTCAAAGTCATCCTGCCAACGTGGCTGACATATACTCCACATTACCTCTCTCAGCCCCAGAAAGCTGCAGCAGCCATCAGCAGCCTTATTCCGGTGTAAACGCCTCAGTTCTGGGCCCATAACCTTGTTGTCGGCATCCTTCTGGGGTCGAGATGCCAGCTGGCTAGCCCCCAGCTGGATCATGCCCTCCCAGCCGTGACGATCCCCCAATCTCTGGTGCGATGTAAATCAGTGACTCAGACTTCAAAAGCCTGAGCAGGCTATATTAGCAGAACATATTGCGCAAACAGAACAGGCGTGAGGCTTGTGGAAACATACTAACAGCTAAAGATTTATTAAGCATAAATCAGGACAAAGAAAACATGTCGTCTCCCTTTCTTCTCCTCAGAGAGATAGAGAAAAAACAAAAGCTATACATACAATGGAAGTTCCCAGCAAGCTGTACTGATATGTAAACAGCTATGTGACATGCAACAGTTCCATGTCTGCAACTAAAGGTGGAATGGAATTTTCCAACACTTACATCCTGGCTCAGTCGGCAGCAACCCCTCTCACAGACTCCTGAAAGGAGTTTGGAATAGGTTATTTATGCAGGCCTAAACTATTCTGGTTTCCTATAGTTAGGATTGCTCTTTTAAGGTCTTATTTTATTTGTTAGCCTAACAGACTTCTTTAATTACACACTTGTAATAACCATCTTCCTGGTCACATGTGTTGGAAAAAGCAATCTCCAGAAAACAGGCTAACATACTGGCTGACATATTATATATGCAGAAGTGGGCTAATATTATTTATTTACAGGCTAGTAACTTTTGTGGGCTTTTTTTTTTTTTGAAAGGCTACTCTTTATTGTTCTTTGTTTAATTCTGTTAAATCTGGTTTGCCATCAGGAGGGCTATTTGTTTGTGTTTGGTGTACAAGGGTAGCCTAGCTACAAGGGTGAAGAGGAGAGGTCCTGACCACTGGGGCTGGACTTAATTTTCAGTTTCTGGGATTTGGAAAACTGAGGTGCTCTGGTGATGTTTTCACATTATTCCCCATGGCTGATTGAACTGAGCACTTTTCTCTTTTCATGCCAGGAGGTAAAAGATTAAATACATTTGTGTTTTATTCTTGGATGAGTTTTGAGATTTGAAACACCCAAGATGGGAGGGGAATGTGTAGTCATCCAGGCATTGCTGGGCTACATCTCCCACCGTCCCTTGCCATTGCTAAGCTTGGCCTAGGACAGGCAATTGGGTTAATCCATTCTTTTCATCACTTGCAATGTGAGTTGCAAAGGCTGCAGATGGTTGATGCCAGAAAGTCTGTGTGCAATGTGTGTGTGAAGATGAAAAAGCTGTTTCCTGTATAAAGTTGAGACTGGTGTGTTTTCCAGGTTCAGGGTCCCCCAGAATGGGCATAATTACTACATCATTTCAGGAATTGATAACTGTGTGAGTAGGCTGGAATCAGTGTCAGTTTATACTTCCAAGCAATCATTAAGGGCAACCCCCCGCACAGCTCCCTTTCAGTAGTCAGAATAGTAAAAGTAAAGACAATTATGCCTCTGGTATCATGGATCCTGCTTTGAAACCATGCTGCCTCCTGGGGAATTTCCTTGATGGTCTTTCAAGGAGCCAGTCAAACTGGAAAGATGCCAAGGCCATACCAGGAATAGATATTATGCAAGCAAATCCCTCTGGTAGCCTGCATTCTGTAAACCCATTTTCTTTTTTCCAACACGGAGAGATAGATGCTACTTTAAAATTGCTTTGGCATAGGCTCAGATTCCCACAGGGAGGAAAAGGGCTGCTTAAAGACTCTGGGAAAGTACTATGCATACACGTTGCTATCCCCCCATAAATGAAGATGTCCAGGAGCAATTATTTCCAGATTTGGTGACTGGCAACCCTTGGTGGTCTTAAAAGGTTGCCCCACCCTGTCTGAAAATAGGAGGGTTTGTTTTGCATCAAGGGAAGAACAAGTGGCTTCTATAGAACATTAGAGGGCAAGCTATTTCCATGAGGTCTGCCAGCATTGCTTTGGTAGCAAATTTGGGAAATATTTATTAACTAGCCTGTCTGCATGCCATCTGGCAGCAAGTGGCTTATTTCTGCAGAGATTGTGTGTCATCATGGCTGCTCTGGCTTAGCTTTTTTAATGTTGAAGAGGGGAGGGGCTGAGCCACTTTAGGCTCAGTAGCTAAAAGCAGCTCTCCCAAGAGGGACTTGAGAGATTCAGTATTTAAACACCAAGGTTCATAAGCAGCTATTGTTAAATTAAACAGCAAAAAGTATTTGTTAGACAGCATGGGATTTAGAATAACATTTTGGGCTGTAATTTGGTTGACCAGTTTTAGTCTTTCAGGACAGGCAGAGAACTGGACACTTGCTGCTTATAGCTATTTGACAATTGCCTTCTTACCAGCCCCAATTCAGGTTTTAAAACAAATAAAACAAAATAAAATACGTAATATATCCAAATAAAAATTGAACAACATGCAGCTTTAGATTAAGCATCACAGCCAGTTTACGGTATTTCAATGAGGCTTGTGAAGGAGAGCTTCCCATACAAGTGTGTCCTGCATTAATTAGCAGGAGAGGGGTGCTATTCGGCTTTTTACTGAAATATCTTGGGCCAATCGCGACTTCTTGACTCTCACTGCCGTGAATTTGTGGAGCAGAATCAGCGGGTGAGATTTCTTTACAGCTTCTTCACTCCTCCAACACATGGCTTCTCTCTCTCTCCCCCTCTCCCCCTTTCTGGCAGAGGGAGATCATGATAAAGAGAGGCAATTCCACAAAGTTCGAGAGGGACGGCTTTATTCAATGAGCCACAACCATGTTCTAGATGATGGCCTCTAATGAGCGATTAAGGAGCTAATGTTTGTATGGCGCTGGGTGGTCCAGGAGCTCTCCTAAGTGCTAACTTCTGTTATTGTGACAAAAGCCTCAGACTTTTAGGGCTGTGGGTTATACAGCATTTGAGATGAGATACTTTATTTGGTAGCATTAAGGTAATTCTCATAGATAAACAGCTGTTTGTATATGGTGGTGGTGGAGGTGGAGGTATCCAGAGGTCTACCCATCTTCCAGTCGTAGTTCATTTACAATAGTATTAAGATAAATAATAATTAAACAACCACCACCATCTGGGTGTATCTTTTTCAGTTTGGAAATTGTAAATTCCTCCTCATACTTGTTTTGCATCAAAAAAACCTTTTTGTTTTTGTTTTTTAAAAAAAGGCAATTGAAACATAAGTGTTTGGTTAATTTTTACAAAATTCAAACTGTGTGTGTGTGTATGTCTACATTAAGGGCCATCCAGACTTCCTTTTGCACTGAGCTGTCCAGGCCCAAGTCTATGCTGTCCAGGTCCAGATCTGAGCCGTTTTCTTTTGTACCATTGCTTTCCCTGGGAAAACTTGTTGTTTACTACTGAATCGGAACAAACAGCAGCCAGGTTTTCCATGCTCCATGAATATGAACGTTGAACAAAAGAAGCAAAAAGAGTTTAAAATTGTAACTTTTATTAAATGATAGATTTTAAACATTTTTTCTCTGAATGCAGGAAGCAAGGTTACTGGTTTATGTTTCGAATTCTTAAGATAGATAACAACAAAAGTGAAAAGAGACAGTATTTTTAGTGGATAGATCATTGATTTGGATGGGTTGACCTGGATTCTAATCCTTGCCTGGCTATGAAACTGACTGGGCAACCTTAAGCCAGTCACCATCTGTTGAAATGAGCTGTAAATTACGATTTTGGAAGAAGGAAGGGGAAGACCCGCACTTGAGTGTCCCACTGTGTTTGTGTGCTTACAGCAGGCAGTACTTGGGGGACTGTGCAATGGCTGTAATTGTTGTCCTAGCAGAAGTGACTTTTTAAAGGATGGAAGGAAGAATCATGGTTGTAGTCCTCATGCTGCAGGTGCTTGTGAACAAATGGCAGAAAAATGGCACGTGATGCAGCTCAGTTCCCAAGTATTGTGAGGCAAATTTAATTGTTGACAATCAGGAAAATGGCTAATTGCATGCCTGGATATTAATGGTAGAGACCTGTCCCAAAAGCTTGAAAAAACCATACAATTAATAACATCAGTATCTCCCACCTTCAGTTCCCACCAGCTATAAAATCATGAGATTGCCCAGAACCTGTTTTTGTTGCTGTTTTTGTTTAAAACAAAAACGAAAAAGTGTCCACATTTTGGAGTGATTGGAGAAGAGTTCTGACAGTTGATCAACAGTGATAGAATAAAGATGGAGGTTTGTTGGAAAAATCTTAATTGAGGTTCACAGTAAATCAGTTCACACCATGTCTAGTTTTGGACAATCCATCAGTAAGAGATAGTCATGTGACTCAGTCTGCATTTTTAACAGGATCAGGCCAGAGAATCCCTGCAGCTGCTAGGGACCTGGAGCCATTAGACCAGAAATCCAATGGTAGTCTTTGTGAGTTGTTCTGTCTTGTATATCCCAGAAAGCAGAGTAGTTTGCATTTAAAAACTATTATGAATGCAACTTTGAGATTTTAAAACCCACATGCTTGTACGTACAAGCTTTTTGCCAGGCTCTCTAGGGCAGGGAAGACTTTTAAGGCCTACAATAGTTAGGAGGTGGGGATTTTAAGTCAGCTACTACTGTTTCTTTCCAAGACTGCAAAATTCACCTTAATACATCAAACATTTATTCCTTGTTTATAGCTAATTTTTGTCTGTTTCTAAACTCTCCTGTTGTCCGGACCCTAATTATGTGGCAAGCTTTCTTTGCGCAGCTCAGCTTCCAAGACCCTTCCTTTTGAGACCTGACACACAAAACTGTTTCCCAAACACATAGGGGAGTGGCAGAGCAGTTTTAACTTCAGGAAAAATGTGAGACACTCTGCTGAGCTAGTGTGAGTTGTATAAAAACTCTGAGAAAAGCCCTGGTGTGAATGTTCTGGGCTTTGTGTTTGTATCTATAAGGGGCTCATTGGATCATGCCCTTGTTGTTCGTCGGTGGATATGCAATATTGAGGATGGTTCTCTTTCTGTTAGAATTGAAGTTGTCTTATGTTTTGAACTATTCGGCTTTTCTTTCAGAAGCCTGTGACACGCAGTGTTATGCTTGGAGTAGGCCCTTGGAAATAGGCCCGAGACCACGCGATGACAATATGTGGGCGGATATATGTTACATTAATGGCTTAACGCCTTGTGTTGTAATTGCCTATAAAGCAGCAGTTAAAGGAGGGGGAAGGGGAAAGGGATTTATAGGCCGCAGGAAGAGAGAAGAATTCTGCAGCCCCCTCTTGTGGAGAAATGGGATAAATACATTTAGCATTCCCTACCCACCTGCCCAAGTTTGTGAGCAGAGGAAGATGTGCATAAACTTGGGCCTTATGCAAAGCAAGAACTGCCTTAATTCAGTACTGTCTACTCTGATAAGCAAAAGCTGTCCAAATTTTTAGGCAGGTTTCAGTCTTTCACAACACTTTTCCAGGCTTTTGGTCAGAAACTTTGTGGTTCTGGTTTAAGAGTTACACTGCAGAAATTTCCATAAGCCATTGCAAGACTGCACATACCTGAATATGATTAATGCTATTTTCTTAATGTATTTTGCTACAATTAATTTTAGTAAAATTAAAATACCTTCTAGTTGCTTGCCAACTATTTTTCACCTTTGACTCTTTGGCCAAAACACTTAAGGCAGGAACTTTTAGTGTGGTTTAATATTTACACAGCAAAACCAGTTACTTCATGTACAGCAGTGTTTCTCACAGCAAATGACTGTAGTGTGAAAAAAACAACAACTATTGTCTTTGAACATCCATGTGCCACCCATGCATGCATGTCTGAAAACTCTGACACAGGCAGGTGCCTGTGTGCATACAGATAAATGACGTTCAGCCTCTTTTGGAGCAAATGGCACTTCCTCTAAAGAAGCAAGTTCACAGTTTTGATGTACTTAATTTTTATCTGCTATGGCTGATACACCAGCTGCAGCCATATCTGGATGTAGATATCCTGGCCAATGGTAACTTGCAGTTTAGATTATTGCAATGTGTTGTACGTGGAACAGCATTAGAAAATAGTGTGGAAACTGCTCTTGGCCCCAAACTGTTGGCAAAACTTACTGGGGTGGCCCATCCAAACTTAACATGCTAGTTAAGTTACACAGGTTCCCCAGTCAGTCTATTTTTTAAAATTACTGTTTTCTGCTTCTATTCTCTCTCAGTTTTTTTATGCAGAAAACTGTTATTTCATAATAACTTGTTGTTAATAATATTTTATTATTTTTGTCTTGTGAGGCATACAGAGAACTGTGTTCATTAGTGCTGTATATAAATACAGTGGATAAATACATGCTTGCTTAACGGTGTGTGTGTCTACATGTTTGCTGTGCAAAACACTTGGATTAAATCCCCTTATTAATTTAGCTTTGGGAGAGACCCTTTCAAGTTAAGGTACCAGAGATTTAACCTGTGACCCTGTAGATGCAAATAATCTACTCTACCATGGAGCTGTTGTGAGCAGGAAAAGTAAGGAGGGGCTATGCACTTCTTTATACAACTCTTGCCACAGTAATGGTGGTGATGCTTTCAAGGGAAGAAAGAACCACTTGTTTCTAGCAAGTTGATTAAGTGATTTGAAGTGGTAGAAACTGCAGTTTACTCACCTTGGCAGTACGTATTCCATGGGGAAGGGGAAGTCATCTGGATCAGCAAATTAATAATTGCTGGGAAATCCATGAGCAAAAAGCATATTATCTGGAAAGGCCCAGGCGGAATATCCACATGCATTTGGATCTTATTGTGTGCATGAAATAATTTGGAAGGAAGATAGAGGAACAGTTGTTCCTCTCCTCTTGGAGAAATAGCAGAGATAAATCTACTGAGAGATCTAGATGAAAAGACATTCTTCCTCCAAAGAGTCAAGCACTGTCTTAAGAAATTCAGTTGTTGCCCTTCCTTGGACATTTTCAAACAAAAATGCTTGAAAATGCATTCCAAAAATGGAATACTCAGGCCTTTTTTACAGCTGGAACTCGCCAGAACTCAGTTCCAGTACCATTCAGGTGGGCACCACTGGTTGACTTTATAAGAGAACATGGGAGGTCTTCATGGTGAGCACCTCTTTTTCAAGAAGAATAGTACTGGGAATACTTCATGCTTAAGATATCCTGTATGGGGACTGTGGTAGCTGGTTCAGATGCTGGTAATTTTACTTAGGATTAGGCAAGTTGTTGATTGAAAGACTTTATAAAGCAGTTGGCAATAGCCATATTTTTTATTTTTTTGTTATTTTGGTTGGGAGAATGTCTAACACTACGTGAACAAAAAGACACAACAACAGAAAAAGAATGAAAGTAAGATTAATTAAAAGCAGGGTTTTTTTGGGGGGAAGAAGCTTTTTCCAAGTGTGGAAAATAAAGAGAGCAATCTTAAAAGAACAAATCTCACACTGATGAACTCTCAGCAAAAGCCCTAATATCCATTTGGCAGGATCCTAAAGCTGCAGATTAAAATTCAGAAGAAAGACTTCCGCCTGCTGATGGTTAGCCATAGGTTCCCTTCCCACTCAGTAATTCCATACATTTTAGATGCACACAAAATAGGGGACAAATATGTACTGTAGCATAATGGTTCTATTTTCCTTCTCTCATCCGTTCTGCATGGCTGGTGCTCCATTATTTGCCTTTGTCTGAAGACTTGTGGGTGGTTCAGCACCTGGGGGTATTGGGCCAGAAAAAGCTACAGGTGAAGTGTAAAACAATTAACGCTCCTAAGGTTCACATTTTTTGGGGTCAATGGTAGGGACTGGATGACCGCAGAAGCAATTACCGGTTTGTCTCCCCGACGTCCAGATGCCCTTTTTTGTTTTGACTGGATTGTTACAAATTTGCTGTTGACGTTCTTTATACTCTGTGCAGGCGGTGTTCTGGAACTGCAGAGCACGCCAGTTGCAATTTAATATTGACGTTCCAGCTGGCTTGTTTCCTTTAGATACTGGGCAGCATTGTAGACAGGGCCAGGAAATAAGTGAGTAAATAAAGGGGTATGTTATTTCCATAGCCTTATCCTGACATGGAGGTACATCCAGAATTTTCCTAATAGAGTGATGGGTGAGCCAAGGGACCAAGCTACATGCTGTGCAATGTGCATGAGAGCTGTGTCAGAACTCAGGATGTGTGTGTGTGTTTTAAGCCCATAAAAACAGCTATATTGTGGCGGGTTTGTGTGTGTGTGTGAATTGACTCAGGAGAGGGATGCTCAACCATTCCCACCACATTATTTTTTCTATTATGGTTGCCCCCACAAGCTGTTAATAGCCTTGCTGGGACATGGGAGGAACCAGACACAATACACCTGCCTTTTGTTCCCAGTGAACCTAATAACAGCTGCAAGGTGGGGGGGGGGGATTTTGAGCCTTTCTTCCTGAACCAAGTTATGATATTAATAGAATCATAGAATTGTAGAGTTGGATGGGACCACGAGGGGCTTGTGGGGCTTGAACCCACAACCCTTAGATTCTGTCTTATGCTCTACTGATTGAGCTCTCCGACAAGATGGCTGTGTAGGCTGAGAGCTCCCTAGCAAGCTCTGCAAACTAAAGCTAGTTTTCAGGATGGGGCATATTCTCAAGAGTGCCCAGACCCAGAGACTACAACATTTGTAGCTATTTTGTGGTGCAAGACAAGCGGTGAAACTGGGCCTAATACCAGTACTATGGTACCCAAAATGGCATGAACGTGTCCCAGGAATGCCCACCCACAGCAGCAGCAAGAAGAGCAAGAGGACTTGCTAATAATGAACTTGGCAATTTTAACGACAACTTTGAAGGAGGAAATGGCACACCGATTCAAGGATTTTCATCAAGAAATTATGGGCCACCTTGCTGGAAACATTTTGAAAACAAGAATAGAATTGATGGAATCTGCTACTATAGGATTTATGGAGTGGGTTTCTATACATGATGGATTATAAAAGTTATAAGAAAGAAAACCAGCTTGGAACTTGAAGACCTGAAGAACCGGAATCTCAGATGTACCTCGTGTGTCCATAATCTGGAGAAGGGAGCCAAGGCAGAAGACATGAAAGGGTTTCTTGCAATCTGGTGAATATCTTTGGCACCTGACTACCCAATTGATCAAGATTTGGATCATGCACATAGTGCCTTAGGTCTAAGGAAGAAAGAAACATCTGGTTACTTCAGTTTCAGCATTCTGGGCCAATGTGGTTAATGTGGTACCAGATAAGCACATTTATACAGAGACAAGAAATCAAAGCACCAGGTACCAGAGAAGTGACATGGTTCAAATAACACTTAATTGAGGGGAAGGATCAGGAAAAAGATCTAGTCTCCAGATTATACTCTGCATTGATCGGGAAGGACATGCATCACAAAATAGTGAGGGAATTGGATGAGAATTTTAAGACTGTTGATGAACAATGGAACTCTTTGTTTGATAAATTCCCACAGAAATCAGTCTCATCATAGTAGGGGGAAACAACTCTAAAAATATTACAAAAGTGGTACCTCATTCCCTTTAAAATCTCATATATGAATTGGACTAATGGCACTGCTTGCTGTAGTCTGTGGGCACTTGGGTTCATTCATTCACATGTGGTGGGACTGCACACATGTTTAGTTTTGGAATCTTACCTTTCAGGAAATATAAAAAAGAATTGGCAAGTGAGTTGAGCAAACCCCAGAGGTAGTTCTGCTAAATATTTTTGAGGAGCCACTTCTTACCTACTGTACAAAAAGCTGATAGGATTCTTGCTAGTTGTCACACAAGTCCTTATAGCTTAGTTTTGGAAAGGCTTGAAAGGTTATAACCGAAGGTCTGAATAAAAATATAAATACTTTTTCTGCAGACTGGAGTCTAATCATAACATTTATTAACGTTTCTGCTGATGAGAAGCCTATATCAAAAACCTTTGAAAACATTTGGTTGATGTGAAACTTTCTTTTTCTGTATTTTGTCTTCATTTAGTTTCTATACTTTTCAATATTCTATTGGATTGTGACAATTTCACATCACAGGTGTATAATTTGTATTTTGGACTTTGGAACTGCATCCTTCTGTGTCTGCTGGGGTTTCGGTGCTGTTATATTTGGAGAGTGGGATGGGTATTATTTTGTTGTACCATGTACAGAAAATGATTAAAAACTAAATACAAAAACAAAACAAAAAACACAACCCAAAGTTAATCTCTTTGGGGCTCAGAGCCAAATGCTTGTGGGTCACACACTGAATCCCTTCACCACTGAGGTTGTGGTTTGGAGAGGGGATTTGCATAACTTTTCTGCTTCTTGGGAACTAGTGATCCCATAGAGCCTGTCCCATGCAAGTGCCTTCTTTATAACTCCAAGGTGTCCTGCACTTTCTCAGTTGCCTTGACAGGCTGTCACTGAAGGAAGCCCCTAGACTCCCCTTCTGCATTTCCAGGCTGGCTGCCTGTCTGCAAGTTGTCCCTAGTGCTTTACTTGGTCAACACTCCAGCTTGAGTGCCTGACAGGATTTCAGGAAAAAGCAGAGGTGGCACAATTTTATTGTTTAGCTTTTACCTCCATCACAAGCTCAAAGAAACATTAAGGAAAATATACATGTTATTCCAATATAAAATAAAGAACTATAAAACATGTGAAGCTTCTGAGGCCTTGGATATTTGTAGAGATTTGCCACAAGATGCCGAACCATTTTGACTGCAGTATGAATGAAAATGAAAAACAGGACTGCACAACTCAAATAACCCTGAGGGCTTCGTTTTATGTGGTATGAGAACGAAGGGGACACAGCTCCTGTCTCCCTTTCCTGTCTCAGTGGTGTCTCTGCTAGCTTGGACATGTTCACAGAGTGGAAGATGATAGGTTTTCCAAGGACATGCTCTATGGAGAGCTGGCTTCAGGCACCAGGCTGACTGGCAGACCAACTCTGTGCTCCAAATATGTCTGGAAATGTGATTTGAAGGCTGGCAACATCAACTCCGCCATGTGGAGACAGACAGTCAGGTTGTGCATCTGTAGCAGTGACCAGATGAGGAATGACTGCTGGGAGGAGCACAGAGAGAAGAAATACCCTGGTATCCGGGGGGCACAACCGGATGCCTTCACTTGCCCCAGCTGCAACAAAACATGTCTCTCCCATATTGGTCTCTACAGCCACAGCAGGCTCTTCAACCTTCCAACAGTTTGACTTAACCCCCAAAGGCTCACTCCTCCATTGTCTCCCGAGACAGACGGATAACAACCAGTGATCAACCTATTGATAGTTATTCTCCAGTATTTAAAAAAATAATATTAATGTGCTTCATACAGGGCCTGAGTTTTGTCTACTCATACAATACTAGCATTACTAGGGGCCATGGGCATAGCCCAGGGAGGGGCAGCTGCCCCCCTAAATCCATAAAAAATACATAGCAAACTGAGGTTCTGCCCCCCCCAACAAAAGGCCTGCCCCCTCAACAAAATTCCTGGCTACGCCCATGCTAGGGGCCAGTTTATACAGCCAGCAAAATCTTGTGGTGATGTTTTTTCGGAACGAAATAATTTCATGCTACAGGTTTTTCCCCCCCTTTGCATTCCCCCCCCCCCAAGAGAATCAGATGTAATTATTCTTGCAATAATGTTAACTACAGACACAGCTTTTTAAGAAAGAAGACGAAGAGATTGAAAGCGAGGAGACAAGTTTGGGGCCGATGTTCAGGCATTTAGCATAGGAAGTGTTAGAAGATGTGACCACCCTGACTGAGGCTGCTGGAGAAGAGGAACTTCTAAGAGAGCAGATGATACCATCAAAAGGGTGGGATGGGAGCCAAGCTAAAGGAGGGGCCATGAAAACCACAGATAAGCTTCGTTTCCTCTGAACTTGTTCCAAATCCTGGAAGGTGCTCTGCTGTTTTAGATAAATTGCTGATGCATGATGTGGAAAGAGAGAGACAGAGAACTGAGGGTGCATTTAGGGAAGAATCTATCTGCACTAATCAGGCTTGTTGGAAAATTGTGATCAGAGAAGATTTAAATGTGTGCTTGTTTTGGTTCGACCATATAGAGTCCTAGGTCAGGAAGACAGCATCTCTGTTCCGCAGGAATAGACTGGAATGAATTACATTGCACTGCAACCCAGAAGTATCTTAGTGGATCATGTACCCTAGCGTTTTTCAAAATGCCTGGCTTCGAGAAACTATTTCCATACTATCTTTTTCCCCATAGCTAATGATATGGGATGATAGGTGCTGTAGTCTAAAATGTCTAGCGGGCATCAGGTTGGGGAAGGCTGGCATAGTCAGTTTTACTTCCTTCTTTTGCTTGTGCACAAGTAGCTGGTGGGAATTTGCCTTTTATTCACAGTATTCACTGCCATTATATCAAGCAGCTATTGCTGGAACAGAGTCCAGGATGCTCAGGTGGAGTATTAAACAAAGGGTCCCAGAATCCAGGCTTTTTTTGCCATCAGGCCCATAGTTTTGATACAGTCTTGCAGAGTGAACTTGATTCTTCAAGCCACTGTGTATGCTGCAAAACAACTGAGTCAAAATGGCCTCCCCCCACTTCTCCACCTGATTTGGGTCTGGTGAAATTGAGGGGTGTGTTATGGAATATCTCTCCTAATGGCCCTTAATGATGGCCATTAAGAACACAACAGAGGATCAAAGGGAGACTGTGTGAGATTGCAAAGGGTGGGGCCCCTTTCACTCTACTGATAAAGCTAGAGGTTATTGAAGCAATGAAAGGGAGGAATAAGTGTCTAGCAGAAAGCAGGAGGCAGAGTAATGGCTGTTTGGATACAGGGTTGAGCCTATGGAAGAAACAAGACTCTCTTGGAGTGTTAACATTGGGCACCCCTCCATTGTAGGATCAGGTTGTATATATTTGTAAATAAACCATATATCATAAAGATACCACAGTCTGTGCTGTGCCTCCTTTCCAAAAGGAAGCATGTGCACTAGATAAGCGCATGGAACCCCTGGAATCTCACACTGCTTGGAGATTGGAGTGGCATGCTACATATTACCTGTAACTCAGGATACTTTGTATATCTGATGAAGTAGACTAATATGGCTGCCCCTCTGGAAATGATACCACCAACTCTCCAGGAGCTCTTCATGATGATTTCATATTGGAATCCCAGTTAGTTTCAAACCTAAAAGGCACAACAAACAGGTTACACCTGTGACCCCCAATTTCCTCTAGAGCTGAAATGAAATGTTGCAGAATTAAAATTTGAATACTGCAACTTTTTAAAGAAGCAGCATTATTGATGAATTATTATAATGCAACAATGTGAACTATTATTGTGATGTGCTTATGTGTGTGTGTTTATACACTTTGTTCCCCTTCAGTATCATCCTTAACTAGGTTAATTAGGAATATTGGGCAAAACATTGAACCAGGAAAATGCAAACTGACATTTGCACAAACAAAAATTTGCTGCTGTTAAGAGTTTGTTGGGGCCGCTGGCTATAACAATAAACTTCTGAACCGAGTTACTTGAAGGAAAGGCAGAATATAAATGTAATCATAATAAATGTTTCACAGGTAATATGTATACTGTGAATATCCCTGGAGTTTCCCGATATGCGTGAAACATCTCCTACACACAATTTTTTAAAAAATAAATTACTTACATTGTGGAAAGCTATGGGTCTTCTGTACAAGTTGCCCTGATTCCATACAACATGTACATAAGAATGGGTTTGTGCCTGCTAATTTCCATAGCATGTGAAATGGCCCTTAACTCCTGCTTTTTAACATGTGGATTGACAGCCCTCATTTCATTCACCTTCACAATTACCTTCTGAGGGTGGCTTGCTTAGTTTAGCCCCTCTTTTCTTAACTTTTAAAAAGTAATTGCTGGTGGTTTTAGTAACTTCATTAGCACCATTCCCTTAAGACACACAGATGCAAATTACCCTGGCTTGCTGATTTAGAAGTGGCCAGTTCCTAACAATTTTCCTCATCTGTTCTCTTGTCAATAGCCCTATGGACAAGGCTGTAATTACTACCTAGTTATCCTTTTGAAACCCCTCTGAGTATCTTGCCTATGGGGTTGTTGTGGGAGATGAGGGAACCCATGTTGGGGGGAAAGAGGGTGTTATGAGTTCAGGGTTGTCACTTCCCTCAAAAGAACCAGAATTCTAGAAGCCGCTTCCAATGCACTGTTTTAGATTCTCTTTTTAAAAAGGGAATCTGTATGACTCCATATAAGCAGGCTTGACAGGTCATTGAGAATACTTTGTCAATATTGAATTAGCCTTTGCCATCTACCATCCCTGTCTTTGGATACTCATGCTGCCTTGGATATTCATGTTAAGCTGGTAGGAGAGACTCTGGGGAACTTCTACAGAGGATGGAACAGAAATATTGAGCTGCCTGAAAGAATTTGTGCTGGTGGAAGACCAAAGCATGCCACTTGAGTTCGCCATTGTGATTGCTAGGGGTATCACTTATTTTATCTTAATTTTTCAGCTGTCTCCTCTTATTAGCTGACTTTCGTGATACTTTCCTCTTTTTCTGGCTTTGTCTGTAGCCCTTTCTATATTTTTCTCCCTTCCTCCCTCCCTCCCTCTTTCTTTCTTTCTTTCTTTCTTTCTTTCTTTCTTTCTTTCTTTCTTTCTTTCTTCCTGTTGAGATGCCTTACAGTATAAAAGTACAAACTAAACAATTCAGATTGATGTGATAGTATGGTTTTTAAATATATCAATTTATTATCCTATCTTACCTTTGATAAGGAGTGTCCAATGGCTGGAAGTATGCCTGCTTTCAAAATATTCCTGTTTCGTCAGACAGGACACCCCTAAGTGGTTACTTTTTAAAGTAGAGCACCAAGGCTCACTTCTGCCTGAAAACTCTTCTCTCTCATCCCAGATATGTGGGGACTAGCTCCAACTGCTTTCTTTGGCTGCTAGATGTTTTTCTCCTGAAGTGGTATAGATCCAGAGTCCTGATGATCCAGAACCTGGTGGACAGGGAATTGACTGTTTTTATTACTACTATGCACTCTTACAAATTTAATAATCTGGCTATTCCAGGCAGGGATGACTGCAGGAACCCAGCTTAACATTTTGAATGGGGAAACTACCTTAAATATGCAAAAATACTAGTATTTTTACATGCAAAGTAAGTGGGGCTATTATTGGTACAGTAAAATTGGGGGTATTTATTTTCTTCTTCTTAAATAATAAAACAGCCATTTGCTTCCTACCCCTGCCTCCTCTCCCCTGGCAAGAGAAATAAAACAAAACCTCCCCTTGAGAGTTTTTGTAATGTTTATGGACTTAGTGCACACTTTACTCTCATTTACCTTGCAAAATATAAAGAAAACAAAGATACTTCTTTTTTTTTTTGAATACATGAACAAAAAAAGAAACCCTTCACAAAATGCTTATGCTTTGAACGTGAGATGGGTTGAAATCCAAGTCCCCAAACAGCTTTGTTAACCTAAGGGGCATCTCCGAGGAGGATGGGAACAAAATAGCAGATCTGGACAAAGGGAAGGATGGGGGTAGCTAATAAGATGGAGAACCTGCTTTGTGATAATTAGAATAAAATTGGGGCATTAGGAATGCTGGGGTCAGCTTCTGTTCGCACCAATCCGCCTTTCACCTTGTAGAAAGAGGCCCGCGCCAGGTAATTAGGTCAAATCAATGATTATATATCTTAAGGCCAAGTGGAAGGGGCAGTAATTGTGATGAAATTTGTCTGTGGAGAGGGAAGCACAGGGGGGGGGGGTTGCTTGGGAGGTAACTTGTTTTTTAAAAAAGGTAACAAGTTCAAAGGGGAAATTAAGTTCAAGGTTCAGTTCCTGTTCACTTCTCATATTGAAAGAAAAAAAATCAGGAGGCTAATATTTCTATCAAGCGTGTTGTTTTATTTGGAATTGGAGAGAGAAAGCGAGAGATCATATCAGTGACGCAAGGCAATTAAAACAGAGACAAGGGTCTCTAATAAGGTTTCTCCGCCCCCTACCCCCACTGGGAAGGACAGAATAGGGAAAAAAGGTACAATGAATCTCTCTAGTTTCTCATTGGTTCATTCCTCCCATTCCAAGCACACCCAGTCGTCAGTGTGCAAATAAACCACATCTCTCTGCAAGATATGCCACTAATGTACCTTGTTATACACAGGAACAATTCGCTTGTGGCTTTGCAAAAAATAATAATAATATGGCTTCTTTAACAAGCAGATTGGTGGGGCTGTGAAACTACTTTTCATTTTTCATATGTGTATTTGTGTCTTAAGGAGGGTGGAAAAGATCTAGATCTGATCACCCAATAGAAAAAATGTTTTTTATTATGTTTCCACTTCATCCCAGCCACAGTGCTACTGCCATTTCTCTGAGGCCCCTTGGGCATTATTTTGTCATTACTGCTGCCACTTTCCTCTTGCCATTGGCATTTAAAATATACCGCATATGCATATACAGTATGTTTTAAGTGGATCTCCCAATGGGACAAATATAGTTGTATTGTATGTTCCAGAAGCTAGAAGATGGATGATGCCAGCTACAGATGTTGTACAACATAATGTTGGGTTTCTGCGAGATATCATTGGGTCTTACTACTGCCAAATTGGTGGGCAAGGTCCTGGGAGCTAGGTGTTGCAGGGCAAGGCAGAGATAAAATAGGGTACAGAATGTGAAGTGATAAAGATTGAAGGTTTCCGCCCCTCCAAAGAAGCTTCTAGTTCAAGATGCCATTCGATGGTCTGAGTAGATGGAATGTTCCTAGTCCTCTCCATAGGCCTGCTTTGCCTTATTTTGCTGTTCAAGAGATTTCTTTGCTTATCTGATTGGTTACCATTAGGTATGTTGTTACTGGAACTTGGTGAAAGCAGATTCAGATAGTGGATAGGGGAAGTTGCCTAAATGGACTGGAGACCAGACTACCAAAAGATGTTGGTGTATCCCCCTCACATCTGCCTCAACACAAAATATATCCCTGCCAGGTGCAATATTTGAAACAAGAACATTCAGGTTGCTCTCTAGATGGTCCCCTGTATAGGTGAATGTTTTCTCTGGTTTGAGCAAGAGAATTGCTTCTATATTGGAAATTTTTACTTGTAGTGTGTAAAAATCTTCCTCCTGATGCAGTGATTATAATTGCAAAAAGAAGAGCTGGGCCAGTGGGAGTATTCAAGTTGTCCTCTCTGAAGTCCCCTTGTATGAGAGTATCCATGTTGATTCTACCTTAATCCAGATCTGGCCATGCAAGTTTAAAGGGATGATATCTAAGGGACATTTCCGTCTCGGGGTCAACATCCCTTTTGAAAAATTTTGTCTGATGGGTAAGTCAATGCCTTTGTTCTTAGATGTGCCTTTTTACTTGGAACATTGGGTCCTGAACAGGAAGCTCCACCTGGATGAAACCACCTAGGGGATTTCTGCATGAGGTTCCACATTTTTTCAAGTGGTTCTTTATTTCTTGTATTTCTGAAAAGGCATGCTGAGGGCGGGAAATTCTTTATGCATTTACCGTACATTGACCCTGATGCCAGTTTTGGTAGTTTTTTTCCTTGTTGTTGGCAAAACAACAAGAGCACAGGACCTATATATTTTTAATGAACAAATGAGTCATGAGTGTTCTATTTTGAGCATAATTTGTGTTTAGGTTGTGTACCCAGTCCTGCAAGAGGGTGTTATAGTGAAGAGCCAGAGGTTGCCCTTGTCTCATTTTGCCTGTAAGTTCCATACAGGCAAATTAATGGATAAGAGTTTTTCTACCTACAAGAGTAGACTTGGGCTTCCCCTTTCTCTGTCAAATCATTGAGGGAATTAGCTCTGGGCTTCCATGCAGGACATATGCTTTCCCCATTGGTATTTGAGAAACCATGATGGGTCATTTAAAACATGCACACAACTGTATGCACATTGACTCCCAATGCATATTTTGCAAGACAGCTGTTCCCAACTTTATGATAAATATTACACTAGGCTCAGAAGCTCTGTTGGCAGTCAGTCCTCTTTTCTGTGATCTAAAGGTTGTTGGACTACAGGTGAATTCAGGCCTGTAAATGTATCACTTGATAGCTACAACAACAAATGGTAGCTTGAATGCGCAAATAAGCCCCCAAAAATCAAATACTCACAAGCCAAGTTTCCATTGTCAGCTGACATCAACCCAAACATAACACTTCAGTGACAGCAGTTTACTTATTCATTTGCAAAATCACTTCTTTGAATTACTACTATAAAATACTCAGTTGAAAGACAAACCTGCAGTATAGGAATTCAATGTTGTTGACACTGCTGTTAAAACAATTATTATGACTGGCTCTTTCACTGGAGCCAGTGTTCTCCAAATTGTCTTACTCAACTTTTGGTGCATCAGTAAAACAGGGTGCATTTATATTTGTGCTTCATTCATACTTCACACATCTGGCTATTCATGTGCTTTGCATTTTTGTTACCCTTAGACATCCCCTTGTGCATTTTGTGCCTGTATATGGCAGCTAAGGTGTTTCCTATCAATGCTCAACATAATATACACAGTTCTGTGATACCTTAGAAATCAACTGGTTTGTCTTTGAAACTACAAACTCAGTAACTTCTCTTTGTAGAGAGTTTTTAGCTACCTGTATCTTCACTTTATAAAATAAAAGATTGGTGTCCATTTCCCTAATCTCCAGCATTCCACAATATTGAAAATAATCTAAATCTATATGGTATTTGACTTGATTATTGTAAATTGCAGTAGAGCTGGAAATTTACTATAGAGGCAGTCATGGATTAGGGACAGAATTAAGAATTTGGAACAGGCAAAGAGTGGGTCTCATATTCAGTAAAATATATGCTTGGCAAAATGTACTATAAGTTCACAGCCCGACCTTATTGCAATAATGATGACTACAGAGGGCATGTAAAGTTCAAAGTTCACCTTTTATTTTATGCCTTTTTGTATAATTATTTCCCCTCTCACCCTCAGTACAAGCTCCCCTTACTCTTGCCCCTTCTATACTCTTCTTTCAGAGTTTATAATAACATCTGTTCTATCTTGTTTAATTTTCTTTTTTAAGGACAACTATATTTCACAGCATCCAAAAATAACATCAGCTTTATCTTTGGTGTAATAGATTGGGTGGGGGGAAATGTGTGTGTGTAGGGGGTAGAATAGCAGTGTCAGTGTAGGGAAGGAGGGGGCGGTGGATCAGACAAGGTTCATGCTTTGTTTGCACGCCATAAAAAGTCTTCAGTTATCAGGTATTTAAACCCAAATCAGCAGTTCCATATCCGTAACCCGAGCCGAATGTTTCTCCACCTAATAGCCATGCCGCTGTCGTTTTGCACCGACTTGGGTGACACTCGATTTGTACTCTCTGACGGGAACAGATGGGCCTTCATTGTGAAACCCCGCCTGTATGCAAATGTGAACCTAGTTTCACCCGATCCCGAGGCCTGACCCGACCGTGTCTATGCATTTTACACAACACGCCTCAGCCTTGCGGGGGGGGGGGGGTAGAGCAGATAAAAAATGGCTATCGGATAGTACCAGCGTCAGGTCAAGTTTACCATCCGTCTTTTCCATGGGACCAAGACGGCAACACAGTTATTTAGTTTCACTGTCTGATGTTTGCTGTAATAAGCTCTGATTTTCACCTGTTTCTGAACCCAACCTCTTACCCATGGGTTTTTTCCTTTGCAAAATTAAACAGCCTAGTACAATTGATTCCTTCATTTTCATCAACTCTGGGAGTATAAGAGTATGTGGGGAATGAGGTGCTGACTTCTTTTTAACCTTCTCCCAAACTGCTGCATTTTGAGCCTATCTCTTTTCCTCATTATTCATATATATTAATTTCTTCCCTCTGGAAGAAATGAGAAACCCCGTCTGTTCCAAGTCGGTAGCAGCATGGAAATGGTTGGTTACACAGACACACACACGCACACACACACACACGCGCATAGACATGCACATTCCTCTGCCACTTCCTTTCCCTTATTTTTCTTTTTTTAAAAAAATTGTTAAAATAGAGAAAAATGATAATTGATGTCAAAATAAACAAGAAACGTTTTAGACATCAATTAACAGTTTTGCCTGTACACAGACGTTAGAGACTTGTGCCATAAATCTCGCCATTTAAACGCACAACCCTTCATTAGAGTGAAAATATGAACAGCTGTAATGTAATCGCACATTTATGCCAGCGACAGAGAGAAATCTGGCTGGGGTTGTCATTTTTCACGCTGATGAAGGGCTGCAAGCGGATTTGAGACATGGGTGATTCTAGAACTCTGGCAGGCATTCCTCACTCATTCACTTACACACACACACACACACACACACACACACACACACACACAATCTTACTGTGTGCAGCAAATTGGCAGCCTTTTCTGCAGCATTTCCTATTTTACATTATTTTCTAGCTTGCCATAAAGCAAAATGACTTTTTCCCTTTCTAGTCCCCTAGCCCAGGAAGCCTTGGGGACTGACCCCCTAAACTGTATTTTGGATAAATTGTTGTAATTCTTTCTGCCACCAACACGCACCTGCTATTCAAGGATATTTTTGTAGTCAAAGTCTGGAACCAGAATAAAAGAAACATTTATTTCAAATCACATAAAAACTGTTTTCTTTGGTAATCTTGCATCTTGCCTTTTGGTAGCCTGTATTACAGGGCGAATGGAAAGATTGTACTTTTACTTTCAGGTTAATTTACTGCACAAAATTTGTGGAGTAATTAAAAAAAACCTGGAGAAAATCTTTCTTCTGTGAAGTTTTAATCTTCTTTTTGTGGAAACTGCTTCATGCGATTAAACTATCTCAAATAATCAAAATGTCTTATCTCAACTTACGGATGATTATTGCTTAATAGGAAACTCATAAGAACTCTTGAGAGAGAACAGGACCTGCATATGCATATCACTTTTTCTCTTCTCTTGCTACATGTGTTAGTAATACAATGCGGCATAACGGTACCCTACAAAGTTATGCTGTTTGTGTGTATGCATTAATACTGTGTCCAGGGCGGCTGTCTACCAGCTCCATCTGGTACGCTGGCTGAGACCCTACCTGGCTGCACACTGTCTCGCCAGAGTGGTACATGCACTGGTTATCTCGCACTTGGACTACTGCAATGCGCTCTACATGGGGCTACCTTTGTAGGTGACTTGGAAACTACAGCTAATCCAGAATGCAGTAGCTAGACTAGTGATTGGGAGCAGCTACTGAGACTATATAACACCGGTCCTGAAAGAACTATATTGGCTCCCAGTACATTTCTGAGCACAATTCAAAGTGTTGGTGCTAACCTTTAAAGCCCTAAATGGCCTCGGCCCTGTATACCTAAAGAAGTGTCTCCACTCTCATTGTTCATCCCGGACACAAGGTCTGGCCCTGAGGGCCTTCTGGCAGTTCCCACACCACAAGAGGTAAAGCTACAGGGAACCAGGCACAGGGTCTTCTTGGTAGTGGTGCCCACCCTTTGGAATACCCTCCCATCAGATGTCAAGGAGATGAATAATTATGTATCTTTTAGGAGACATCTGAAGGCAACCCTGTATAAAAAGGTAAAGGTACCCCTGACCATTAGGTCTAGTCATGACCGATTCTGGGGTTGCGGCGCTCATCTCGCTTTATTGGCCGAGGGAGCCGGCGTTTGTCCGCAGACAGCTTCTAGGTCACCCCGTCGCAGGGATTCGAACTGCCGACCTTCTTATAGGGAAGCTTTTTAAGGTTTAATGTTT
Organism: Podarcis gaigeae; assembly: GCF_964106915.1. NCBI lineage: Eukaryota > Metazoa > Chordata > Lepidosauria > Squamata > Lacertidae > Podarcis > Podarcis gaigeae. Next base: position 34,313,732 of record NC_139689.1, on the reverse strand, counting down.
TACTATGTTTTTATTTATGCTGGAAGCCTCCAAGAGTGGCTAAGGCAACCTAGTCAGATGGGTGGGGTACAAATAATAGTATTATTTTGCAGTAAGGACATTACGATACTGCTACAATGGTTTTATTCCCAGCTGCAGAATTATGGGTACACCTTAACAGATGGAAAGCTGCATTTGTAACAAGAACATACACTTCCATGCCTTTATCTGGAGAATTGTGTATACTGCCTCAGACCATGTTCTGGGGAGCCTGAGTGTTTTCCCAAAACTTATCGAGGTTCCACAAGGATCAATAATGGCAAAGTCCCCTGAAAGAGCTTACCCAGCATTACTGATCTTTCTCTAGAAATGGTAGCCAAAAGGAAATAGTGAGTATGCTTTAGGGCAAGGGTGGGGAGCCTCAGGCCTGGGTGCCAAATGTGGTCCTCTAAGCTTCTCTGTCTGGTCCTCAGAATTCTGCTAACCCCACACCCCTCCCTAGCCCTGTTGTACACTCTCCTTGAGTGTATTTGCATGGCTGGAATGTGTCCTTGAACTCTGAATAATGCCTTTTGCTTGCCTGGATGGTGAATGTGGTAGAAACTAGCCTACTGTATAAAGGTAAAATACGCACTTATTATTTTGCTCTGCCACTGTTGTCTTTGCACTGTTCAGCACTGGCATGTGGCCACTGGAAGGGAATGTGACTCACAGGCTGCTTTAGGGTATGTTAGTTCACATGGGGTAGTGGAACATCCAGGATCCTTTGTAACATCCAGACATTCTTTGGCAGACAAGCCAATATATGAAGAGGTCCCTGATGTTAAACCACTACTGGGGAAAAGGCATGTGATTCCACCAGCTTTCTCTCCTTTCTGAATGCCTTCTGCTGTCCCCAGATATCATGCACCCCACATAATAGTTTGCACATGTAAATCTGTTTCCATATGTTTATGGCATTTAATGGAAGAACATGTTTATGCACAACTGCATTGGGACATTTGAGATAGCAATTTTAAGATAAAATGATATAGAGGCTCCAAAATTGTTTCACGAAGAATAAAACTCCCACAAGTAGATCTGCTGGAGGAAATGCAAAAAGTTCATTTGCTGAAGGGGCAGAGGAAGTCCACTTCCAGTAATGAAATAATGCATGTGACGCTAGGTGAGGTAAGTACAGGTATTCCTAGAAGCCCTGAAACAGGACATGAAAGCAATAGCCCCACTATTGTTCCCTGGTAGTTAGTATGAGGGACATGCTGCCTTTGACACCTGGAGGTCCCATGTAGCCATCCTGACTAGTAATCATAGCCTTATCTGCCATATATTTGTATATTCTATTTGTCTAATAAGATCTAACCAGACTGGGTGAGTCCAAGGGGTGGTAAATGCCTGCTTGTGGGAGATGGTACTGCTACTTGCCTTGAAAAAGGAAATATTAGCCTCTTCCTCAAGAGATCCTTCCTTGATCCTGAGACGTTTAGCCACTTGGCAGTAAGTTGTCAATCTCAACTTTTAGGCCAAGTTATCAAGATGGTGGTAGAATTTAGGTGTGCTTGGAGAAGGTGGATTATCTAGATCTATTTCAATCTGGTTGCACGCTTGAGTTCAGTACTGAAACAGTCTTGGTCACCCTGGCTGATGACTGGTATAGCGAGGCAGGGGAGGAAGTATATGCACTTTGCCTAATATAGTCATTTTTGCAAAACACATTTCCCATAATATTTATATCTTCTCCAATACAATGCATTTTTGAATATTGTTTTCATGAATATATGCATTTGTATATACATTACTTGACTGGAGAATTGCATTGCAAAATTCTGAGAAGTGTGAATTTTGAGAGATTGCTGTGTCTTGTTGTACATACTGTTTTGGAAAGTATGAATCAGGTAGATTGGCCTTTAAATGTGAACTGAATTTAATTTCTCCCTCACCCCTACATCGGTGTATTCCTGGATCCAGCTTTGTCATTCAAAGCCTAGGTGACTACCATGGCTAGAAGTGTTTTTCCCCAACTCCTGTTAGTTTGTCAGCTGCACGAAGAAAGCCAGGCCACAGTGATCCATGCCCTGGTAATCTCCTGGCTTGACTTCAGTAATGTGCTCCTCTTGGAGCTATCCCTGAACAGTATGCAGGAGCTGCAGCTGGTAGAGAATGTAACTGCAAGAATTTTGAGTAAAGAGGAGTTTCACTGACCACCTATTCATTACAAGGCCAAATTCAAGGTGTTGACTTTAGCACATATCACCCTAAAAGATTCAGGAGCGCCCCTCTCCATATCTGCCAACCTAGGCTTTGTGATCTGAAGGAGAAGCTCTTTTGGTGATCTTATCAGTGGATATGGCCTATTGTATGGTGGCTCTGAAAGTACCTCTTTCTTTTTCTCTCTGTCACGAATTTTGGGTTTCAGTGGGTTTGAAACACATCTTTTCAAACAGACATTTTGGGGAGGTTAAGTTGCTGCTGAACTGTTTTAATGGTTAGATGCTATGTTTTAAACTTGTTTTAGTTTAATGTTCTTCAACTTTTGTCATTCATTCATCACCCTTGGACCCTGCAGGATGAAGGGTGATCTGAATATACCTTAATTATATCATTATGTTGTCAAATATGATTGCTGACACGACATCACTGTAATTAGGAAAAAGAAGGCTAATTTTTAAAAAATAAAATGGCACCAAAGTAACAGCTGACCTGGGCTGTGGACAGCTGTAGCCAATGAAGAATTAAGTTTGGGGGAGTTATTTGGGGAGGAAGGTATGTTTCAGGCTCTCTGAAAGCTCTTTTTATATTGAAAATTAAGAATATTTGGTGCAGCCTTAGATAAGATGTCAACATGTGCATTCTGTTCCTTTAAAAACTCCCATGCAAGAATGCTCAGTTATAGAAAACTGAATTGTGCAACATTCTACAAATGTGCAAGTTTTACTTATTCTAGGCACATTCAGGCATTTTCTGAAGATACAACATTCCAACTGTGGATAGGGGCAGGTGTGCATGCATGCCTTGCTTCCAACATCCCTGTGCATACCTGTCCTATCCATGCAGTCTTCAAACTTTTTGTGTTAGCAAGGAAGGTCTACAGGGGGCTTTTACTTGGGCATGCTTGATTGCGAATAGAACTCTCTGGGTAATTGAGCACCCTGATAAAGCAGGGTACCTGATTGCATTCAAGCAAATGCATGGAAAAGCCCACTGCAGGTCTTCCCTGGTCAACATGGAAAGTTCAGGGTTGAGTTGCATGGTGATGTTGGAGCGGGGTCTGACATGCACGCCTCTGCTTCTGTCCACAGACAAATGCCTACTTAGCATCAGTGGGGGTAAGAGGTCTATGCAGAAACCTCCCTTCACCAGGCGTAGGTGTAAAATTATTCGCTGCCATAAGGCTAAAAACTGAATGGAAGTTAAAATTCTTTTTCTGAAGTTGCAAGTACAATCCCCAAAACAAGAATAAATAGCCCTAACCAGCTATTTCATACATACAGTTACCCTCTTGAGGTAATTTTGATCTGTTTTAGTATTTTATCTTTTGTATGTTTTGATGTACGGTTGTGAATTTTTCTTGTTTTATCTCTTTGTAAACTGCTTTGAGGTTTTATACAATCAAGTAGTGTATAAATTTTATTAAATCATCATCATCATCATCCTGGAGAGCCATATTCAAACATGGTGAAGAACTGGAGATCTTCAGAAGAAAATTGATCAACTATCTATTAACAAAACTTTCAGGTCATGATTGGTGAGCCTGTAACTCTCCAGATTTACTTGGGTCTTTAGCACCCAGCAGCGTTAGTCAGCATGGTCAGTTTTCCATCCTTGGTTTAGGACAAGGGTGGGGATCCATTTTGGCTTCATGGGCCATGTCCTTATCAGCATCTGCCTTGCAAACCAAATTTTATAGGTTGGCAGGGCCACCCACCTGTCAAAATCTTTTTCGCTCTGATCTTAAAGTTGGGGATAGGAGACTTGCAAATCTTTGTGAGTACCCGCCCGCCCGCCACCTCCTTCAAGATCAGAGAGAGATTGGGAACTTAAAAGGGGAGGGGAGGAGACTTGGAAAAGTTTTTGCAATTATTCCCAATTCCCATTTAAGTCCTCAATCTTTGGGGACTTCAAGGAGGGGAGGCTTGTAATGCCTTTGGCAACCCTTGCCACCTTTACGATCAGTACTCATGTATTCTTGTATAAGCAGCAGTGGCAGCAGCAGCAGCAGGGTGAGTGAGAAGAGTCTCCCCCATCCTCTCTCCTGCTGCCTCCCACCCACCTGTAGGAGAAGTCCATGAGCTGCTTCAAAGAGCGCTTTTGAGAAGTGTTTTAAGCCTGAAACAGGACCAGGAGCTGCCCTAAAAGTGCTGCTTTTCTGAGTGGGTGGGGAGAGGGGTGGGTGGGTGAGATTCCTCACCCATGGCCTAGGGCAGTGGTGGCAAAACCTGGCCCTCCAGTTGTTTTGGGACTACAGTTCCCATCATCCCTGACTACTGGTCCTGTTAGCTAGGGATGATGGGAGTTGTAGTCCCAAAACAGCTGGAGGGCCAAGTTTGGCCACCACTGGTCTAGGGTATAGCTGAGCCTTCCTTTGTAAAATAATCCATAATATTGAAGCCAATGCCGAAAGAGTCCTATATTACCTATAAGGAGCATAGTTTCGTCTTTGCTTTTCCCAATCTTTGCTGCAGGTTCTTTGGTTTTCTATATCTTCTGCATGCTGTTGGATTACACCTCCCATCATCCCTGATCATTGGCCCATGCTGGCTAATAGAACTCAAGACATCTGGAGTTGGGGAGAGCCAACTGTGATTTACCTGTGTCTGGGCTGTAGGCCTGGGCTCACATGACTGAATGCTCTTCTATACTTTCCAATTTAAGAAATTACTTTATGTGGAAAATCAGATGTTGGGGAAGAATTCTAGTCTAGCTTTTGCCCAGGTATGCAGGGACTTTTTCTTTTGTATCCAGCCATGTGAACCCCTACCTGCAGAATGAAGGGACAATGTCCAGATGTAGCAAGGATAGATAGCCTGTGGCACTCCAGATGTTGTCATGCTACACCTCCCATCATTCCTGACCACTGGCCATGGTGGCTGGGGCCAATGGTAGTTGGAGTCAAACAGCTTCTGAGAGGCACCAGGTTAGGGAAGGCCAGTGTGGGGTAATGGTTAGAGCATTGGACTAGGACCTGGGAGACGGGGGTTTGAATCCCCACTCAGGTATGAAGCTCACTGGGTGACCTTGGGCTATTTACCATCTCTTAGCCTTACCTACCTCACAGTCTTGTTGTGAGGATGAAATGGAGAAGAGGACTCAGTTGTGGGGGCTGATATTGTGTTACTGTGGGGTGGGTGAAGAGGAAAGGGAAGATATGAAGACCTGTCTCGTGCAAGTCGAGCTGGAATAGATGACCCTTTGGTTCTTTTCAGTTCCATGATTCTAGACCATCTCATTTCCCCCCTAATTACTTAAAAGCATCAAATAAAAGAATATATACTGCCATCTAGAAAAAATGTGCTTATGGGGAAAGTTAGTGACAGGAATGCTGCGGTTGATCTGTGTTCTTTTTGGTTCAGTATTGCATTCTGGCTTACTGCACCGATGGATACGTTGTGGTCCATTTAGTTCTCAATGAAAATACACGGCGTTTATGGATCACAGTTGGACCCTCCCATTGTTATTGTCCCAGAGAACTTAGACATGGCATATTTGCAGTTTGAAGCTAGAGGAAAGGGGTACAGGGAGCCATCTTGTGGCTGTTTTTGCATCCAGCAATTTAGTCTTATTGGAGGTTTTTTGTGGGAGATTATGAAGGTTGGATATCAAGGAGAGAAACAGCAATAGAGGACAGGGGGTGCACAAAGGTTGGTTGGGGTGGAGAGTGTGCGTGGCGGGCGGGGGTGAATCCAAATATAAATCAAAATGATCAGTCACTATAAACTGAGAGAAAATGGCATGGAGTATAAATAGGAGCTGGAACGACAAAAGAGATGGAGCTCCAGTTGTAAATACTCATTATCTTAATGTGACAGAATGTGAATTGCAAGGCCTCGGGAAATTACAAAAGATCGAGGGGGGAGACAAGGGGGGATTGGAATGATGCAACAATGTTTTAGATGTTTTTAACAAGTTGTGGTTGCATTTGCTCCTTGTAATCAGTTAAAGAAGAATCCTAGATACATAATTGGTATTTCTGTTTTGTTTTTAAATAACAATCATACATGAGTTGATGTATTTACATGCACCCTTATGCCCCCCCCATTCTAAAGCGTAATAGGAACATCCTGGGCTTTTCCCCTCCCCCATTCCCGGACATCTGGTTGCATAGACTTGTGTGTCAAACCACATGAGATCTGAATAGAATTTATCTAAATTTTATATGCATGGTTTGATGTAAATTGAAATATATCGTACAGCATACCCCTCCCTGCAGACATATTGGTTTTTCCATCGCTGCTTGAACTTTTAACCTCAGGGGTTTTGAGCCGGTCACACGCTGACCCGTCTGAACTCTGCTGGTACAAGCCAAGTCTAGAAGGCACGCTGGGCAGCCATGGCAACCAAAAGCAGCATACCCCCATCTTTCCCTCTGCCTTCCCTCGTCCTCCTTTCCGCTCCTCAAAATCCGAACACCAAATATATTCTCAGACCTCCTTTAGATCGCTTTGGAATGCCATGAGACAAAGCAGGGGAGCTTATGTTTAGCTCAACTAAGCTGGTCACTTTTGCCACAGCTCTATTATTCAGGAATAAGAGACATTTCTGTTATTCTCTGTGGCACTGTTTCTACATAATTTTTACATAATGCTTCCAGCATGCGCATAACTTTGAACAGCTATAGGAGAGGAGGATGCCTGAACTGAGACCTGCAGTTTTAAAGAGGGATGAGTTTCAAGCCAGAATTTATTAGAGCCTAGGTCATGGAACCTTTTCCGAATGCTAGAACTCAAAACTGGGATTTGCAAATACTTTAAATTAGAGTTCATTTGGGCATGTGCAAATAAACCAATCCCCTCCCTCCCCCAAAGGTGAGCACAAGCAGGTTCTTCCTTCCTTCAGTAGAATCACCATGCCATACTAAAAATGATGGGCAGGAAGTGGTGTAGTGGTTCAGGTTAGGGTGTTAACCTTGAAACCACTTGGTTGACAACTCACTTCAGCCATGAACTTGCTAGTGGCTATAATATTCTCTCAATTTGCAATAGGGTGATAATAATACAGATCTACATTACAAGGTTTTTGTAACGATTACTGAGCTAATATATGTGACGTGCTTTGAACACTCAAAATGTCATGTACGTTTAAGGTTTTTATTATTTTTATTGCTGTTAAGATGTCATTTTTCAGTGGACTGACTTGTCGTAGTGGATTAACTATGTGCTATGTGTGAACTCCATTTTTTAAATGAAAAGTCACTTTACGAGGGGGAAATTTAATGCAGAGAAAGAGTCAGGAGGGTGCTGAAACTTTACCTGGCCTGCGGTTTTGCCGCTCCAAACACATTTTCCCAAACCTGCTTTGGGGGCCATATAACAGGAAAGGTCACTGGGGCATAATATTTGGAATGAGGAAATGGCTGGCATAAAATGGGTTAAACACCTTTCTCATGACTACTACTTAAGTTTCCTGTTCCCAAAGCAGATATTCACTTTCACTCACAATATGAAGATAGCCTCTTAGTGCAGGGCAGCAGTCATCAACCTTTTGGGGTTAGTGGACACATTTGGAATTTTGAGGAAGTGCCATGGGTGCAAGTCACAAAATAGCTCCCCTAGAGGTGTGGCATATTACAAAGTATCTGCCATGCAGCGTGTAGCATAGCACAAAATGGCTGTCCTGAGGGAATTGCATAAGACAAAGTAGCTGCTGTGGGGGGCGTGCCATAATAGCTGCCACATCTACAAGAGCAGAAAAAGAGACAGAACTAGAGTGGGCATGTTTAACTGCCCCATCAATAGGGAAAAGGACTCCTATACCAGGCTCTGCCACACAAGCTCACAGAGAGAAGCTGTCTGCGCCTCTCCTTTGTTCAGAACAGAGGGTAGGGTGCATGTCCAATCTAGGCATCCAATCAAATGTGTGCATGTTAATGGGGTGTATTTAATGTTGGAAAGACTGAGGCGGTGCAAGCAGGAACTGAGCAGGAAGAGGAATCATGTACTGTGGATATTTGAGGAGATATTTACTGAGACTTTGCATAGATGCTATAGGAAGGACTGGTGGGCACACTGACACCCATGGGTGCCACATTGGCGACCCTTGGTGTAGGAGAACACAAGCTTAGAACTACTAGGAATGGGTGAATCTGTCAATTTTGGTTTCTCTCAGTTTCTCATTTTCCAATTTTACGTTCAGTTACCACCACAATTTGTGATTTAAAAAAAATGTTTTCATGAAAATTCATCAGCATCTTAGTATGTATTTCTCCTAATAAACGCATTTCAATTTAATTTCTCCTAATATAAACATTCTTGCAAGTAAGAAGAATTGCTCTTATATGATTGCTGTTGTCGTTTTCATTATAATTGCTATTGTTATTATTGGTCTCATACAAATAGCCTCTAAAGTGACTCACATAAAAGTAAGGTGTACAAAATTTTTTAATCAGTATAACCATCAACAATTAATAATAATAATAATAAAAACAGTCCCCACAGGACTAATATATAACATAAAAAAGAGTACCACAGTTTCTGGACTGAGATAACAAACATCATATTTTGTCAAATGCCTGCTAGAATGGGTAGGTTTAACCTGGTGTAAAGATGTTAATGTAAGCACTTGGGACTTATCCGCACTTCCACTTGTCCCGTTTTTAGAAAGTATTGGTCTGAGCAGTTTTCTGCTTGTTGTAGGCTATTTAGGCAAAGATCTGAGCAGTTTTGCCTTTGCCCCGCCACTTTCCCTTGGAAAACCTGATCTTTAAACCCAATTGAGGTTTGTTCTGATTCAATGACAAATAGCTGTTTTTTTCTGGGGGAAGGTTGCAGGGCAAGTAGAAGTGGGGATGAGCGTCACTGACAAGAACATTCCATGCAGGAGGCACAACTGAAAAGGCTCTCTCCTTCATCTCAACCCTCTGAACTTTCTCAGAGGGGGCACCTAGAAGAGGGCATCAGTTGATTTAGTGTAGGGTCATTTAGTGTCTTTCTTTGTGTTGTTTTTACTAGTATATGCATTTTAATGGATGATCTACGCTAACAAACACATTTTTGTATACTTTTTTGTTGGCGAATTAGTTTACAAAATTCAGAGACGTGCAGATTTTGAAGGATAGCTGCATTTCAGGTTGTGGGGTGTTTCAGGAAGTGCGAAAAAAGCGAACTGTGTCAAACTTCTCTCCCATCTAAGAGCTGTGGATTAAAGCAGGTTAAACTGGATGCAGTTCTTGTAAAAATTGGAAATTTTCATATAACCTTTGAGGGCTTGTTCACAAATACATAAACTTTGTTGGGTGATGCTCAGCTGAATGTTTGACTTTCCTCCTACAGTGGGTAGTGGTTGTGGTTGTGTGAAAGCTCTCTGGTGTTTGACCTCTGATGTTTGTGTCATGTATACCAATCAGCACTTAATACTTCAGTCATTCAATTATAGGGTGCATGTGTGAATTCACTTATGTAAGCTTAAAGAGTGCCTCAAGTGAGCAAGATATGATTCAACACTAAAAAATAATGAAACGCTGATTTCTGTGTGTTGTATCAATTAAATAGATCAAGCAAATTTGTAGGCAATCCCTTTGCTTGGAACACTGTTTCTCTTCCACACCAGCCCTTGCCTAGTGGAAAGTCTGTCAAGCTTCTCTTTTGTTTTCTCAGATTTCTCACACTTTCAGTCTTTGCAAACATAAGGACTAGAAACTTGCTTTTTTCTTTAAAAAAATAGGTAAGATTTACAGGATACAGATATCTGCCCAGTGTCATATTTTGTATGTTTGTTTATTATTTGATTGTCTAGACTGCCCTTCATCCAAGGGTTCTCAGGGCAGTGTACAATAAGTGCAACACACTTGTGGAATTCATACAGCCTGGAATGGGAAACTTCTTTGGGTAATTATTCATGTCTGTAGCACTTTCCAGCATATAGAGAGTTTTATCATTCTTATCTATCCTGTCGTCACAAAAACCTTATGAAATAGACTAGGAGACATCAACTTTTACAAGGCTACCCAGTTATCTTCATGTCTTAGCAGAGGTTTAGACCTATGCCTCTCTCACATCCAAATCCAACAGGTACTCATTGGCACCCACTTGTGAGTCTTTAGGAGGTGCTGCCATCGTAATTTTAATTTGTTTCAGAGAGCCACAAGAGCTACAAAAGGCTGCTTGCTTATTTCTGCTTTCACAGAAAGAGAGGACCCAGTGCCTATATTTGGGGCATGTGGGAATTGTTCTGGGAACAAGGCATTGATATCCTATGCAGAACATTTCTGAAATTCTAATATATAGCAGATTCATAAAGGTCATACAGGTCTCAGTAAGTTCTCTAAGTTAGGGGGTCCTCCCCCTTTGGAAGTCTAGAATTTTGTTCTTTCTTTAAGAACAACAACTGGAAACATGTATTTCCCGGAGTCTGCATTTAAAAAGATTTGATCTCATTAAATACCCTTGAACCAGTTTCTGGTATGTCGTATCAACCCATGCTTAAATGAATATATTTGTGCTCTTAGAAATAACATACCTGCCATTTTCTAGATGGAGTAGAAGCTGTTGAGGTCTGCCTGTGTGCCTGTGTGTGTGTGTAAAGGATCTCCATTCCAATATTGTTGGAAGCGTTAAAAGCCTCCCACACTCTTCTTTCACGCTGAGCATCATGCTCCCCCTTCCCTTCAATAGGTTAAGGGAAAAAAAGTTAAGTAGCTGCCTGCTGCATATCTAAGCACGTGTCTAGTTTGACCCTTAGTTAGTACTTAGGCCCTATTGATTTTTATGAAACATACAGTAAGTGCAACTAACTCTAGGTCTGTTTGCAAAAACAGGAAAAGTGCATGAACTTAAGATCTTACAAATGTCCCTTAGGATGTAATGTTCTCATTAAGAGTATCTGTTATCTCCGCATAAAAGTGTGTGGTACTAGTAGCTGCTGGTTTGCTTTTTACAATACTCACCAAAGACACAAGTCTCCCCCAAAAGTGAAACATTGCATGGAGTTGTTGTGCCAGGCAGGAGTTCACTGCTGCAAATGTAAGCTGTGTGTTGTTGTTTTTTTAATGCATGTTCCTAAATGCTATATGTCCCCTATTTATCAAGTAGGATGCAGGTGCATGATAAGAAACACAGTCTTTGACGTGGTTCCTGGCAGCAGTGGTGGTGGGAACACTATTATTGTCATTTATGAAGGCACTGTAGAAGGCAATTTATATTCGAGAGGCCTCTGGTCTCCATATCCTTTACATCTTTCTTGAGTGCCAAAAAATCAAGGTTTTGTTACTCTGGTCTCACTGAGGTGCAGGTTCAAGTCTGTTTTCAGAGTTTAGGTTGAAGATATCCTGGGGTCGTCTCTGTTCAGCTTGAGAGCAAGAGGTTCTCATGGTTTAAAGCTGGCTTGTGTAAAGGGGGGATATGTTCATGGAAAGGATCTGTTTTTGAAAGAACCTGGAAGTGTGTTCGGGAAAACAAATGGCTCTTTTTGCCCCGTTTAGAAAAACGTGTGGGCCTTTCAAGTTCGGCATGAGGTCATTTGGGGGGCAGTCTGGGTGAGTTTACAATTAATCTACAAACTCCTAAGACCAGGGGCATGGGGGGCGGGGAGGAACGTGGGGAGAGATAATGAGGGGGAAAGTAGACTTCTTGAGTTTATACATCTTTTGTTTGTAACATGGCACACACTTTTCCATGGGTTTTGTTCCTTGCTCATTCCCAAAGAATATTTAACAGGAGACTTCTGTAAAACACGGTAATGTGTCCAGTTATTTATCCCCAAAAGCAATAGACAAGGCTTCGTAAGCACCAGTTACAGAATGCAACATCAGTTTTTATGTTTCTCCTAAATACTGCAGCCTAAGCAACAACAACAAGAATAACAACAAATTGATGATAATAATATCCAATTAATATAACTTTCAAAGCATTCAAAACATTGCCTGTATGTTATCTTGGCATTCCTTACAATAACCCCATAAGGTAGGTGAGAGTTATTAAATACATATTGTTGATGAACTGCTGAGGCTGGAAGATTGTAGCTTGTCACAGATCATCAAGTAAGTTGGGGGTGAGAGGTGGTAAAATGAATTCTGTATAACTCAAAAGCTTATTTTTTACTTGATTGGGCTAATATTTATTTGCAAGCAAGTATGGGGAACCTGCAGATCCCTAGATGTTGCTACAGTCCCATCATACTTGAGTATTTGTCTATGCTAGCTGGGGTTCATGGGAGTTAGAGTCCAACAACACCTGGAGAGCCTGAAGTTCCCTACTCTGATTTATAGTATTTCTAGTCTGCCCTGGAACAGAGTTCTCAGGTGGCTCTCAGGTCAAGAAATAAGAATTAAAATGTATTAGAAGCCTAATACAGCATCAAAGGTGCCAAGTGAACTTATTTAGGGAAGGCACACTAATAGCCAAGGTGCTACCATTGGAAAGGCCTTTTATTCCTCTAGCCATCTGTTGCATCTCACTTAGTAGGGACACTTGAGGAAGAGCCTCTGAAGAGCTCAAGATTTGCATAGGTACATGTGGAAAGAGGTTTGCTGAGCCAAAGTTGTTAAACGGCCTTAAAAGTCAAAACCCAGCACCTTGAATTGGGCTTGGCAGTGGAGGGGGCAATGAAGATGACAGAGCACTGTTGTGATCTACTCATGTCACCTAGACCCAGGTAGTAGTCTCACAGTCATATTTTGAACTTACTGAAGCTTCTGAACCATTTTCATAGGAAGACCTGTGTACAATGCATTGCTAATCTAAACTGGCAAAGGACGCTGTTGCCCTTCCTTTTGTGCCTCTAGTAGGAAAGGTGGATCACTGAGCACTAAAGACTAGACTATGAACTTGATGCTTTAGAGCAGGGGTCGGCAACCTAAGACCCATGGGCCACAAGTGGCCCACGGGGGTTGTTTAACCAGCCCATGAGCCGCCCCTGAACCGAGCCGCCTGCTCAGCAAGTCCCCGCGTACTGTGCTAAACTGGCGCAGCACGGACACTCGCTTCCATGGTGCTGGAAATCGTGTCTGTGCATGCACAGATGCCAAAAATCATGTCTGTACAGGCACCAGAAATCGTGTCTGTGCAGACGCCAGAAATTGCTGGCTGGCGCAGGCGCGATCTGGCCCACAGAGGAATCTCCGCTGGAGTGAACCGGCCCAGGCGAGGTAAAACTTGCCAACCCTGCTTTAGAGGGAGTCCCCCTGTAGAACAGGTTGAACACCACCTGAGCAGATGAACCAACTACTAATAGTATTTCAGTTTTATCTCGACTGAGTTTCACACTTATTGGCTCTCATCCAGTTCATTACCATGTCTAGGCACTGATGTAACAATCAGATTATCTCACTTTCATTTTATGAAAAGGAGTAGAAATAAACATTAGCCTATTAATCTATTAATCTCTTTCATTTCATTAGAGCTTGTGCAGGAGAACACCTGCTAGGTTGTTACCCTTTTGTTAGTCTCCCATTCTGCTGCCCTTGGCGGCACCCAAACACCACTACCTGGGGGCAGTCACCTCACCTTGCCTCATGATAAAGCCACTTATGAGGAAGGACCATAGCTCATTAGTAGAGCACATGATTTGCATACAAAAGGTCTCAGGAGCAATCTCTGGTTTCTCCAGGTAGGACTAAGAAAGATTCTTGCCTGAAAGCTTAGAGAACCATCGCTAGTTGCTAGTCATTGTAAACAGCTTCCTGTGTTCCAGGGCTCTTCTCCGATCCTGTAACTTTTCAATCATGGCAAATAAAACTCTTTCTAGTATTGAATGGTTCTGAAATTGCTGAGTGAGACTTTTGTGTGTGGGGAGGGGGGTCGTTTTGAAGAGGAAGCAAAGATGCGATTTTGTAGGATGGTTTTATATCAGTGTCTCAATTTTACTCCAACTGGAGTGTTATAAAACCTTTACTCATATTTAGAAGCTGTCTGTCCTCTTCCTATGGCATCTGGGAACTAATTGAAACAAAATATCTCTGAAAAGTCTGTTGGTGTTTGCAAAGGTTTTTTTAAAAAGAGAAACAAAAAAGTCTAGAGTTTTGCATCATTTTCTTTGCTGTTTTGCAAAGCCATCTTGAATTGTGAAAAACAATGCAATTAATTTTCTCCCAGTGCAATCATGCATAGATTTAATAAGCATCCAAAGGTGGGATCCATCTGTAACGTATGCGCTGCATGCTAAATTACTTCGCTTCTGCTATTTTTTTCTTTCCAAACCTTAATTAATTGAAGAAAAAAAATTGTTTATTAAAGTGGGAACAGGCTGGGCCCTGTCTTTGAGTCTCTGGTTCAAAAGTTCATGCAAATCCCTAAAGACTCATATGTATGTGTGCGCGCCTGTGTGTGTGTGTGTGTGTGTGAGAGAGAGAGAGAGAGAGAGGAGGGGAGAGAGAAAGAAAAAGAGAATGAAAGAAACAGTCTTACTCACAAACAGTCTCATTCGTTTCTCTGTTTGGTGTTGCCTCCCAGGTTCTGTGCTAAGGAGCAGTGGATCCTCCTTCCTAATGAACTCTGCCCCTTTCCCTATATTTGGGTATTCCTAATCCTTATTTTTTCTTCCTTTCTTAGTGCACCACAAGAGAGGTCCAGACCTTAAGCAATCACCTTTTTTTGTATGAAGAAACAGGCACTCAGAATTTAATTTGTTAAATAAAGGGGAAGCAAATGGGCATGCCAGGACAACATTTTCTAGCCTGGAAAATCAGCCTCCTAAACTGAAGTGCATGTGGCTTAGTGTGAGTACTTAGGGGAAATCTTGCTGAGGGGCATGGGGCAGAAGACTTGATATCCTGAGCCTGAGAGTGCCAAAGCTCATTTTAATGAAACTTGGAGCCCCAAAATGTAATTAGAAGTGGTTCTTGTAGTATACAATGGTACCACGGGTTACATACGCTTCAAGTTACATACGCTTCAGGTTACAGACTCCGCTAACCCAGAAATGGTACCTCAGGTTAAAAACTTTGCTTCAGGTGGCATGGCAGCAGTGGGAGGCCCCATTAGCTAAAGTAGTGTTTCAGGTTAAGAACAGTTTCAGGTTAAGAACGGACCTCTGGAACGAATTAAGTACTTAACCCGAGGTACCACTGTAATGGGGAAAATGAAGTGCTTCAACAAAGCTTGCTGGAGAGTGGGAGCATGAATTTGTCTGTTTACAAACACATACCCTGTATCACCAGAAGCCTGTTTAGATTTTCAGTTGGGGCAAAAATACACATGTTTGAAACAAACATAGTAAAAGTGACCTTAAAACCAGGTCATATAGATGTTAAAAACTATGAAAATCTGCTTTAAAAGAAACCTTTTATAAATTTGCCAGCTTCAGCTCAGACAAACATTACAGGAAAAGATCACAGTTTAAAGGTGCCTATACTACATCCTCTTGACAACTATCATTATATAACAGGTGGCACCCTTTAGCAGGGCTTCTCTAACAAGGTCATTATAAAGCAGCTTTACCCAACCTGGTGATGTCCAAATGTTTTGGACTACAGTCCCATGGTTGTAAGTCATGCTAGCTGGATATAGCTAGAGTGGATGGGAGTTGCAGTCCAGAACAACTGGAGGGCACCAGCCTGTTGTAGAAGATGGTTGGGAATGGAGGAAACTCATAAGGATAGATATGTTCCATAAAGTATATGGGGCCTAAAAGGCCAGGGTTTTATAGATATGAGCTAGTACCTTGAATGTTGTGTCCAAGAAGCCAATTCTCATAATGAGTGAATAGCCTGTAGAATGAAGTGCATTCTGCTATCTGCATTTCTAATCATACTTAAATGATAGTTTGAGAAGTAGAAATTATGTATGTTATCATTAAAACGCAAACAAAATAGAATTTATCCCCTATCTGTACTTGGGACTAAGTAACACTTCCATGTAGACATTCATAGATTTGCACTGTAAATTGATCTAGCATAGAACAATTTAGAAAGCATAGAAAGGATCTTCAGCTACTCTTCTTTGCTCACCTTGTTGCCACCAGTGTATATGAAGGTAAGCTAATGCTTCATTGGGGTTCTTGAAGAATTCAGTCTGTGCAAAATCCAGTACAAATTGCTTGATCTGCACCTCTCAGGCTTATGTACACACCAGTACTTAAATGTTCACCAGATTTTGTACTTGTACAAATTTTGAGACTTCTCCGAATTTTTTGATGCAGTTCTCCAACCAACCAATGTGTACAAAAATGCTTATATTAGGGGAAAGTAAGCAAAAAAATGCATACATTAGTGAAAATACTGTGCAAAAGTGCATTATGGAAGTGGAAACTGCAAAAAATTGTATCTTAGTCAAAACTATACAAAAAAGTGTAAGGAGAAATTTGCACTAAAACACTGATGTACATGAGAGTTTGTATGTTGTTTTTTTAATTGCAAACTGCTGCCGAAATGTGGAGAACTTAATTTATACTTAGGAAAGGAGAAATGGAGATAAACCAAAATGGACAGATGCGTCCATTCCTAGTCCCAAGTGAGTATTACAAGATTACAGCCCTAGCTGCTGAATGCAGAGTTAAGACGATACCATTGCCTTATTCCCCTTGAGTTCTGCTTATTCTTTTGTTGCTGCTGTAGCAGACTTTATAAGCTTTCAAGTTTCCTATGATGCTTCTTCATCTGTTTTTAGAACCAAAGAGCCAGAAAGGACCTGAATATCTTAATGTTCTATGCTCTGCTCACCTATTCTCTAGAATTTTGTAGTCTCACCATTGCTGGATTGCCTTCCTGCTCTGTCTTCCCCTTCCAGGTGATTGAGGCTGTATGACTGTCAATTTCATTAGTACACCAAAGGCAAATGGCACTAAGCAGAGAAATTAAAATATTTCGTATTTTAAATCAAGTGTTGCACATTGGTGTGTCTGGTGCAGAAGGTAAGCACATGGTGCGAGTTAAACTCTAGTTTCACTCTAATATGGAATAATAATGGGATTCTCTAATAATGGGAACTCTAGCATGACCTTCCGCTCACAATTTTGTGGCTGTCATTTGTGCACTCCCACAGTGGCAGACCCACAGTGGCAGACCTTGGGGTCTCAAATTTCAGTGGTGCCCTATGCAGCGCTAACCCCCCCCCCGCTCCATTCTAAAGCAGCATCTAGTTGCAGCATCCCCAGCAGCGCCCACGAGGCTCTGTACCCAGTGTGACAGAACCAGTTGTGCTTCCCTAAATCCGCCTCTGGCTCCCATACCTATACCTAAGTGGACAAATTGAAGGTCTTAAAGTACAGTATCCTGCTTCCCCCTTTCCTATTATGTTCTCTTCAGCAAGGGGAGAGAGGGAAGCTGAATTCCAATCCATTTGTGACCATAGCAGGGTAGATTTTCCTTCTTCACTCTGGCGCCGCCTGCCCGTAGAATGAACTGTTTGCATGGTTTGCTTCAGATGTTTCTGCCTTCTGCTTCCCATAGCCAGTCTGTTGTGTTGCCAGTTGTGGGGGTAACAGACTGTCAGCCATCTCAGTTTTGTTTGCGATAACCAGAAAGGAAAACTGTGTGAAAGTTTTCTGTAGGGCAAGGGATAGGGAAGCTGTGACTTGTACCTAACCCTAACCAGTGAGGCCAGTAGTGAGGAATAATGGGAGTTGTAGGCCAACAACATATGGTGGGCCACAGGCTCTCCATTCTTGGTGGCATCGGTGTGTGTGTGTGTGTGTGTGGATTTGATTTCTGACCCACACTCATCTTCAAGAACAAATTACAATACTTGAATTGATATACAATTGAGGCAATAGGTGGGTCTAGGTTTCTCTCACATCTGGCTTTCTGGCATGCCTGTCCCTCCTCACAACCCTGCATTTCAAATTTTAAAACACTGATGTGTGTAAGCCTGAAAAGATCACAGAAGGTGCTAGGTTGTGGAAGGTTTGAGTCTACCTGTTAAAAAATGGAAACATTTTTTGAACCCTGAGCACTTGGCTCCAAAATATCACTCGTGTAGGTTTCAGATCTGGAGTACGGTCGGATTCTCCTTATAGAGTTAGGATCAAAGGAATTGCAGCTTACCCCATTGCAGCTGTTTTTAAAAGCCTTTATTCTGGCGAAGACTTTCGGAGAGATCCTCTCCCACCTGTTTAAAAGCTCCACTCTTCAACATAGCCAATTGGGAATGGGCTCCTTTCCATCCATTCTGTGAAAGTTAACATTGAACCCTGCAGTAATGGGTTTCTTCCTCACCCCTCCTGTCCCCCCCGGACATGCTCCCACACCCTTTATTATAATCCTTGTGGGTCAATATGCTATTTGTGAGCCCCTGAGTGCCATCTTTGAGAATGCTTGTGCTATCTGCCCCCCCCCCCTGGAGCCCCATGCCATTCTCGATGAAGAATCCAGCACCACTGCTTGCACTCAAAAATTGCTAGTTAGGAAGAGTATGCTTGGGGGGGGGGTGAAAGAGGAGGAGGGGAGAGTGAGGGGGAAAATGTTGTGGCCTCTAGCTGTAATCAGCCTTGTTGCTGTCTGATTTCTCAGACTAATAGCTGAGCAATAGAAGTCTGGGAGTTCAACCAGAGGTTATCTTTCCCAGGTAGCATCTCGCTCAACGAGAATTTGATTTTTTTTCTATAGGACTTTACTCCATTAGATTAATGAAATTTCAATGAGAGCCCGGCACCCCCTGAAGCTTTGTTAACAAAACAAATGGCGAATCTGTAGGTGAGACAGCTTGCGAGGGAAACGGACGCGAAGGTGAAATGCTTCTCTGCTATCCGCCCGTCCGGCCTGCAACCACATTGATCTCTATTTAAAGCCACCAATTGGATTTTTTTGTTAATTATAAATGATTGATTGGCAGGGTTTTCCCTCCCCTCCTTATACGTGTCCTCTCTGCCACCCCTGCCAGCTCCCCCTTCCTTTTTGCTTCTGCGCCCACGCTTCAAACTTGGCGTGCTGCTGTGTGTGGAATGGATGGAGCTGTTTTGGATTTTTTTTATGTTAAAGAGAAAGCAAACTTGGAACAGTATTCAATGTCATGGCTGCAAGCTTTCCTATTGTTATGTGTTCTTTCCTTTGCAGATCAGATATAAACTAATTGCATTATTTTCATGGATTACCAAGTGTGCATAAATTTTAATATACATTCCTCTGTTCTTGCTGGATATGTCATGGCTTGATCATGTCTATAGAAGTTTCTTTGGGTGATGCTCACTAATAGGTTTTTCACCCCTCCCTATTTTCTCTTTATTATAAGTTATGTGCTAATTTTTACCACAAACCACCGTTTTTACAGTGTTGAAAGTATACCTTCAAAACAGCAGTTCTGCCTGATTTGTTGGTGTCTGTCAAAACATGCACCATATTATTATTGTGTTTTTTTAAAAAAATGTTCCAGATTGTAACAAA
The DNA here is from genome assembly GCF_964106915.1 of Podarcis gaigeae. NCBI lineage: Eukaryota > Metazoa > Chordata > Lepidosauria > Squamata > Lacertidae > Podarcis > Podarcis gaigeae. The sequence goes on along the minus strand of NC_139689.1, from coordinate 34,294,291 downwards.
GCAAACCCTGTACATATCACAGGGCAGTAATTAAAGAGTCTTGGTGGAAGGGTCAGGGAAAACAAGTTTGGCTTGTACAAGATTCTGATTTAAAATCAACAGAAAATCAGGAAGCTCATTTGCTATCTTTAAATCATGATGGTTTTAAAGTCATATGAAAAGATTGTGGTGCAAATACGGACAAAGTTCGTTCTGCTTCCTGATTAAAGAAAAAGCTTTCAGCTGGTTTTCCTGCTCTTGGTAGACTCAGCTAAACTTACTGTACTCTCATAGTTCCAAAGCAACCCACTGTATTAGATCTTGGAGATGGGCCCTATAAGTATTGAGATTGGGGCAGACACGCATCTGCAGAAGGTATAGAGCTTCTGACAACCCCAAATATTATTCTGAAAATTCCTTATTGAACTCTTCAGTTTTTTCACGCGGTCAGTGATGCACGTTCACACATATTTCAGTATACTTTCATGCAACTGTAGTGCTTATAATATATTCTTATTATGCATGTATTCTCATAACGGTTATCTTTAAAATAATGCATTTGCCAAACCACTTTATGTAGTCTAATATTGAGATTCTATGCTGCAGTGTGATTCCAAAATATGCATTGGTTTGTGCTTCAATTATGTTTAATACAGCTTTATTTCCTATTAATAGCTTTACTGCTTAAAGAAGATCATTTACATTTATAAACAGGTGTTATAATACAACAAATAGCAATGTAACGTTCCATGCTGCAGAATGAACTTGTTCAAAACACAATCTTCTCTGTGTATATGGGCTAACAAAGCATATGTACAAGTGAATAAATTAAGCCACTAGTCTCACAAGTGACTGTCTAAATATTATGCCTTTTACAAACAAATGTGTACTAGGGATATGTATGCAGAGATAACTCCCTGCATATGTTGATGTGGTTTAAGTGTTATTGACAGCTAAATATTGAAAGTGCATATTCTGAGTAATTTAAAAGACATGTGTGGTGCCATTGCTCATACCTGCCATTAAGGTGAGAACATAAAAATACTGACTTGAGGCTTGTCCCTTCCTTGTTTTTGGTGATCCTTCCTATATTTTCACCATATTCTAGTAGCTCTTGGGTGTTTATAGTTGACACCACCCTTCTACACGTTGGACTGGTTTCTTTTTATCAAGTTCAAGCTTTCCTTATTTTCCCACTCTTTAGGTTCTCCCCCTCTTTACTTTCCTTGTTCATTATTTTAAAAAGCATTTGTCTGAAACAGTTCAAAAGCCAATAGGGGTATGTAGGAGCTTAAAAGTTTGCCAGTTCCTTGGTGCATTGTGGAAAATCTTGTCAGAATATCCTCAGATCCCACCCAGAGGCAGTAATGATAAATGGGGTGAGGATGAAGATACCACACAATGAACAGCACGTATCTGAAAACCATGGCATGAAGAGGTAGCTCTAGACTCTGTAAATGCATCCCCATTTTTTTCTTGTTAACACATCTCCAGGGGCACATTCAAATCACCCTCAGTTTCTTCCCAATCAGCATCATTGTTGGTATTCACCAGCTGCAGTTTAGATGGGAAACTAGGATAGGTTGTCTGGAGGGCAGTGCATTTTGATGAGCAATATACTGTGAACTGTCCGCTTGGGTTTGATAAGTACAAATATCTCACCTGTCCAGGAATGTCTGCTACTGCTTCCATTGCATATACAACTTAGGTGCAGTAGAGCTAGGAATGGTCAGATCTGTCAGTTTTGGTTTCTCTCCGTTTCTCATTTTTTTGAGTCTTAAGTTCAGATCCCCACATATACAAATCAGTTTGCATTTTCTTTCTCTTTTTAAGTCCTCATGGAATTCATCATCATTAAAGTTCACATTTCTCCTAATGTGCATGTGACATACAGCAGGTCTTGCTGTCCAACTGCAATGCATTCTCAGAAAATTGTTAAGTGAATGTTTGCATAATGAGTTGATGATTTCCATTTATTCCTATGGAGACATTTATAATGCGTTCCCGACCATAGAATCTTGACCACCCAATGACAGAAAACCCCAGGAAAACCCTCTGAAACCTTGTAAAAGGCAAACAAGGAAGGAAAAAAATCTCTCACTTATTTGTCTGATCCCCCCTCCCACCATGGTTTCTGGTGAAACAATTGCAACAGGCCAGTGAAGCACAAATAAGTACGGCTTGTTAAAAGCTGTTTATTTGTTTACAGTACTACACACAGACCTGGCCGCTGGGATAACTGAATCTGCAGTGTGTATAGTAAGGTTTGGTTACTAATTCCTCCTGTTTGCATAAGCGAATTTCCTATAATGAGAATTTGGATTATGGGAACAACACGTAGAGTGCAATTTTGCCTAACATAAACGTTTTTGCAAAAACATATCCCTAATGTAGCATGCTTTTGTGTCCCAAGTTTGAAAAGCACAATCAAAAGAGAGGTAAGCATTGTAGTCCAGTGTGCCTTTCTGTCTCTGGATGGTATTCAGTGACTTCCCTTTAAATTACTAGAAAATTTGTGGCTGAGGTGAGATTTAACAGTGTCCATTTACGGTTCAGTGGACTACACTAACACTCCCCTCCCCTCCAGCCCCTTTTGTTATGTTGCATTTTGATTGTCAGAGTTTATTTTCATGTGTAACATTGCAAGATGAAATGAGTATCCAAGCTCTTTGGACAAGGACCATTTTCCTTTCATGCTGATGCAGGATTGCCGCCACCACCTTCCTTCTTGGCAGGGTGTAATTTGAGCAAGCACTGAGTCCTGTTGCATGGAAAGAATTCAAATAGAGGGGATCCTGATCCATTTGCAAAGTGCTGGTAGCCAATCAGCCTTTGCATGTCTGGACTTAAAGAGTATGCGTTTCTAGGTCTGTGAGTGTTGACTTCTAAGCAGACTTGAACCCCAAGCTCTCTGTTAAGCACTGCTTCTTGTTCTCTCCCTCTTCCCTCTACACTATCTTCCCTTGAGAATGACTAGTCATAAAAAAAAGAGAATGACTAGTCATTACTTACATTCTGTGGATCTGATGACTAGGACTGTTGCTGACATTTGCTGTTGGATAAGCCGTCTGTGAACCAAGCTTGCCTTTTACTGCTGGAGCCACTTGATATATTGATTTATGCATTTTCATAGTGATTTCATAGTAGTCCTCCAGATGTTGATGGACTACAACACATATCATTCCTGACCATTGAGCTGATGGGAATTGGAATCCAGAAGCAGTGTGGTCCTGTTATAAAGAAGATGGATTTAAGGTTTGGCTGGAATTTCTGCAAGTTACCTTTTCCCAGCCTCAGTTCCACATTAGTCAGATAGAAATTAGAACTAGCAATGTTTCCTCAACATTGCGAGGCCAAACAATGAACACGGTTGTACATCATTTTGTGAGTTAAAAGCACTATGCTATCAACAGGCAATTAAAAACAACCACAACTAGATCTGAAATTACCCATAGAAGCAGCAATAACATGAGTTTAGTGCATAGGCAGTGCTTTAGAAAAACCCAGCATTCCACATCAGTCCAGTTTTGAAACTGGCCATTTGACAGCTCTGCAGGAGTCTAATTCTGTTTTTGCTGAGCATTCCCTTTGTAATCGATGCATTGGCTGCAGTCCTGAATGAGGCAGAGGAATTCCATCAAAGATTGTGGGCATTGTTCTTTGCAGAGGAATAAAGGGAAGAGTCCTCCCTCCCCCACCAAATAATCCACAACCCCAGATTCCTAGCTTTCATTTTTTTCTAAAGCAGGAAGTTTCTAGTGTTTGTAGAACCTGAAGTATGAAGCAATATGTGCCGCTACTTTTCTCATTGGTTTTCTGAGAAACTGGCCTGCTCCTCCCTTTCAGTGTTTCAGCCAATGAATGAAGTCATAGGAGTGATTGACATTTGGGAAATATTTGATTTGATTTATTATATTTCTATGCCACTTTTCATTCAAATGAATCCCAAAGCAACTTACAAGCAGTAAATAACCATAACATGATAGAACATAATAGAACCTCACAAATACAGCATATATCGTATAGAATAATTAACAAATCATCAGTGAAGCAATTGAAATCTATAAAACACAGTTAACAATGCAATAAATAAAAAATAAGCTAAACATCACAATTAAAGCAAAAGTCATATTATGTGATTAAGAAATCAATACAGAATATATATTATATGGAACAATATTAACATTAACAAAATAGCAACCAAAAATTATACTTAAGTACTGTTAAGTTCATACAAACACTCTCCCCCCTCCATGACTCATAATCTTTGACTCTGGTCAGCTCATTAAAATAAACATGCACATAGTGTTTGTGGCAGCAACTACCTTCTGAAGGTTCCTTGGGATGGAGGGGGGGGGGCAGCACAGGTGAAACCATCCACCCCCTGATGGCAAACAGTCTCTCTCTCTCTGCACAGTTCTTCCTCTGGAAACAGTGCCAGTTAGCCCTCTTATAGAGGCTCCTAGAGCTGGAGGTTGGAGTAAGGCAGGTGAAAAGAGTCTCTCTCTCCTCAAATCAAGTTACAGATAGGTAGCCGTGTTGGTCTGCCATAGTCAAAACAAAAAAAATTCCTTCCAGTAGCACCTTAAAGACCAACTAAGTTAGTTCTTGGTATGAGCTTTCGTGTGCATGCACACTTCTTCAGATAAGATACTTCTTATCTGAAGAAGTGTGCATGCACACGAAAGCTCATACCAAGAACTAACTTAGTTGGTCTTTAAGGTGCTACTGGAAGGATTTTTTTTTGTTTTTCCTCAAATCAAGTCAATTAGACAAAGAGAACATTGGAGTGAAACACTGATATCTAGAAGTTGTTTCTAGTGGTAAAGGTAAAGGGACCCCTGACCATTAGGTCCAGTCGTGGCCGACTCTGGGGTTGCAGCGCTCATCTCGCTTTATTGGCCGAGGGAGCCAGCGTACAGCTTCCGGGTGATGTGGCCAGCATGACTAAGCCACTTCTGGCAAACCAGAGCAGCACATGGAAACGCCATTTACCTTCCCAACGGAGCAGTAGCTATTTATCTACTCACACTTTGACATGCTTTTAAACTGCTAGGTGAGCCGGAGCAGGGACCAAGCAATTGGAGCTCACCCCGGTGCGGGGATTCGAACTGCCGACCTTCTGATTGGCAAGCCCTAGGCTCTGTGGTTTAACCCACAGCGCCTAGTGGTATTCCTGCTCAAAGAAGATACATGTCCAATTCAAATGGGGGGTGGGGGGTGTTGGATTAACAGCTGAATGATGCTCAGATATGGACAAGCCCTTTCTTCCAAAAAGCCTTCCTGGAAGTGGAATGCTTGTGATACTGGCATAGATCAAGCTGATAGAGGTGGCATGGGCACAGATATAGAATTTAATTTCTCAAAGCTGAGCACTACTTCACGTGATAATGGTGACAAATACCAATTTGTGATTCTATTACCCTTTGCTGTTCTGTGGCTAATTCTAACTCTCTGGCAATGCATAGCTGTTTGATAGAGTTTGAGTTTTTAGATGCTTTTATCTGAAAGCTTAACAGTTTTATGAGTACACATAAAATATTTAATATGCACCCATAAAAAGATGTAAGTCTGAAGCAGGCCAGTATCAACCAAGACACTTTCCATGGCAAATACTCTCATGAACAGCGACTTGTGTGTTCTGTAACATGGGGAATGGCGCGGTGTGTGTTGGGGAGTGTGAGTTGTCTCTAAACACAACAGCTTCCTGCTAATGAATTCCAGGCTAGAATATACACTGATGGTGCCAACTGACTTGTTACAAATTTGTACAAAGTCATGGCCTGTGTGTACAAGCACACAGCATAGGAACTGGCACTCAAGGAGCCCCGAATCTGTAAAACTCCAAAAGAAAATTATTGATCTCACCCCATTCCACTTAACATAGACCTGTGTCGAAAACCAGCATTTTCAACCACTTTTAAAGCTAGCTGTATTTATTTATACTTGGCTTTGAAGGGAAATAAAATAGAGGAGAAAAAGAAAGATGCATAAGGGAGGTTGGCATCTTCTGTTTTTGTGACTGTTTAGCTTTGTTCTGATATGGTTGGGGAAAGAGTTATTATTGCAGTTCTTCATGTGGTACTTAGTGGGGGAGAGCCTAAATTAAACATGCAATGTTTATTGCTTAATGGTTGAATAACAGCCCAAAGCAAATGTACTTAATTTGACATTCTGCGCGCACACACACACACACACACACACACATGCATGTATGTCTGTACACAGACACACACACACTCCTTTATCACCACTTCACTTCTTTACAGACTTTATTCTGTTTCGAGCTTAGATTTTGCCAGCCATTAATCACAAACTGGAGACAGATGACTGTTTGAAAAGTGGTATGATAGAAGGAACATTACCATTGGTGTGCACACTCATTTTTTGTTCACCAATTTTGCAAGTTATTGAAATTGTACAAACTATGCAAAAACTGTTCACTGGAAGCTATAGTGGGATACCCTCTTCAGCAAGGTGAAAAAAATATATAATCTGTATCTTAACCTATCTTTTTTCTTTTCTTTTCTCAGCCAGCAATCCTCTTGTTTTCATCCATAAAGGAAATGAGAATGTTTGGCATTTATGTGTGCAATGAGGGTTGCATTTTTTCCCCCAAAAAACAGAAAACCGTCCAGCTTTATTAACTTAATAAAAATGTATTTAATAAAATAACCGTTCACTAAAGAGTTTCTAATGCATAGTTGCCAAAGTTTCAAATCAGCATTTGAAAAACAGTAGAAATGAAATTTCAGTATTGTTTAGCTGACTAGTCAGCCATTGTTCTTGTTACAAAAAAATACATTCTAACATCAAATGGAAAAGTAGCAGGTTTCTGTGGAAAATCCATTGGTAAGTTCAAACTTCAGGTGGTTCCAGTTGTACTTCCTTTTCTTAATGCTTCATCCACTCAAGGCTCTGGCTATACATATGCACACCTCTGCGCTTCTACACATGTGTTTTCTAGTGTCCTGCTGATTTAGTCGTTCCTGTGTGTGAAGTTCGCTGTTACACTCCATCAAGGGTTTTTAAATACCAAAGTATTACCATCCTTGAGCAAAAAGCTGATACTGAAAGATTTTGTGAGATTGTATGCTTTTTCAGGGACATTGTAATGTGCTCTACTATGTGGGACAGTCCAGAAGCTTCAGAATGCAGTTGCTAGAGTCTTGATTGGTACCATCTTAGACTGGATATTCCTGTGTTTCTGAGAACAAATTAAAGTGTTGATCTTAATCTTTAAATTGGAGGCTCTCTTGATGTGTACTTCTTTGGTCTGAGAGGAAGGCAGTCATGAGAGAAAGAGGACCTTTTCTGTAGTGGCTCCAGATCTTTGTGGATCTGCCACCCAATACAACTGTGGTAGTTGGTGGCATGTCAGGCTTTTAAAAAGGCCTTAAAGACTCATTTGTTTCAGTTGACCATTCCCTGATTATTTTTTGTCCCATTCACTGAATGGAGGCTGGAATATATTTATGTTGTTAGAATGCCGAGCCTGTTTATGTTTCTGTAACTCTGTTTTTGGTCTTGATTTTAGTAATAATGATTTTTATCTATGTGCTTTTTATTGTTGTGAGCTGCTTTGGATGAGTTTTGTCTGGAAATGTGGCAAAAATCACAATTGTGAATGAGGTCTGAACATTTGCAGAAAACAATTCCATGTTCCATAGCACACTAAAACTAATACCTCAAAGATATTGCGGGTTTGGTTTCATACCACCGCAATAAATCGAATATCACAATAAAGTGAGTCACACATAACTTTCACATGGAAACAAACAAGCAAAACAAACAAAAATGTTTATACTATACTGTAGTCTGTTAAGCCAAGCCCACCTGGCTGCAGGGGCAGGAGGGAATAACCTCAGCTGCAGGCCTAGCCAGCTCCATTCCATGCCCAATTCTGCAATGGAACAGACTCTCAATAACGGGCACATGATAACTTTAGATGTAGGAGAAATCCCTCGGTTTCCCCAGTGTAAATTGGGAATAATAACATCTGGTTTGAAAAGGGAATAAATTATTTACTTTATATTTATGCTGATTAAATTTCTAAAACACCTTTATTCAAGTGGATCCCTGGGCTGTTAACAAGAATATAATAAAGCACAGTTAACTTGTGCAATCTTACAACTATTAAAACAGCACAAAAAATATAGCCACAGACATAAAGCAAAGGTAATAATCCCCAGACTTCAGGACCTTCACCCATCTAGCCAGTTCCACCAACAGCTGGTATTTTAACCTGAGAGAATTATGGGACAATGAAAAGTAGTAGCCTGTATTTTGTTTTTAAAAGCTCTTTGAATTTAAACTTATAAAATGAAAGGGCTTCAAAAGTGGGGTGGGAGTGTGATGGTGGAGAAAAACTGTTCTGGCGGGAATATGGAAGAGAGGGAAAGATCTATTCAGCAATGAGTTGTCTGTACATTACAGTTAAGGCCAAAAAGGTTAGGTTTGCTAATTGGTATGACTGGTCAATTTATTCTCTAGTTATCTCATTCTGAGAGGCCTGTTTAGGAATGGGCTTCGTTACTAGCAATCTGTGCTCATTTTTTATGCCTGCCTTTTATTTGAATATGATGGTGCAATGGATGTAATTGATTGTCTGTATTGTTTAGCCACAAGAAAGCTGTTATCTTTAAGAAATTCTATCAAAATAGCCCTTATTTTGAGAAACTGTCACTTAATCTAATTGGCTTGATCATAAGCCAGTCAAATAAACGAAACACTTATTGACAGATCTAGTTAGGCTGAAAGGATTTTGGGACTGGAGGATCGTATCATAACATAATGTCCCATTTTCTCTTTCTTTTAAATGGACTTATAAAATTTTATTGAGCATTCTTTCTGTTTTGCTTTCCTTTTTTGCTTTAAGAATAAGCTAAGTAATGTTTTTCATTAATATGTTTTGTAATTTATATGGTCCCAATGGGCTCTGCCAAGGTTAAATAATTTAAAGAAATAAGCTCCCCCTCCCCACCTTATCTAGCATAGTGAAGCTAATGAAGAATACAAGGCGCTTTGCTCTCTCGCAGCACGAATTAGATCTCAGAAAGAGTGTGAGCAAGCGGCAGCCCCAAGCCTACAAATCTCGACATAAATATGTAGCAAGATGTTGTGAATTTTATTTTATCTCTCTCTTTTAAAAAAAAGGAAAAGGGGAGTGGGAATAGGCCCATAAAAGCAGATTAAGCACCAGCATAGTACTCTTTGCTCTCCTGGATTACAAAAGGATGTTATGGGAATGCACTTGACGTTCCCATAAATTAAAAATCAATTCTTAACGATGAAGCCGACTTGTTTTAGCACATTACCCAGGTTAAATGGGAGCGTGCGGAAACATCAAGCTCCATAAGATGAGGGGAATCTGTGTATATTAATATGATTTAGAGGATGGTCTACCTCGATGGAATAATTGTTATTATATCTATACAGCCAGATGGTACTTGGGGTAAACAGCCGCTGAACACCTAAATTGGGAAGCCAGTCAGTAGGCCTTTCAGGTGTTCATTGTACACTCTATTTATTTCTTTTGTCACTAGCACCTTTGCTGTATTCTTCAATGAAGGGAAATAAGTCCTTTAGATGTGTTTGGTTTTGTCATCTGTTTCTTTCTCTTTTTGAATCTGTAATTTTATATGTTTATTTGTTTTTAAGAAGAGACTTGTGTTCCATTGTAATAATAATAGAAATGTGGTTTGTGACTAATACAAAATTGGGTTTATTCTTTCTTAGCCCTAGAGGCAACTTCAGCAGTAGTCTCACTGTAATAGCAGTTTTAAAGACTCCAGCGCTGAACCTACTTACTGCCAGGTAAGTAGGTTCAGCTCAAGTCCCATTGAGCTCAGTGAGATTTATTTCTCTATAGTCATGTAGGATTGTGCTCCGAATTAAGTTTGCATAGGTACAAGGTCAAGCAATTTGAATCTGAATGTGAATCTTTGTAATTTGGGATATTTTCAAATATTCAGAAGATACTTTAGATACATAAAGTCTTGCTGAGTTTTAGAGCAATGCTGTCAAAAGCTTCTACTAGGCTTTTAACCTTCAAAATGTGACATATGCATAATTAGGAATGTTTGGATTTGTTTGAATTAGTAGAATGAAAATCTGGATTTTTGCAAGCCAATTCATTGGAAAAAATTATCGATGATTTCTCTGCAGATTAATTTCAGCTCTCAGTACCACTTTCCTTACAGATAAGGGGGAGAGTAGAGGCAGATTTCAGTTGTCTGGAAAAAGATGTGTTTTGACTCTGTGTACAAAAGTACAAGTTGAGAGGGAATAATTGGAGAACTCAAGCCTGCATAGACAAAGTTAATTCCAGTGTGTGCTGGCCCCAGATTCAAACATAACTTGCATGCATTGCAAGTGAAAACATATGGCAGTCTTCCTCAACTTTATCTCCTCCAGATGTGTTGACTACAGTTCCCATCATCCCTGACTACTGAACATGTTGGGGGTGGGGCTTGTGCAAACTGTAGTTTGGGCTGTGCTATAGGCAGGCCATAAGAGAAGTCACTGGACAGATGTGCTGTAAATACTAGGAGTCTGGCTGCTCTTCTGTAGTCAACACGGTAGTACCCTCTGTCTGCAGCACTTCAGTATCCAACTCAGGCTATATTTGTTCAGTGTAAGTCCTTTGATTCTGCAGCAACCGTAGCCAGAAGGCACAGAACTACTGTAGTTGCTTAAGAGTGGCACTGAATAGATGAGTGGAGTGAATCAGTGTGAGCATATCCATATGCATATATGGATTGAAATGGCAAACGTCTGAGGCAATCCCTAGATTTAAGCTCTCTGTAATTTATTAAGTTGCAAAGGGAAGCGGAGCCAATGTCTGCATTCAGATGTAACACTAAACCGTGGTTTAGCGTCACAAGAGCAAGCTTTGGCCTTGCACATTCCCTGTTCCTCTTACAGTCTGAAGGAGAACATCAGGAGTGACTATTTCCATTTTAGAATAACCACAGACTGCCATGTCATCTAAACCCTAAACTGCTCCTGAAGAGATGGTTAGATAAACTATGATTTGAAGCTGGCTTAACCAGTTTCTCTGGATTTGTACAACATTCTGAAACAGAGGAGAAAGCTTCCAAACTTGTTCTATTGGCTGCACCTGATGCTTGCTTCAGTTCATTCTTGTAATGCTAAACCATAGTTCAGTGTTGCATCTGAATGAGGCTATTGGGGCATGCTTGGTGGAGTGATTTGACCTATTCCTGGCACCCTGTTCTTAGTCCAGAGGTCCCTCCCCACCAAAAAAGCAGAACCCCAAGAAATCTCAGTTGCCTCTTTTTGACCTCAAGGGTTTAATTGTGCAGAAAACAGACACCATCTGTGTAGTTGGAAGACAGTGTTCCAGGATCCCCCTCTTCCATAATGAGGGCTAGAAACATGATTGAGAGTGTTCTTGGGAAGCCAAATGTTGCACAAGATTTGACACATATGCACCAAACTGCTGGTCACACAGAAGGTACACCGAGCCTCACAGTGTCTATTTATTGCTCTGGGATCCCTTAACAAAAATGCTGCCCTGCTAGCCATTTAGAGCTAACTATTATTTAAATTCCTGAAGGGACTCTTTAAGATCTGTCTGTGCAAACAAGACTTTTATTGCTAGGTCTTTTAGGATATGTAGCCTTTAAGGAGAATGGACAATTTCCAAGTTTAGAAGAGAGCTAAGGGATTTTCCACCCAACCCCCCCTTCTTGGCTTAGCAGTCTAGCGCATTCTCTCTCAATTAAGGTTCTGAAAGTGGTTGTGTTGTGCTACTGCGTGTTTTTACGGTGTGCTCTCATGATTCTAATTGAAACTCTGATAAGGTCAGTTGGTTGCCAATTCTCTATCTACGTTGCTAAGGGATACGAAGCCTTTGCTAGTATAAAAGGGTAGAAGATCTCCAATACAGTTGAACTAATTATTCTTCTTTCTCTCATTTAACCATATACATCTGCTTTTTTTTTTTTTAATGGATATTTCATTCTGAAAGCATCTTTGGTTGTATATAGCTGAACACAGGGAATAGTGTTATAGATAGCTGAAGGCGATGTAATAGAGGATTGTTGCCTGTGGTGTACACTAAGGGTGGATGAGAAATTTGATTCATTTAAAGATGAGCCTTACTAATTCATGCTTTCAGAACAATATGTGAACCAAAACACAGCCATCCTTCTAAATTTACACTTCACCAAATTTTGCCATAGGCTTTCCCAACCAAGCAAGGCATATAAAATGCATATACTAAGGCTAAGTGTGGATAAAAATGTGTATATTAGTGAAAATAGCATACAAATGTGCATTGTATTTGGGAAAACTTCACAAAAATGTGTATATGAAGCAAATTTGATAATCTGGTCAGGTTCTGTATGTAGAATGAAAAGAGGGACATGATCTTTCTTCTTTTTTCTTTTGCCTCAAGCAGAAGAAAACATTTTGGGCTAGATGTTTGGACACTCATAGCCCTAGCATGAAGGTGATAGGATACCCCTATTTTTCTCTAGAATCTGGTATTCAGATATATACTATACATGGAAGTTCTACTCAGCAATCATGTCTAATAATCACTATCTTCCATGAATTTGTCAAATCATTTTAAAAATAATCAATCTAGAGGTCCTTGCAATGCCTTGTAGTTGTGAATTCCATACATTAAGCATTACTTATTACTTATACTTTCTTTCAGCTGTTCAGAATTTACTGCCAATCACAGGCCCACTGAAGTCTGGTGTATCCCAGTTGTAAGAGAAAACAGGTTTAACTCTGTCCATTCCTATTTTCCAAGTGGATTTTAAAGGTAAAATCCTTAGAAATTTGCCCAGAAATACACATTGTAAAGATACATTTAAAAACAAATTGCTAGGTAGTCAGAAGATGGTGTCCTGTCATCATCTCTCCTCCATTTTCCATCTTTAAACTTCAGGTGGCGGTTAGGCATTGGAATAATGTGTTGTGGTGTGTCGAAGGGCTAGGTGTGGCCATCGCCTATGCCTTCAGTTTTTGGGTATTCCGTTAAAGGAATCTGGCGGTTGTGTATTCTGTCCGATGCCTGCTTGGCGGGAGGCCATGGCACGACCCTTGGTGACATCAGGGGAGAGCCTATAGTTGGATTAGCATCAACAGGCTCCACCTACTGGTGAATAAACCCCCCTTGTTTTAGACTCATCCCTCTGTGAGGGGGTGGAGTCAGCTGACGTAATCCAATGCCTAAGCCAATACCTTTTCACTTGCTGTATTCAATAAAGTTGTGGCCTTTTCTTGCCCATTAACCTTATATCACGTGTCCTTGTGTATTCATTCCACTTTGCGGGAATCGGGTCCTCGAACCACAAATACACATTGTAAAGATACACTTAAAAACAAATTGCTAGGTAATCAGAAGATGGTGTCCTGTCATCATCTCTCCTCCATTTTCCATCTTCAAACTTCTAAATTTGTGAATCCAGCCACCCACAGCCTGAGCGTATGGGCTTTATTGCCACTGCACACCTTGAATGAACATAGAGGAAGTCCTACTGGGGGTGATGGGGTTTGATAGTGGGTAGAGAGGTTTATGTCCCTCTCCTATAACACTAGAATTCCTGGGCATCCAATGAAGCTGAATGTTGGAAGATTCAGGGCACATCGAATAAAGTAGTGTGTACAGTGGTACCTCGGGTTACATACACTTCAGGTTACAGACTCCGCTAACCCAGAAATAGTGCTTCAGGTTAAGAACTTTGCTTCAGGATGAGAACAGAAATCGTGCTCTGGCGGCGTGGCAGCAGCAGGAGGCCCCATTAGCTAAAGTGGTGCTTCAGGTTAAGAACAGTTTCAGGTTAAGTATAGACCTCCGGAACGAATTAAGTACTTAACCCGAGGTACCACTGTAGTTTAAAAATGGAATTTGCTCGCACAGGAAGCAGTGATGTCCACAAGCTTAGATGTCTTCAAAAGAGGATTAGATGACTTCATGGAGGGCATAGCTTTCAGTGGCTACTAGTACCAATGGCTATGTGCTACCACCATTGTCAGAGGGAATATACCAGTTGCTGGGAATTGCAGGTGGACAGAATGCTGTTGCACTCATGTCCTGCTTGCATGCTTAACCACAGGCTCTTGTAGGCCACTGTAAGAACAGGATGCTGGAGTAGATGGGCCATTGGCCTGATCCAGCAGATTCTTCTTATATTCTTAAGGTATGAAAATGCTGGATTTGGCACCAAGATGTATTCTTCAGAGTCGAATTTCAAAAGCGAAAAGTGAAACTTCTCAAAATGTAAATAAATATTGCTGGATTTCATCTGTGAAAATTCTTTATAGTTATAGAGGCCAGCAGAAGACAAAACTAAGCAGTATGTCATTTAGGAAATCCATGCACCTGCCCACCATGGTTGTCTGACTGGAGTCAGAAAGTGTCCCTCAACCTCAGAGCAGCCCAGTATTTAAGAGGCTAAAGCTGCTAAGTTGTTTTCAAAAACAGCGTTGACCACAGTCACATAAAGGTTATATTCCCCAAATGAAGCTGCTTTCAGGAAAGGATGCATGGAGAAAGTAATCAGCCAGTTTGCACACCTCAACTACCCTTACATCCTTCTCTTGTCAGTCAGTACCACTTGATAGGTGTTTTGTTTTCATCCCAGTGAGGCCACATCTCAGTGGCAGAGCACATGGTATGCATGCAGATGTTTCGGGTCCTGTGCCCAGCATCTCTACTTAAAAGGCTCAGGTAGAAGGTAATCTCAGTAAATACTCTGCTCAAGGTCATGGAGAGCAACTGGTGGTCCAAGTATAGAGTAGATATTGCAGGATTAGATGGACAGAGAGTCTTACCTTATATAAGGCAGCTACCTAATGGAGATGTTTTCCCTGAGTTTCTGTCTTGTTTCAAAATAATAGTTGCCCAGATTTCCTTTTTCAGTATGAATGTATCTTCAATATGGCTCACATCACTGAACATACTACCGTTTTGAACTAATCACTATCGTGACAAACAAATGAAATATCTTCAGATTCATTTCTTACAACTACAGCTACCATTGTAACACTTTTAATTGGCAAAGTGTTTTCTTATATTTATGGTGTCATTCTCAAACAACCTTGTGAGGCTGTTCCCATTTTACAGATAGGGAACTAAGACAAGATGTTGTGTGTGTGTGTGTGTGTGTGTGTGTGTGTGTGTGGAGAGAGAGAAATTAATAAGCACGACTTCCCTGCTTTCATACTCAATAAGTCCTTAGCCTAGGTGGTCTCTCTGATCCTTATCTAACCCCTTGACCACACATTTTAATGAGAGCAGAAAGTTAAGAAGCAAACAACGAAGCAAGATGCCTCATGGCAGCAGTTATTTTTTAACAGCTTATATAAAATATTACAGAAGAGAAAATAGCTAGATTGTATAAACGTGTCTGTACGCTGGTCTGCGGCAATTCCAATTTATGGGATGGGGTTTCTCGAGAGCCGCTCACCTCCAGGCGACACAACCAAGAAGCCGAGCTGAACGAAGCAACCAATCTGAGACAGCAGAGCCTTTTTATGACACACAACTCAGGTTCCCCCCTCAGGGCACTAGGCTAAAATTACATTGCAATGAAACCAACAAGCTAAGTTAATTTTATTGAAATTAACATTTGAGTTCCCATTTTCCCTTCAGCGCATAGTTAAAGTGCAGCTGGTATTGTAACTGCTCAGGAAGACAGTGGATAGATTGGATTGATCAAATATTGGGATAGTGTGTGTGTGTGTGTGTGTGTTTGTAAAATTACATAAATCCTTGTGATTCATTGGTTTGTTTTCATCAGGATTTGTAATGTCATTTCCTTTTCAGCAGGTCTCCTTACCATGAAGTTGAGTTGGTCATGCTGAAGATACTATTTTTATTTTATTTTTTGGTGGGGGGAGAAATTGCTGAAAAGGAAATGTGACATTGTTAGGACACCTATTTTCTTCTAACTATCCTGGATACTGCAGTGAAGTGATGTGGCCCCCTGTGCATGAGGGTTACACTCCAAAACAAGGCAAACTTATATTTCCTCTTCAGCGCTTCCATGGGCATTACCAAAGATCGCTTTAAAAGGATTAGACAAACTAATCCAAATAGATATATTGCTGGCAATTAGCTGGGATAGGCAAAAATAAAACCTTATCATTCTAAGTCAGGCAGATCCAAAATTTCTCAAACTAATTTTCTGGCAGTTTTCCCCTCCCAACTGCTGTTTTCCACCTTCTCTTGAATTGTTGCACATATTAGGCAACCCATCCCACTATTAAACTAGCTACAAATAGTGTGGAACATTTTTTGACATTTTTCAGCAGTAACCTGCATCTGTGGAACATCCTCCCTAGAGAGGTTTGTGTGGCACCAGCATTGTCCACTTTTGGGCACCAGGGGAAGGTGTTCTTGTAACCCCAGACATTTGAACATTTTATATTGTTTTGGTTTTGTGGCCTCCTCCTACTATCAGTTGGGTGTATATATCCTGTGCTGGGTGGGGAAAGAGTCTTCAGTTTTGTAACTAATTTCTGTGGGGAACTTTTTAGTGTATTTTTAATTGTTATTAGATATATTTTGCTCATGTTTAAACCCAAACACTTTCCCACCAAGAGCAATTTGCAAGAAAAAGCACCATCTTGAATATGGCTAATAGGAGTCTCTGAAGACAGAGTTCTGAATTGACAGTTGGCAGCCTGCAAGGAGAGGACTTGCTGTGTAAATCAGGCAACACCTGTCTACACTTGAGTGTTTTCTCTGCATCCGTTTGAGCACTGTTTGGTGTTTTTGGTGCTGATGAACAGCCTAGAGCTTATCTACACTTACCTTTCCCCTGCTCTTTTCAGGCATGGTCTGCTGTATAAAGCTCCATGTTCAATCCCCCCCCCCTTTTCTTTTGCTCCGGAGCTTTCCCTGCAAAAACCTGCTCTTTAAAGCTCAATTGGAGCAAACAACAATCCATTTAAAACCTGAATTGATGTTTCCTCTAACTGGTGGCTAAAGGGTGGGGTTTTGTGGGGAAAGTTATAGGGTAAAAAAACATGCACTGACAGGGAGCGGATAAGTGCAGACCTGTGCCTGGAAAGAGTGGAGGAAAGGTAAGTATAGATAAACCCTTAGCCTCTTTTTTGTCTCTTATATAAAGAGTTTTGGCACTCCAATAAAAAGTGGTTTTTTTTAAATGCAACAAAGGAATTATCGGTTATCCATAAGATGCTCCTTTCAGAAGCAAGCCGGTGAGCCACACCAGAGTAAATGTCAAAAGTTGTTAATCTGGAAGTCAAGGCAGATGTTGAGAGACGTGTTCCTCTGGAACATGGAGTACAAAGTTGTATCCTTGTGCCTGTGGCTGTTATGTGGTCACTATTATTTTAAAAAATTAGGTAAAAGGCCACCAGCTTTTAATGAAAGAAACAGCACACTACCTGGTGGGAGATACTCTTGCACATGCCCTGTTGAAACAAAGAGGAACTGTGCAGTAGCACTGCTATACTCTTATAGACAGCACCCCTTCATTTCAGTGGGGTTTACATAGGAGAACTTTCTGCTGAATTGTGCTTATATGAAATGTGCTTATTTGATCAGAGTGTTGTGATCTTTCAATATAGAAATGATTCAGTACCTTTTCCTTTTTTATGTTCCTTACACACACACACACTTCTCCTCTTGGTTAAGAATGTAACAGGTGGATAAGCTTTTTTCTGCCAAAGGTCTTGCGTAATCTGTTGGTGGCCACATGGCAGCAGTGGCTGGGACGAGAGCCACTGGTAGGTGCAGCCAGAGTCAAAGTGTATGGGGCTTGGGCACCTTCTTTCTTTCTCTGCCACCTTTGTTCCCCCTGTTTTCCCTTCCTTTGTACATCCTATATGCCAGGGATTCAACCTTGGATGTTATCTGGGCCACCACAGAGAGGGCTTATCTACAATTCCTCTTGTCTGGCTGCTTTCCCTTGGGGAAAGCCTCTCTTCAGCACACAATTGGAGCAACTAACAATTCAGGTGTTTCCCAGATTGCCATTTGTTCCAATCTATTGCTAAGAGCAGATTTTCCCTTGGAAAAGAGCGGGACAAGGGGAAAACTGCTCGGACTCATGCCTAGAAAGTGTGGGTCAAGTGGGAAACTGCTTGGACCCATGCTGTCTAGGCACAACACAAGCAGAAGTGTGGATAAACCCTTAGACTGATAAACCCTCAGTTCTTTGCATAGCTGCTCAATGTGATGAGGCACTAGAAATGCATTACTGTAATGCATCATTTAACTCTGGGTTGGGAAACATGTGGCCCTCCAAATGTTGTTGGACTACAGCTCCCATCATCCCTGCCCATTGGCCATGCTGGCTGGGATGGACAGGAACAGGAGTGCAACAATGTCTAGAGAATTTAAGGTTAACCAAAGATACGAAAAATCAGGAGGGCCCTCACTGAGACATAATGAACATGAAGCTGCCTTATACCAAGTAAACCATTTGGATTCAACAGGTCCAGTACTATTTAATCCAGCAGTGGTCTCCAGCAGAGCTCTTTCCTTTCAGCTCCTATCTGATTCCTTTAGCTTGAGATAGTAGAGATGGAATTGGGGTCTTCTGTATGCGGAGTAATTGCTTGAACACAGAGCTATAGCCCCAAGTATAATCCTTGATGAAGCTAGCATTGCATCATGCTAACTGGCTGCTGTTGTTGCATAGGGCTTGGTATTGTTGCCAGGGCAGTTAAATAAATATCTAGCCCATGGGAGAGATCATCTGCAGATTTGGGACTGTCATCTCATCAATATTCTGATGATACCCAGTTTTATTAACCAAGTATTGAGCTATTAATCTCAGTTCTAAGCCCAGAATCTGAAATCTGTAGTACAGTGGAAGAAGTTAAAGAACTGAAGCTGTATCCTATCAAGGGGCTGGTGTGGAATAACAGTTTTCTAGATGTTTATTTTATGCCTGTAATGGATGGGTGATAGTAATTTCCTTGTTTAAATACTTTGTAGCTTGAGGGTAGTCCTGAAGTTTGCCTTGTTCTTGATCTCTATGGAATCAAGTGGCATGATGACATTTGTGTTCACTGAGTGTGTGATGGAGGGTAGAGCCATCCATCCTGCCCACAGCTACCTGAGGACTACCACTCCTGTTTATATATAAACAGGTGCAGATATGGGCAAGAAGGTGTTGGGAGGGATGGCAGAAAAGGCAGATGTGTGAGGGAAAGGGAACATCTGGGGAGGGCACATGGGCTGTTCACTATTTGTCAGCCAAAACATTGGCTTCAGGTATCTATTATTAGCTTACCATAGTTCAGTCCTTGGCATCTCCAGTAAAGAGCTGTGAGAGACTCCTGGCAGCAACTCTGGAAAAGCCACATTACCAGTCGGTGTAGATGATACTGAACTACATAGGCCAATGATCTATTTTGGTACTGTATAAGGCAGCTTCCTATGTTTCTATGTATTGCAAGAGAGGCTAAAAGGCCATCTTTTAAAAATGCTGTCTGCCCAACAGGCTCTTACTGTATGAGATATACACACATGAAAACGGGGGAGGGGGAGGGATTTTCCAGAATGTGCCGAACCATTCTCAATGGTCTGTGACATGCAAGTAAATCGGGGCTCTAATGTAAAAGGCAATAAGCCGTTTGCTGGCGATGAATTCGCAATTAAAGTGGTTATAGTTAATTTAAATAGTAGAAAATGAGGTTGATTTAATGCTTATTGATTTGACGATGAGTGTCTGCTACACACGACCGAGAGACTTTGGGTCAGCTATGGGGCACCTAAATGAGGATGTAATTCTCTCTCGAAGCATACATACCACCACACTCCAAGGCTCCAAAATGAAAAGCATGCTTTTGGGAGGGCAGCTGGATATACACCTACCATCTTCATCTTGGGTTTGTGTGTTGTTCTCAATTATTTCAAGTTAATTGAATATGGCTTTATTTTTCTGCTCTGTGTGTGTGTGTGTGTGTGTGTGTGTGTGTGAGAGAGAGAGAGAGAGAGAGAGAGAGAGAGAGAGAGAGAGAAAGAAATAAAACTTTTAAGCTAGGGCAGAGGGTATCTTGATATGTTTTGGGCTTCTTTTCTAGTCATACTTATGAGAAAGAAGTCCCATTCAGCTGGACAGGACTTGCTTCTTGTTCATCCATCGTACAATTGTGCTTCTTTTGAAGGTAAACTTTTTTAGCATTTCAGATGGCTGATGCAAATTGTCACCTTAGTTCTCCTTCCAGATAATTCTCTTTCTCTCTCCCCCACCCAAAAAAAATTATGCCCTTTAGTTGTGGCCCGTTATGCCCTTTAGTTGTGGTAAATTGAAACAGATTTTGGGAGAAACTCCTGATGAAATAAAGGTTGTAGAATTTGCCATATGTGGCCACCGAAACCTTTTTGTTTCCAACAGCAATGGTAAAAACTACCACATTGACTGCTACTTAGGCTCAGCCCTCTCATGAGGCAATCTGAGTCCAGACACTTCCACTGGCAGATTCTGATCACTGTTTAAAGCAGGAGAATGAGAACAAACTAATCTGTCATTGGGAATTCCATCTACTGGGAAATTCTTTTGCACTAGCTTTATTTCTGTTGCAAAGCTACCATTCATTTCAGTAAGACTTTATTTAGAAAGGACTTCCTGGTGGATTCTGCCTTTCAATAATTAGTGGGAGGAAGGACCCCATTTGGAATTTCAGCCATATGCACCAAAATGTTTTAGGCCAGTCCTCTCACTAGCAGTTACATGCATGCGGGGTTATTTTAATTAAAATTGATCTTTGGGCTAAATCCCTAGCTACCATTTCAATTGGTTCTTGGTTGCTGTTTTTCCTTTCTTATTAACTTTGTGGAAGTTAATAAGTTGCAAAGGAAAAAGCAGCCCAGGCCTGGTTTTCAGGCACAAAGTCACCCTCGTTTGCCTCCCTGTTCTATTATTCAGCGAATGCAGGGGATGGTTCTCCTGGACACTCACTGCCTTGGACAGAAAACTGTCAATAGCTGGTCACTTAAACCTTATTTAATTGAGATGTTGGGGACATGAAAATAATTTCCCTTAATTAAGGTTCTACACAGCCTGGAAGTCTAATATCTGAGAGCGGGAGAGGAGAAATCTGGTCAAAGACGACATCCTGGTCAGACTCGGCAGTTTTCAGTGCTGCCTGAAGATCCCCTGCCCTACTTCTCCCAAATTACTGATTGATTGTTTCTGAACAGAGTCAAGAATGGAGATGTCTTCACTGAAAAATTAGCCCATAGAGGTTGCCAGTTTGGTGCCAGCTAGTTCCTCCTCTGGGGACGCAGGTGGCGCTGTGGGTTAAAGCCTCAGCGCCTAGGACTTGCCGATCAAAAGGTCGGCGGTTCGAATCCCTGCGGCGGGGTGCGCTCCCGCTACTCGGTCCCAGCGTCTGCCAACCTAGCAGTTCGAAAGCACCTCCGGGTGCAAGTAGATAAATAGGGACCGCTTACCAGCGGGAAGGTAAACGGCGTTTCCGTGTGCGGCTCTGGCTCGCCAGAGCAGCGATGTCACGCTGGCCACGTGACCCGGAAGTGTCTCCGGACAGCGCTGGCCCCTGGCCTCTTGAGTGAGATGGGCGCACAACCCCAGAGTCTGTCAAGACTGGCCCGTACGGGCAGGGGTACCTTTACCTTTACCTTTAGTTCCTCCTCTGGTGCTTGTGAAAGGTCTCAAAAATCCACACTTCCTAAGAAAATGTTTGGTGTTCCTGCTCAGTTCCTGTTTGTACTGACATTGCCTCTTCTACATTAAAACATGCCCTCTTAAACATGCCTACATTTAATTGGATCCCCAGATTGGAACCCTGCTCTCCCTTCCATTTTTAACAGAGGATCTGTGCAAAGAGCATCTCTGTCTCTTTCCTATCACCTGCTACCTGGTGCTTTTAAATGCAGATTACAGGGATTGAAACTGTGGCCTTCTGTGTGCAAGGCATGACCTGCACTGTGGAGCTATCACTCCTCCCCACCTTTCTTAACTGTATAATAGTTTCAATCATACAATCTCTAGCACACCTGGGATTAGGATAGAATTAGGTAAAGGTAAAGGACCTGTGGACAGTTAAGTCCAGTTGAATTTGACTATGGGGTGCAGCGCTCATCTCCACTTTCAGGCCGAGGAAGCCGGTGTTTGTCCACAGACAGCTTTTCCAACTAATGTGGCCAGCATGACTAAACAGCTTCTGGTGTAAGGAGCACCGTGACAAGTGCAAGAGCACACGGAAACACTGTTTACCTTCCCACTGCAGCAGTACCTATTTATCTACTTGCGCTGGTATGCTTTTGAACTGCTAGGTTGGCAGGAGCTGGGACAGAGCAATGGGAGCTCACCCCATTGCATAGATTTGAACTGTTGGCCTTGTAATCGGCAAGTCCAAGGATAGAATTATAGAAAGTGTTCACATATTCTTAACCTAGGTACTCAACCTTTTCCATACAAAATTCACATACTAGATGTCTGTGACCTGGACAGAAACTGCAATTCCCCACAAACTCTGCATTTCCACACATCAGGGCATAGATTTGAAACCCTTTAAATGTGATACTTGGGGTGCTTCAGAATCCTTGTGAGGTTACCTGTTACTGAAAGCTGCCCCCCTCGGCACCCCCTTAGTATTCATATAGCAGAGCTCTGTGTGAAAATCTGTTTTCACTCAAGAATTGCAGAGCAATAGCCTCTTCAGTTGGGTACCCTTTCCTCCTTTTACTTTTAAAAAGGAATAATATATTATTCCATCCCTGTTGCACATTTCTTTCATCCTTTACTATTTTAGCTAAAGCTTGCAGATCCACAGCTTGAAATATTTTTGAGCAGGCATTCCAGAGGCTAGGTGGCTGCATTTTCTACATACCGTTGACATGAGTCTTTAGGCAGAAAGGGTCTCTGAGGTCATCGAAGTGAAATCAGGTGAAAAGGTTACTGTCTGGGAACATTAGACGGACCCCCAAGTTGGAGCCACAAAGGTCAGGCAACACAGTACTGTACAGCAAAAACAAACAGCAGCAGACCAAATGACAGGCCATGTGTGAAACTGCTGTGCATTTAAAAGCCTTGCATGGCTTTCTCGAATTTTATCTGGCAGTGATGTTTTATTTGGGCTTGTGTTGATTGTAATTAACATGTATTACTTTCTCTTCCTGTCTCTCAGCACACAGTTCACTTATGATAGACAAGATGAAGAACAGAGCAGTGAGTGGGAAGGTCTTCCATGTCCAGCAATAGCATTATTATTTTTTGTGGAAATTTGAGGTTCTGGGGTTAAGCCCCATATTTTTAATGTGAGGGTCAGTGCTGGGGCACATGGAGTAGAAATGAAGAAATATTGTGTCTTTGGATATGAAAAAATTGATTACTGCAGAGTACTACAACTACTCCCCACCCTAATCTGCACACATTAACCAAGGGTAGTTAGGGATGGGGAGAAATTGGGTTCAGTTCACATTTAAAGATGAACTTACTTACTCACACTTCTTGAAACAATATGTCAACCAAAAGACAGCCATTCACACTTCTCTGAATTTTGCAATCCAGCTCTCCAGCCAAATACTGTACAAAAGGGTATTATTCTGGTGAAATATGCATTAAAGTACACATATTGGTGAAAATGACATGCACAATGCATTTATATTAGTGGAAAGTTTCTTGTAGAAATGCATCTGTTGAACAAAAAAATGCATTGAAACATGTCTATTAGGATCAATTCGCTTTAACATGCTGATGAATTTTCATGAGGACTTTAAAAAAAGAAAAGAAAACTGCTGTGGAAATGTGGAGAACCAAATCTGAGACTGGGGAAAAAGAGAAACAGAGAAACCAAAATTGACAGATTTGCCCCAACCCTAAGGGTGGCTAAAAAGATTACTTGTTAAAGAATTTGATTTCCTGACAGGACTGCAGCATCTTTTCTTTTTTTAAGAAACACTGAGAAGACTTGGTAGAGACGTTTTGCTTCACAATCTGGATCTAGCCCTCTACTCCGGTCAGTTTCCTTATATATCATGTACACAATATTTCTTGTACTGCGGATTAATTAGGCTGCTCACCAGTCATGCTTACATGAATTGCATTTTTTAGATATCTGAATTGTCTCAATATTTTATCATTTTAATGCCAGTTTGACTCTCTTCAGTGCCAAGATATCTTTATTCTTGCAGTTTTAACCCTTTTGCATGCACTTGGCTGACTCTTTTTACAGAGTCAAACTACAAAATGCATACAATGTGTTATTTGATTACAAATAAATTTTGCAAGATGATTACAAATAGGTTTTGCATGTGTGAAAATAGCTAGGATATTTAACTGAAGAAAACAGCTCTGTATTTAGAGTATTGTATACTTTCCCAGTGTGGTGTAGTGGTTAAAAGCCAGTGTGGTGTAGTGGTTAAGAGCAGTAGACTCGTAGTCTGGGGAACCGGGTTCGCGTCTCCTCTCTTCCACATGCAGCTGCTGGGTGACCTTGGGCCAGTCACGCTTCTCTGAAGTCTCTCAGCCCCACTCACCTCACAGAGTGTTTGTTGTGGGGGAGGAAGGGAAAGGAGAATGTTAGCCGCTTAGAGACTCCTTCGCGTAGTGATAAAGCGGGATATCAAATCCAAACTCCTCCTCTTCTTCTTCTTCCCGAAAAATGCTGTATAGGAGACAAGAGAACATTGCATGGAAAAGGCTTCTGAAGTAATGGTGTGGATGAATCTTATTTTTTAGGAGAAGCTTAAATAGCTGGGGCATCCTAAGGGGGGAAATGAAGTCCACTGTGATAAGAGTTTATGAAATCATTACTAGTGTGGCAAGAGTGAACAAAGAAATTTTGTTCATCTGTTCAAAATAAATAAAAGCTGCAGACCTGTGGCAGGAAATAGTCTCATAGTGCATGAATTAAAGCAGGAATAGTCACTTAATGACTCATGGGTCAGATCCTACCCACGGTGTAATTTTATTTAGCATACAGACAGGTTAACATAGCCAGGTAGTACCTTCAGGCAGCAGGCTAAAGCCTAGTACCATCACTGCACTCTCGCTGCTCCCCTGCCTACACTGTTGCTTCCTTTTCCACACCTCTGCTTCCTATTTCTTCCTGCTTTTGTTTGCAGGGACGTTCCGCTCACCCACCTGTCCTCTGACTTAAGTGGACTTAACACTCAATTTAGGGGCAGGGCTCACACTGAGGGCTGTGGAAAGCTGGATCTGGATCTGGCTTTAGCTCTCCCAGCAAGCTCTCAAGTGTCCATATTTTCCAGGAACAGTCCTGGATTTACAGAAGCCGCCCCAGTTTCTGATTTGATCCTGGAATGTCCCGCTTTTCCTTAGGACATCCCTATTTTCATTGGAGAAATGTTGGAGGGTATGGAATTATGCAACCCCCATGACAAGGAAACAAGTAACTAGGTGGCACCAAGTTTATTGTAGAGCCTGGCACCCTACAAAGTTTTAGGATATTTGGGGAAATGCTTGTACATTTATCTCACTTTTCTTCCATCGTGGAACCCAAGGTGGCATATACGTGGTTCCCCAGTGGTTGCTCATCCCTTACCAGACTCAGATCTGTTTGGCTTCAGCCAGATAGTGGCCTACATGCCTCCACACCCTAAAACTTGCATATACTTTCCATCATCATGGAATAAATAGGACCCCCGAAAGAATACAAAAGTTCCACTGTTTTGAGACCTCTAAGCACAGACTGGTCTTCGTAGCAAAAAAAGGCAACCATTCAGAGATCAGAGTCCTTTGCTTAACAGGAACTAACAATTAAGAGTGGTTATCACAGCTGGGACAGTTCAGTCGGTAGATCATGGGGCTCTTAATCTCAGGGTCATGGGTTCGAGTCCCACGTTGGGCAAAAGAGTCCTGTATTGGCAGAGGGTTGGACTAGATGACCCTCATGTTCCCTTTCCAACTCTTAGGATTCTATCATCACCACCACACTTTGCTTGTGAACCTCCTGGGACATTTGGCTGACCCCCAGAGGAGCGGGAATTATGTGTTGGGTAGATGACTGGTCTGACCAAACAGGGCACTTCTTACATTCAGAAAACAAATTCCTATGTAAAATATGTTTTACATAGATATCTTGATAATAGTGACATGTTAAACAAACCAAAACCACTTAAAATTATTGGGTGGGGAAAAATTATTTTGCATCTATTTCAGCTAAATAAAGGTTTGCATTGGAAAGCAAGTATTTCCTTCTTTTCCTTTCCCCTGTGAGAAGGCCAAGATGCTTCAGATGGTCATTTCTGTACATCTTCCCCTTTGATGTAAAAACAAAAATTAATGTTGTTTTCTTCTCAGACTTTGGAATGTCATAATTTTGCAGGATCTTCATGTGAGAGGCAAGTCATCATATTCCTCACTCCCCCAGATGGATCCCTCCCCCACTCCGCGCCTTCACCTTCAGCCCATATCCCAGCAGGGCAGGGTCAGAGTTAGTCTAGGCAGAGGGTAAGCAAGCCGAATACTGTCTGTAATTTCAGAAGAAGAATGTGCATTTAAAGGACTGAGGGAGTAGATTGTCCATCAGGACAGGCAGTCCATGAGGTCACCCAGCGGTCAAAAGCAACTAATTTCAACCTAGTCCTGAGGCGGTTGGCTCAGAGCTTGCAGTCCACTATCTCTTGCAATTTCAGCATCCTTTCCCCTTTATCCTAACATCCCTCCCCATCTCTCAAACCCCTGGGATCGTGTTTCTTCCTTAGAAACTGTATTTGCTGGGTAACCATCACTAAACAGCCAGCTAGTGATTTTTCTCAATGCCAGAACACTGGGAGTGTACATATGGAGGCTAACTTGCTTTTTGTACTCAGACCTTCTTTGCGCTGTAAAAACCTCTAGTGGCATGAATGTCCTGTTGGATTCTCATTTGCATTATCTCCGCACTAACAAAATTCATAAGTTATGCAAATAATGCACAAAATGCATATTTGCTTCACGTGACAGTACCTATATAATCTAAAAGAGTGTTTGCCATTACCATGTGCATCATTAATTGCTGTTGTTGGCAGACAATATGAAACCTTTGCGTTGACTAGGCTTGGAATAATTTAAAGGACCCTGACTTTTTGCCCTTGCTTGGCCGACAGAGTAACACATTTTTTCTGCTGTGTTTCTGGTCCAAAGCCTTTGCTGCAACTCAAGTCTTCCAGCAACTGAACTTGGGGATCCTTGACTAGGGGTTGCACACTCCAAGACTAGGTTTGGATTTGAATGGCCTAAGCCTGCCATTACACAGATTCAGTAATTCACTGTGGTTTGTAGTAGCATGCAAAAAAGCCACATTCCTTATATGAAGGCTTGCCTGCCCCAAACAGTTCACATGCACAGCAATTTCAAGCAGAACCACATGCCTAAATGGGCATACAAAATTTCCCTGAGATTCTTAATTACAGAATCCTTGGAAGCATTTGGAAAATACAGGCTTAGGGTCCAAACAACACAAATGAGGAGCTACTGGGGCCAATTTAAATGCATGCATAGCACTTGCCACATGGATTTTTCACACAGTACTTCTCATGAAGCCTATGGTCCAGCCTAGCATTTGACAGATGGCTTGTTATGTTCGTGCATGCACTGGCAGACAATATGAAATGATCAGGAGCCTCCATGGTGTGGAAAGTATCCTCCATTCCTCAAATTGTTCTGGGCCGTTTAACTTTCATATGAGACTAAGCTATGTGTCCTGATACCACAGAAAAGTCATGTCCCTGGCCCTATTGACAGAAAAACACAAAGCTACTTTTTGTGAATCTCTACAACCCAGACACCTGTGGAGTATTGAAAAATAGAGTTGTACAACTCCACATTTGAACATTAACTATTGTTACCTCGAGGGTTAAGTGCACTGCACATTTGGCATTATAAGGTGCCTGTACATGCAGGACTGGAAGCTGCACCTTTTGGAGCTCTGAGCCAACCAATATTTTACTGGCTATGGGCTTATCTACATTTAACCTTTTGCCACATTCTTTCCAGACAGAGGTCCACATTTTAACTCTCCATGTATGAGTGCCTCCCCCCCCCCCCAGCTTTCCCCGTGGAAACACACTCTTTAAAGTTGAATTGGAGCAAACAACAATTGGGATTTTCCATGGATTTACCATTGCTCTGATCGAGAGCTTAAGAGCGGGTTTTCGTGGGGAAAGCTCTAAGCCCCTAATGGATTCTGCTAGATTGCTTCTGTAACTGTCTGATTTTCTCCCTGACACCACTTCATGCCTGTCAGCTGCTGCTGACTTCATCCGTGGCTTCATCCGTGACCCTCCAGGTTTTGTCCGACTCCACATTCTTTGGCTTTACCTTGAAGTTCTACCTAGGGCACCAGTGTGTGTGTGTGTGTGTGTGTGTGTGTGTGTGTGTGTGTGTGTGTAAAATAAATGGTTACCAATTCATATTTTTCCTGTTCCTCTGAGAACCTTTCAAACCCTGACCAACTGAGGGCCATGACTTGGTGGTAGAGCACATGCTTTCCATTGCCGAAGGTCTGAAGGTCAACATTTGGCTTTTCCAGTTGAAAATACCAAGCAGCAGGTAATGGAAAGATCTCTGCCAGAGGGTTGCTTCCAATCAGGATAATCAGTACTGTGCTACAGGGACCAAATATATACCTTGGGAATTACTTCTTGAACTTGAAAGTAATGAAAGATAGTATTCTAATCGTGGTATTGATGACGATAATAATCATAATAGGCAGTATGTGGTCTTCAGCTGTTCATGCAGAAACTCACTACAAGCTACATTAGTGGCTAAGCAAACGTTATTTCGGATGATGCGTTATTTGGGACTCTGCATAGAGCAGTAACCAACCTGTTCAGACCACACCTCTGAGTCAGCAGGGGCTGGCCTCCTGGGTCATTGTTGATTATTTTAAAAGCTTCCACGTGCCAGGTACTTAGTTGATAATGCATATATTACAGGCAGCTTCATGTGTTCATTTGACTTCTGGCTAGAGGTGGGGGGAAATAGTGATTCAGTGAAAATATGCAAAACAGTAATAATAACAGATACCCACTGTTATACCTCTTTCCTTGCCTCTGAGTAATCATAACTACCCTCTGACCCCACTCTGACACACAGTACACTGGAACTGAATGTTGGAACTTCTTGCCTGAGGGCTTATTTTCTAGGCCATATATAACGTTAACTAATGTTGTCCTTTGAATAGGCTCCTGACATACCACAACATTTGTGATGTGATGTTGTTACATGTTGGATTTGTGTGGCAGTCTTGACTTTTAACATTTTAATCAAAAGCGGCCACAAGAAGCAGCAAATCTGAATGGAAGAGTGCTGATGATGGTGGGGAGATGCTTAACCCTTTCGCTTCTACCAGTTCTTCCAATCAAAATTCACCCCCCCAGCTACTTTTGCACAAGCAGTAGAAAAACATGTGGCTATTCTCTTTCAGGTGGTGCTGAGGTGTAGCTTCCCTTTTAACCACACCCAATTTGTATCACTGCTCCCTTCCTTGGCAATGCCCTTTATTTAAAGAAACAGTTATGAACAAATAATGTACCTCTAAGCACGTACAGAATCCCTTTCTCTTCCCCACTGGGGAAGGGTATTCTGTCTCCATTCACTGTGTTAACCTAGATGTCATGCAGGATATATGTGAACAGAATCTCCCACGTTGCTGTTATTTTGTTTATTTTAAAGAATAATAGCAGCCATGGAGGCCACCAATTCAGATTGGGAGTGTAGTGCCATTTTCTTGATTAATAGCTGAGGTGGATTTTATTTGCCTCATATGGTACTTGAATGTTTTGCCCCATGGAACCATAGCGTTGGATGGATTATAACTGGGGGAAATGGTGTGTATGTAGGGAAATGGATAGCTCCCCTCCCTGTATCTGTGGTCCCAATCTGAATCAGCCTCCCTCTCCACTGCTACTATGAACTCTTTAAAAACTCAGGTTGTTCTGTCTTCTGTGTAGGGGTGGGCAACTCTCTATTGAGGTTTCTCTGTTTCTTGTTTTTCAAATCTTAAATTCAGTTCACCACATTTCTATGTCATTTTGTGCTTTAAAAAACAACCAGTGTCTGGAGGTAGTTGGAGGATGGATGGCAGCTAACAGATTGAGGCTGAATCCTGGCAAGACAGAAGTATTGTTTTGGGGGGACAGGAGACAGACTGGTGTGGAGGACTGCCTGGTCCTGAAAGGGGTAACTGTGCCCCTGAAGGACCAGGTGTGCAGCCTGGGAGTCATTCTGGACTCACAGCTGTCCATGGAGGCGCAGGTCAATTCTGTGTCCAGAGCAGCTGTTTATCAGCTCCATCTGGAACACAGGCTTAGACCCTACCTGCCTGCAGACTGTCTCATCAGAGTGGTGCTTGCTCTAGTTATCTCTCGCTTGGACTACTGCAATGCGCTCTATGTGGGGCTACCTTTGAAGGTGACCCAGAAACTACAACTAATCCAGAATGCGGCAGTTAGACTGGTGACTGGGAGTGGCCACCGAGACCATATAACACCTGTCTTGAAAGACCTACACTGGCTCCCAGTATGTTTCTGAGCCCAATTCAAAGTGTTGGTGCTGACCTTTAAAGCCCTAAATGGCCTCGGTCCAGTATACCTGGAGGAGCGTCTCCACCTCAATCATTCTGCCCGGACACTGAGGTCCAGCGCTGAGGGCCTTCTGGCGGTTCCCTTGCTGCGAGAAGCCAAGTTACAGGGAACCAGGCAGAGGGCCTTCTCGGTAGTGGCTCCCGCCCTGTGGAACGCCCTCCCACCAGATGTCAAAGAGAAAAATAACTACCAAACTTTTAGAAGACATCTGAAGGCAGCCCTGTTTAGGAAAGCTTTTAATGTTTAATAAGTTAGTGTATTTTAGTGTTTTGTTGGAAGCCGCCAAAAGTGGCTGGGGAAACCCAGCCAGATGGGCGGGGTATAAATAATAATAATAATAATAATAATAATAATAATAATAATAATAATATTACCACGTAAGAATTCATCAGTGTTGTGTGTAAATTTCTCATACTCATTGTTCTGTGCAATTTTGCACAATATGCACATTTTTTGCAAACCAATTTCCCCTAATACCATGTATTTCTGTGTGTTATTTTCATGAATATATGTGTTTTTAGGCACACTTTGTCCTAGTACATACAGTTTTCCAGTGGAAGCTGATCCACTAGAGTGAACGGGGAACTGCCCCAGCAACCTCAATCTGCCCTCTTCCACCATCACCTACCTGCCTTCTTCCTCACCATCAGTTGGGGGTGGCTCTGCCTGTCAGTTACTCTGGTGCCACCTACTGCTGGTGTCCCTATCTTGTGCCCTCCCAGTCACACTGACCAACAGCCATCACCACATTTTTGTTCACATTACTTGACTTTGCAAAATATGGCAAAGTGTGAATTTTGAAAGATGGGTGTGTTACAAATCCTTGTATTTTGCCCCTGAAATTGTGAATTAGGTTGGTTCGCATCTAAGTGCAAACTGAATACCATTTCTCCCCCAATTCCTACTTCCATGCCATGTCTAGTTTGGCCTATAGAATTAAAGAGTATGGCTTCAAAGCAAATGGCAAGGTTCCCAAGTAAGTCCGAACCGTAGCACTGCTCTTTAAAAACACACATGCACTCAAAAAAGACCACCCAAATACTGCCTCTTCTGACAACATTCTGGCAACACTATTCAAAAATGTTTTGAAACCTTTAAAGCTTATTGTAGTACATCCATACCATCACTACACCTTATTCTAGTTCTCCATAAATGGCGGTAACAACCTGCTCATTTTCACCACAGCATGACATAACGTGTTATAGGATCCTCCAGTATAAATAACATGAGAATCAGCCCTGTAATCATCTCAGTTAGTCTGAAGTGGGAAGTAGTACTGTGGGTGGCACTGACCCCTGATCATCTTTTCCTTTTTTCCAGAGCAGAGTAGAAAATCATATACATGTATCTCCTACCCTCTTTGACCTTGGGAGGCAAATTTAGGAGGATTTATTGGTCTGTGCATGGCAGCCGAAATATGGGAAAGCATCACTTTTGGTTTAGAAGGGAGGGAGGGGGCCTGCTGCTGTGTTCGCATTGTGTATAATAACATTTTGCTTAACTCATTCTCCTTAATTCAATTGATATTAATTATGGTGTATTAAGAGAGCCCTGACGGTAATGCTTTTCTATATGGATTTTCACCCATGAATCATTTTAACTCTGGTGGCTTTGCTTAATGGGGACCCTACGGAAAAAAATATTACTAATGAGTTACAGTGCAGCTCTTGCATGATCTGAGCATGCCCCCCCCTCATTCCTCTCAACACCCCATGAGCCAACTCTGAAATTTCACCAGGAAAACAGCTGATGAAATGTTTGGACCTGCAGGCTTATTCGAACAGCTTAGAAAATAGATCAATTTTTCTTCTTTCTGTGATGTCCTTCATTTATTTCCTTTTTTGCAATAATCTGATACAGGCAGAAGAGTTAACATTTGGAAGACCTATTTGTTTTCCATGTTTGTCACTGCTGGAAGACTATTTCCCATTCCCCCCCTCCCCCTGCTGCCACCCCTTCCCATTTTGCACATTAGAAAATTCATCCTGCAATGGCTACAGTGCCATCTACTTGTTGCTTGGAGGTTGACAACTATGTCTACTTTTTAAAATCCACATTGTTGCTTTTCCCAAAGAGGCAGAAAGTCTCTTGTCTCAAAATTAAAAACCTGTAAGAGTAGTAGAATTTGTGAATGCCAAGGTGCCTGTGGATAATCAGTGTTTGGTGCTCAAACGTATGCCCAGGCTGCCAAGTGGGGTTAATTATGGGGTAAGGGATATGTGTTGCCACATTGTTAGATGTGGTGAGGTGGGGGTTGCCTGTTTTTTGTTCCTTTAAAACACTCCACAAAGAATTCTTTTCATAAAGCTCTTCTTGCCTGTTACGATACTGTTGTTCCAGACTGCAAAGTTTGACTGTGTTACCTGTGGGTGACACTGTGAGCTTCTGAAAGGGGAGATTTTTAACATGACTTCTCTGTATAGACAGATGGGATGTTAGTTGGGGTGCAGATATCAATGTGAAATAAGATCTGGATAGCATGCAGCAGCACTCATGGTAGCAACAGGACCTTCTGCGTCTCAGGTTTGGAGGCAGTTGTGCTCTGCAGTTGTTATTTCTCTGGAAAAAGGGATAAGCAAGAGAAGGAAGGGTACCCCTGCTTCTCTAATCACTACTTTGTGATTTTAAATACCAACTATATGAAGAATTCGTGGGACGCAGGTGGCGCTGTGGGTTAAAGCCTCAGCGCCTAGGACTTGCCGATCGAAAGGTCGGCGGTTCGAATCCCTGCGGCGGGGTGCGCTCCCGCTGCTCGGTCCCAGCGCCTGCCAACCTAGCAGTTCGAAAGCACCTCCGGGTGCAAGTAGATAAATAGGGACCGCTTACTAGCGGGAAGGTAAACGGCGTTTCCGTGTGCAGCTCTGGCTGCCAGAGCAGCGATGTCACGCTGGCCACGTGACCCGGAAGTGTCTCCGGACAGCGCTGGCCCCTGGCCTCTTAAGTGAGATGGGCGCACAACCCCAGAGTCTGTCAAGACTGGCCCGTACGGGCAGGGGTACCTTTACCTTTACCTTTTATATGAAGAATTCACAATTTGAATTCTAATTCACCATGTGCCCAGTGTCAAAAAATATTTTGACCAACTCACCAAAGAACTGATCTAGTATTAACTATTATGACCGGCAGCAGCAGCTCTCTTTCTGATCACCTGTTACTAAGGATGTGTCATGGGTTCCATGGCATCAGCCAGAATGGGGTGAGAATGGGAGGCTCTGTCAGATAAGGCTGGGGATGGGCAAAGTTCAGGTAGTGATGGAAAAGAGGGTCCTGTGCCGCTGTTGCTGCACACCTCTGTAAGGGAGGAGAAATTATTTGGACCAGTTCTTACTCTGCCTCCTGAAAAGAAAGTTCCCAGGGTAGATGAAGAGGCGCCTAGCCAACTGGCATAGCTAGCTAAGGTGGAGGGAGAGTCAAAGGGTTAAACGGGTCCCATCGCCAAGAATGCACTTCTTTCTGTGCTGCTGCAGACAGACTCAACAACTCCCATCTGCCCCAACCAGCATTGCTAATGGTTCAAGAATGATGGGAGTCCAACAACATCAGTATGTCACGATGGAGATGAAAGTAATTCCTCTCCCAGTTAGGGAGGGTGAGGAGGTGGAGGGCAGGTTGGTCTAGAGGGGAGAGGGCACTGCCTGAAGATAATTCTGGGGCTTGGGCTTGAGAGGCCAGGCAGGCTGGATTAGCCCGAGGACCCCCTACATATTGTACTGCTTCAGCTCTATGGCATTTCAGCCTCTGCCTCCCCATACACTACTACCAACAGTAGGAATGGAAGAATCTGTCAATTTTGGTTTCTTCGTGTGTGAAGTATGTATGTGATAGCACTGAGCTATAGTTCCATGTACAGCACTTAATTTCTCTCCACAAAGGTGGAGATATCTTTTCCCATAATGTAGTCCAGAAAAGTAAGGCAATGGTAGAGGGAAAACAAGGTATTGGGACTGGCTGAGCTGAGGACTAGCTCCTGAGAATCACAAGTGGAGGGAGTGAAGTTGCATTCAGGTCCTGCTTATGAGCTTCTAGCAGGCATCTGGGTAGCCCCAAGATCTGGTTGCATACAGGAATTTGTACCAGATAAGACTTTGACCTGATCTGGCATAGCTGTTTTTGTGTACCAACCCCTCCCCCCGTCATGAAAACTGTTGCGAAAACTACTCTCACATTTGGGAGGGGGGATATGTTGGTGATGACAGAAGTGTTGGCCTAGAGGTGCTCTTGTCATCCAACTTTTCAAGCTGGAACCGCTTGAAAAATCTGGGGGTTTTTTCCTTCTGGGAAGCATGGCCTGAACCATAACACCTCTGTTTTTTGTTTTTGTTTTTTTAAAAAATAAGCACTGTGTTGTCAGGATCTTCATTCACAACAGTATAGAAGCCACACACTTTTAGCATTCCCAGTGCTTCATGGCATATGTTACACAGACACGCTCACTCACTGTGCAAGTGTTGTGTTACTGCTAAAGCCTTGATCTCACTGCACATTCTGTAAGCTAGCTACTGTGCTCTTTTGCGCTTGCGCTCTCCCCCCCCCCACACAGACACCTTCTTATTTATAATGGCTACCACTTTCCAGTTAACAGTCTAAATAAAAGAGCCATTTCATAAAATGCCTTATTCATTTTAGGTAGCAATTACCATCCCGTGGCATATTCCTTAA
This sequence comes from Podarcis gaigeae, assembly GCF_964106915.1. Classification (NCBI taxonomy): domain Eukaryota; kingdom Metazoa; phylum Chordata; class Lepidosauria; order Squamata; family Lacertidae; genus Podarcis; species Podarcis gaigeae. The sequence goes on along the minus strand of NC_139689.1, from coordinate 34,259,133 downwards.
TAACCTCTTATAAAGCAGGTTATAAAAGTCACCGGTAATGATAGCCGCGGGGTGGGTGGGTGGCTTTTTCCGAGCAAAGCATACATGCTAATTATGGTTACTATGCACATCAGTAACAAAAAAAAAAGTGGTTGTTTCCCCCCAACCATCTATATTATTAGAGATGGGTGCATTAATTGATTAATCAGTGTAGCTAATTGACGAATTCATTGGCAGTAATCTTATGCACATTTTCTGTTGATTTCTGTTGGAGTTACTACCACATAAACTTAGCACAAGAGTAATTGATTTTAGTTAATTGATTTGAATGATTATGAACTGTTTTGCTATTGAGCTTCTGTGTTCTTCAAAGAAACCAAAATGTATTTGATTTCCCAGTTCCTTCATCCTGCCCAGGAAAGTGATACACTGGAGCCAAGTCAGACCATCATTTCTAAGGTGGCAGAGTTATTGCCATTAGCCGTGTGGTAAAATAGTCTTGTGAAAGTGCCCTTGTATGACAAGACTACACCATGAATAGCACAAGAACCTTATCAAGGTCCCAGCCTATGGCATGTTAGAGCATATAGCATACGTTCTGAGGTCTGGATAAAGGAGGCCAGCTTGACTTACTTGAGCTAACCAAACACCTTTGCTTGTGACACATAGCTGGGCCCTAAAATAAGCAAAATAAAGATATTTGCCCCAAGGACTTTAAAGTCTAAATTTAGAGAGCGTTGAGGGAGAGAGGCATGGAGGACATGCCAAGGGTAACAAATAATTCAAGTTAACAAATGCAGTCACATGTATTTAGGCTTCATTAGAATTGGAGATTAAGCAAAAAGCTTAATGGAAGAAGAAAATGTTGAGTTGTGGTTTGAAGGAAGAGGGAAAGGTGGCACCATGTAGGCATTCTAAAAAGTATGTTAGGGGCAGCAAGAAATAATGAATGGATTCATTGAAGACAGTGGCTGTTGGTGAGTAGAGAAACCAAGACCACACATATCTGGAGATATATGGATGCAAAAGTGGAGAGATAAAGTGAGTGAGTGGGGAAGGCTGGTATTTAAAGGTAAGGATAAGGAGGTGATCCCAGAAGGGGATGGTGAGCCCAATGATAGGATTTGAAGTCACAGAGTCTGAGCAATGAGACAGGTAAATGGTTTGGGAAGCAGAGCTCTTGATAGGAATGTGAAGAATAAAGTTTGATGGTAGAAGGCTAGAGAGGAAAAAAATGTGGTACTCTAGGCAGGAATATGAGGGAGCAGAGAGGAAGGGCTGGGTTTTCACAATATTGTCAACAGAGATGTAACAAGAGTTGTGACTAATGGGATGTGCACTGCAAAGGAGAGGGAAGAATCCGAGATAATGTTAAAGCTTCGTGCCTGTTTGCCATGTTCGTGGGTATAGAGAAATAGCTGGTTTGCATGACACAGAAAGCCAAACTGTGGCTTACTGAGACTGCACAAATGTGTGGCTTTCTAGAGAGAAGCTCTCAGCTGGTCCTTTTTTACATAAGCCAAGGCTTTGTTTAGCACTTTGTCTGAATTGGGGGTCTCTGATCACCAGCCATGAGCTGTACCCAAGGCTTGTTCTTGATTACAACTTGTAGTCATTGAGGAGAGAGCTTCATCACAAGTTCCAGTGTGGATGATGCACTGGCACAGTGTGCTGTGCAGCAGTAAAATGGACCGGGGAGGACCAAAGTGACTGCAGAAACCCACACAGTCATACTGTCTTATTAACCTACAGGATGGCTTATTGTGTTTTTGAACCAGGCTAATGTCTGAGTTGAGGACTTGAAAGAATACACATACTGAGTTTGGCTTAATAGCAGGGCTTATGCCTATATTTTGTTTCTATTTTGAACCTTGAAAGTTTATATTCTGTTGTTGCTTGGCCTAGTAAACAGTATTGCCTACAATACTGCATTGTATTTTTAAATCCAGAAAGAACATCTGTAATCTATGATGCAAAGACTCACTTTTAGATTTAATCCAGCTTCTAATAGTGCTTTTTCAAGAGATGCAAGAACAGCCACTGAACCTGGATTTGTCACAACTCCCACTAGTGCTAAGCGAGCGACGGAGATGATACCTGAGTCGTAGTTACTTAAAGAGGGGTTGTAATAAGTTACAGTTATAGCCCTTTATAGAATTCTTTTAAAAAAAATTACACTGTTATTACCATTATTATCTTCCCAGCAGTAAAAATTTATTGGTAGAATTGGCAAATGTGAGAGACCCTCTGGTTCCAGCTGTGAGATTAAATCTCTCCATCCAAGTGGAGCAAATATGGGGTGCGGGAAAGGAAGCCTTTCCTTTTCCTTCTAAGTCCGTTTACTTTGTTTTTGCATATCCCAAAGATCAATGAACTATATGCTATATTTGAATCTTTATGTCCAGGCAAGCTGGATGAAGTAAATAGAAATCTTGTTAAAAAGCTGAAGGCCAGTTGTGTTTTACACAATACCATGGATGTTTCACAATGGTCAGTTGTACTGGGAGCATAACATGGGGGTGGGGAGCCTCCTGTATGTGAAGGAAAAATGACCTCATCAAGCAGTGGTGACCTCATTAAGCAGTGGTGATCTCTACTTTGTAGAGATCCTCATATACACTCTCTCCACAGTTGCAGCAATGTATGTGCAAACATTATATGGCTTTGGTAGTTCTCTGGACTGAGATGGTGAAATTATACCATTGGAAAGGATAAAAATATTTTAATCCATACACTCCTGTCCCAAATACTATCCCATGTACAGCAGGCAGGAACATTGCTGAAAAGGAGTCTGAGAATGAAAGTGTGGTAGATAATTCAAGCAAATGAGCCATGCTACATGCTTAACAACATGGCAAAACAAAAGCTAGGCTGATGTGCATTCTTAAAAGTAATTGCAGGAGGTTTTTCTCCCATAGTGTGAACTTGGCTTTGCAACCACATACACCTCCCATACATATTGCTAAGTAAAATATGGGATCCCCTCTCAGTCTTGTCTCTCCCCTCATTTTCATAAGGGCTGTCCTCTTTTTATGAATAACTTTTTAAAAGAGGCACGAATGAGTTTTTGCAGAAATGTGTTTATCTTTTACCTTACAAAATGAATGAATGAAAAAAATCACAATCATTATGAAAACAGTTGTAAAACTGTTTCAAGGACTGGGAGAAGAAGAACATTGGCCATGTCCTGAGTGTTAGCCAAGAGATGCCCCCACAGCTAGGTTTTATCTGGTCCAAACTGAACCACTCAGAAGAAAAGGGAAAAAAGGCCTTTGTTCCGCAGAACTTGCCTCACCAGTACAAAAGTACATACATATCATTTGAGGGCAGTGATGGTGCTTTCAGAACAATCCTAAAATGCACAATATAAACAAAAAAGGTCATTCTTACACACCTAAATGCACACACCCTTCCAAATTTTTACCACTGCTCTGTTCGGCTTGCAATACTGTTTTTTCCTCCTTAAAAATATAAAAGATGAAGAAAGATGTGAGAGAAAATGGATGACAACTGCCGAGTGCCACTCTAATTCGCAGGCTAGGTGGAAAATATAGCAGTGTCAGTCTGATTTCATTTATACACTTTATTTTATTGAGAAATATTGGCTAAAATAAATTTCCTAAACAAATGTTATAGCTTCCCTCTTCCTCTTTCTGCAACATACAGTAAATGGCTTTCTTTCTTCCTTGCACATCAGTGGAATAGAGAATGAAAATGTTTGGCTGGGAGGAGGGGAATAATTGCAAATCACTTAGCTAAGCAAACACTGGAATGTGGAGAAATGTGTGTATGGGGAGGAGGGATATTTGGAACATTAGAATAACAATGGGGCATTTCTTTAAAGCTTATGCTATCTGATCATGCTATTATTTTTACCGTTATTAATATTACCGTAGAGGGCAATAAAGTGCAAGGCCGTAGATGGAATGTGCCGCCATTCTAGCATGGGGGGGGGGATGTGTGATAAATTTCTTAGAGGAATGGCTATGCGTTTATGTATGGCCCCCCCCCTTATGTACACCTTAGCCCATATTTCTGCTGGGTTTATTTAGCTGTACATTTGTATTTATAAGGATAGGCGCATATACTAGCTGTAAATGGGCTAATCTATTTTGGCAATGTATAACCCTGGAAGTGATGGGCAGGGAGAAAGCTTAGAGCATGAGGAGGTCTAACCAGCTTTTGAAGTGTGTTCCACAATGTGCATTTATCTAGGTGCTTTTCTTAGAATCGCATTGCATATGCCGCTGAGTGGGAGGAGGCAACAGAGGCCTTGTCGTAAGGCAGGCATAGGCAAACTCGGCCCTCCAGATGTTTTGGGACTACAGTTCTCATCATCCCTGACCACTGGTCCTGTTAGCTAGGGATGATGGGAGTTGTAGTCCCCAAACATCTAGAGGGCCGAGTTTGCCTATGCCTGTCGTAAGGGATTGGCCATTGTGGAGAAAATCTGTTAGGCATTACAGCATGTCCAAAGGTTCATCTGGCATTCTCTCTCATTGGCAAGCCAGGAATTCACAAGCAAAACATGATATTCCACTTTGTTTGTTCCTTGCATTGGTAATTAACCTCTAAATGTGGTTTTGAAGAATGATAGTGATGGCTTTTCCCAGCCAGTTCTCCCAAGATGCCAGCCATATGCAAGGCCTGCACTCATGAACTAACTGTAGGAGCACAACAGGGTGTGTGTGTGTGTGTGTGTGTGTGTGTGTGTGTGGCCAAAGCAAGGCTAATCCAGTCATTGAGTTCACTGCACTAATTACAATGCATGGTAGATAAAAACAACCACTGGCTGTTTTTCAGTGCAATTTGGAAGTGAGTCTAAAGTACACTGCTGGTGGATTCTGGGCACTGCTAATTGATTCCATTTACTTAATTTGTGCTAAGCATTAAGCTTCAGAAATTTGATCTTTGTGAATTTTGTTATGAGCTGACCAGATCTGCATCGCCCAGTTTAATGTTCAGATTAGAACTTTGTTGTCCACAGACATGTACACTTCTCAACTATTCTGATGGAGTTCTTGGCTCAAAAGAAGTATCAAAATGTGTTCTGAAATGTGTATTCTAAGGGGAAATACATTTAGAAATGTGTGGAAATTTTCATGGTTTTAACCAATTGCACATTAATGCAGAAAACGGATCAATCAGATGAACACTTGTGAAAATGCATAGACACCACAAATTGACTGGTTGCCCATCCTTAACTGACATGTGTCCAACACATATTTTTGATTGATTCCTAATCGTATTGGAAGCATATTCTAAGTGAATTGTTTTCTTTGGGAAATAGATTCATATGACACACAGTAAAAATAAAAATTTATGTGCTATCCAGTTTTCAGATTTTAAGTATAAACAAGCATTCAGAAGCTGTTTTAGGTGACGGAAAGTGTATACAAAATATGATCTAGTCAGTAAAACTTTAGAGAATGAAGAACATTTAAACATTTTCAAATCATACTTTTAAAACAAAATATTGAGTCAGCTGTAAATAAAATTTGCTCCCATACAAAATTTATTGTATTTAAATACAACAGATAACAGGGGCACTTATATCTCAAAATTAATAATTCCAGCCTGACGGAACGTTCCCCCCTCGCTTTTGTCAAGGGCAGATATTTAAACATCCCCAGAAATGATAGGCATTGAATGTGCTGGGCATTGTAGAACATGTTCTTTTCTACTGCCCATTATACAAGCAGCTACACAAAGGCATGCTATCCCCTTTTTGGGTAGTCTAACATCATGGCACAAGGGAAATATCAGGTTCTATCTGCCTGGCATTAACCTGGAAGTAACCACAAGGGTGGCTGAGTTTTTGTCAATAGCATCTCTTTGAGTGGTGAATTTAGCAGGAAGAAACTCCAATGAATATCCTCATCATTACATATTTTACATGGCAGTTTATTTGTATATATTTTAAATTTTTATATATGGACGTTTTATGATGGGCCTATGTTTGTAACGCCTAATAAAGGTTTGGCAAAATAAGTAAGTGCTTTTAAAATTCAACTCTGAGAGATTTTTTAAAACCTTTAGTCTTAAATCTTATTGATGAATTTGAATTTTAGGACACTGAAATAATTTTAGCATCAACCTTAAATTCAGTTATTTTATACCTTATTTCTTCTAAAACGTGTAGATCCACCAGCATTCGTAAATGGGGTCATTAGAAAAACTGGAATGTAGGAGAATATCAATTAGAATTTTGCATGCCAGTTTAAGTGAGTACAGTCTGCTGAAGGCTATAAATTTTCTCTAAATTAACTTTATTTTGAAGTAAAATTTTATATGATTCCATCAGCTCTCATATAAACAACACTTGATTCTGTTTCTTATTCTTTGTTGTTATTGGCAGCGCACCATGAATAGTACAAATCCCATGATCCAGTGAGTCCAAATACGCAAAATATACGTGCACAGTAAAAGATCCGCTGAATTCCAGTGTGCGCTTTAAAAATTCTAGAGAATATTTGTTCTATTGCCTTTGTTTTGCAGAATTCAGAGTTGATTTCTCTGGGTAAGTTCAAAGTAGCATTGTTTGTCCCACTTGCACGTAACTGAGTATTTCCCCACATCTGAGGGGCAGGTAATCAGTGTTATCTGTGTGACATCTAAAACCTTTTGGGGAAACTATGTAGAATCTCATTCAATCACTGGGTGGGAAGTATAGAGATCCAGTTTTCAAATAAATGGCACACTGTAGCACTTCCATCATCGAAAGCATGAGAACAGAGAAGAAAAGGTCAGAGGATTGGTGGGGGGAGAAATATAATAAGAAAAATATAAGTGTTTTCTTATGAGGGAAATATTATGAGTTCTTTCCTTTCTTTTCAGCTTTTATGGAAGGAGATTCTGCCAGTTCCCTTAGAAAAAAGAGGAAGAAAAAGGAGTTTTAAAATGAGATTATGCACCTTCAGGGTGCCATTTGGAAGTTTTACTGTACTGAGATGACATGAGAGCTCTGGAATTAATATCCTGGAGATGGTTGAAACCTGCAATAGCAATTATTGTAGTACGTGTCCCTGGATAAATAATAGGGCCATTCAACTAATTAGCTCCAGTGATTTCAACTCCCTGTAAATCCTTTCTCACCCAGCTATAAAAATAAGGCTAGGCAAACTTTTGGTAACAGAAAGGAAACTTCTTCTGAGGGAAGCAGGGAAAAAGAAGGAGGACTTCCCCCTTTCGGTCTTAATTCACAATTGCCGTCATAACAACTGTGCGATAGCAAGGGCTGGAAATATTAACAGGCTATTATATATATAAAGGCTGTTATTAATTGCCACTTAGTGGTAATAAAGCTATTGTGGAAAGGGCTGCCCTTGCGCATGCGCAGTCCCATTAAATTTTAATGGGAGGCCTGTGTGTGTGAATTGACAGTGGAATTTTTGTCCGCTGGCTGTAATGAATAGATCAGGCAGTTTCCAAGACGTTTGCTGGCTTGAAAATGTGAGGCACCAGCTATCACTAAGGAGGTGTCAGCTCCTCAAACTCTCTCCCTCAACCCAAAATTTAAGCGTGTCCTGTTGCACCAGAGAGAGGCTTTCCCCCCTTGCATCTCCCTTCTTACTTTCCAGTCTAATCACAGTGCACCACTGACATCATGGTTCTTCATCTTTTATGTTGATCCATGGTGCTGAGAATGAATGAGGACATTTCTACACAATGGTGCAAAGTCTAATTTTAGCAGGGCATATTGGAGAGACTCAGCCCATAGTCCTGGGCCAAAGCTGGTTCCAGGAACAAGACCCCAAACTGGGCTTCCCAAGCATATGAACCTGTTCTTACCAAATGATGTGCCAGGAGCTCAAGGCAAGTAAGCCAAGATGAGAACTCCAGGTAACCTAATGGACACTGAACTGGTGGTAGAATAGGATGGGGAACCCTTGGCCTTCCAGCCATTTCTGAACCACAACTTAATGTTTTATTTTAAAATAAACAGAGTTCCCTGCCTCTGTGGGTTTTTTTTGCATTTTTATTAAAGATCTTTTTATGCTATACTGTGATATTAGTGGGTTGTGAAGCACCTTACATAGACAGTAGAAGAGCAGGATGGAACTTTCTGTACAAACAGAGGGGTTTGAGAGAAAAAACCACATACCCAATTTAATTTATTTATATAAATATATGCCCCTTTTTTGCCCCAGTGCTGCTCACAGGAATAATAAAAACAGTAAAAATCCAAATGTAAAAAACAAATTAACAAAATACTAAAATACTAAAATGTGAACATAATAAACATGTGAACTAAACCATGTGGAAGCAGGCAGTCCTTTAGATATCCCAGGCCCAAACTGTAGAGGGCTTTAAAGTTGACAAAGAGCACTTTGAATTATACCTGAAGGACCAGGTGCGCAGCCTGGGAGTCATTTTAGACTCACAGCTGTCCATGGAAGCACAGGTCAAATCTGTGTCCAGGGCAGCTGTTTACCAGCTCCATCTGGTACGTAGGCTGAGACCCTATCTGCCTGCGGACTGTCTCGCCAGAGTGGTGCATGCTCTGGTTATCTCCTGCTTGGACTACTGCAATGCACTCTACGTGGGGCTACCTTTGAAGGTGACTCGGAAACTACAACTATTTTTTTTTTTATATAATAATTTTTTATTGTTTTTACAAAACAAAAAAAAAACAGGGAACAAGGGTAAAGGAAAAACAAACAAATCACAAACAGATACATAAAACATGACTTCCCCATACCTCCCCTTCTCTGCATCATTATTTTATAATGTGTCAGCAACCCTTCAGTCAATTTCTCTATATATTCTCATTAAGTTTCCCCCTTTAATTTACGATTTACAGCTGTAGTTCTTTGTTTCTAGCCTCTCGACATCTTAACCGTCCGATATTTTACAATAGTTCTTAAGATATACTTTAAATTTTCTCCAATCTTCCTCCACCGCCTCCTTCCTCTGGTCACGGATTCTGCCGGTCATCTCTGCCAATCCCATATATTCGATCACCTTCGTCTGCCATTCCTCCAGAGTGGGTAGTTCTTGCATCTTCCAATACTTTGCTAAAAGGATTCTTGCTGCCGTGGTTGCATACATAAAGAAAGTCTTATCCTTCTTCGGTACCAATTGGCCCACCATGCCCAGAAGAAAAGCCTCTGGTTTCTTTGAAAACGTCCATTTAAGGACTTTCTTAATTTCATTATAGATCATTTCCCAGTAGGCCTTAATTTTTGGGCAGGTCCACCAAAGGTGATAGAAGGTTCCTTCAGCTTCCTTACATTTCCAACTCGGAAACTACAACTAATCCAGAATGCGGCAGCTAGACTGGTGACTGGGAGCGGCCGCCGAGACCATATAACACCAGTCTTGAAAGACCTACATTGGCTCCCAGTATGTTTCTGAGCACAATTCAAAGTGTTGGTGCTGACCTTTAAAGCCCTAAACGGCCTCAGTCCAGTATACCTGAAGGAGCGTCTCCACCCCCATCATTCTGCCCGGACGCTGAGGTCCAGCGCCGAGGGCCTTCTGGCGGTTCCCTCATTGCGAGAAGCAAAGCTACAGGGAACCAGGCAGAGGGCCTTCTCGGTAGTGGCGCCCGCCCTTTGGAACGCCCTTCCAGCAGATGTCAAAGCGATAAACAACTACCTGACATTCAGAAGACATCTTAAGGCAGCCCTGTTCAGGGAAGTTTTTAACGTGTGATATTTTACTGTATTTTTGGTTTTTATGGAAGCCGCCCAGAGTGGCTGGGGAGGCCCAGAGTGGCTGGGGAGGCCCAGCCAGATGGGCGGGGTATAAATAATAAATTATTACTATTATTATTATTATTATACCTGGAAACATATGAAAGGCCAGTAGCATTGAAAACTCCAAGTAATGGGCCCCAAACAGCCCCACAGAGTGCATACAGCCCAACCTGGTTGCAACCAAAGCACAGGTGAGAGTGTGCAGATCAGTTTTCTATAGGCAGGGCCACAGATCACAGACCAGCCAAAGCTGTGCACAAACATGCCTGGATATAACCACAATCTAACCTTCCAGGAACAACTTCAGGAATCAGTATCAGACTGCAAACCTCTAACCATGGTACCTCCATCTTGTCAAGATTATATCTGTTCACTGGCTCACACCCAGCCTTAAGGATTTCTGCTGTCCCTGCTTTCTGATGGAAAGGAGAGAGTTGTTTCATCCACATGTTAATGACACAACACTGCAGTCTCCAAATAACGTCTCCTAGTTGTTTCATACAAATGGGAAATAGCAGAGGGAACAAGATGAAGCCCTCTGATACAAGGGTATGAACAGTTATTCCCTAGCACCACCTTCTGGAATGCACCTTCCCATGTAGGACTCGAAGTAACACACAAAACGGGCCACTTGGGCCCAGTTCAGCAAGAGACTTACAGTATCTACCAGAATGAGCAAGGTCAGTCTCAGATGGGAAACTAGATTGTACTGGGACTAGGTAATTCCTATGATCCAAGACTACCCAATATTGAACTGTCCACACAGGAGGGGGGTGGGGGGCGCCTTGCAAAAAAGATGATTAGAAACTGGTCCATAATTGTCCAGGCTGAAGGGATAGTAGCTAGTTTTTCCCCATTTGCAGGCTAGCTCACTACTGTTTCCTCAAGGTCACTTGAATCTTGCTGTTCTATAAGGAAGCATTTTCTACCTCCATTTGCTGTTCCCCTTCTGGCAGTCTTAATCTACCAAGGTGGGCAATGGTTGAGAAGACAAATGTCTGGCTTCAAACTTCAAAGGCTGTTGTCGGCTTCCTCAGGTTGTACGAGTTGAAAAGTATTCATAATAACTGGAAAAGTCTTTGTAATAGCGGAACAAGTAGATACTTAAGAAGCATTGCCAGACTGTGATTAGCTTGTAGTCCATATCAGAACAAATATGAACAATTTTTTCCACAAAGTGTTATGCAAACTGCGCATAGTGGGCTGCTGCTGCTTCCTTTCTACTCTCATGGAAGGTAGTATAATACAGCAGAGAAACACTAGCTGTTCCCATGATGTCTGGTGACTCATCTCACCAAAGAATTGCCTAAATATTTCAACCAAGAATGTACATTTTAACATTTGCTTGTTTATCTTTTATTTTATTTGCACTGAGGAAAAATTCATAAGCTTCTTCAATTTTATTGTCAGAGTCTCTCATTCCACAAATATTACCATTTCCAAAATTTAAGAGAGTCTGCCCATCAAACAGTACATTTGGCAGGTGGGCTGTAGATTAGATACACATTTGGCATATGCTACCAACCTTAACACCAAAACAGAAAATAAGTCACCTATTAAATACATACAGCTGAAGGGTATGCTGTGCAATTGATTTATTCACCTGTTAGCTGTAATTGATTTGTTCACCTTTTAGATCTTTCTCATGCCCCCACCCCCAAGACAGCATAAAAAAGCAACCCAACTTCAAAAGTTTGTGGGTCATGTAACGTGTTCTTCTCTGACTTCTTTAAAACATCGTGTTCAAATCAAGTATACTTGGTGAAGTTAGACCTGCTACTAAAATTAACAAAAAAACAACTTGTTGTTATACCCCTCCACTAGCAAACTTGGTAGTCCTCCTATATAAATCAGCAGGGCACAGTTGATAAGGCTTAAAAATGTGGACAAGGTGCTTGTCCACTTGTTCTGGTAACCTCCAGGTTAGACTACTGTAATGTGTGGTATAGGAGGCTGCCTTTGAAGACCTTATAGAATATGACAGCTTGATTGTTAAGTAAGGCAAGAATGCATGAACTGGTTCTGGCCTGACTGCACTGGCTGCAAATTTGTTTCCAAGCCCAATTCAAAGTGCTGATTTTGATCTTTAAAGCCTTACATTGCTTTGGACTCCTGTATCTAAAGGACTGCCTCTCCCCATATTAATCTGCATTAAAGGAAGGTGCAGAACAGCGTTGATTATTGCTCCGTCTGAAGGAGAGCCTGAAGGGCCAGTCAGAGAAGCATGGAGACATTGCTAGCAGGTGTCTGTTGGGGTTCATAGGGCAATAAGGTAGGGAGGTCAAGCAGTAGGTGAAGCCAGAGCCAATGATAGGCATGGCCTTTCTCTTCCCTTCTGAGTTCTATAAGGACAACACTGAGACTAAGGAGAAGGAGGCTGACAGGTGGTGTCACCCATTAGACTGACTGTAAGAAGGCAGGCAGGGCAGGGCAGGGCAGGGCAGACTGAGGGCAGGCTGAGCTTGGTGGAGCAGCACCCCATTCACCCTAATGGACCAGCCTTGATGGCATGGAGGACCGCATTTGATACCTAGATCTGAAGTTGACTGATCTAGCAGATTCATCCATACTTAGCTGGAAGCCCTTTTTCTTAGATGGAAGAATAATCTTCTAAGGTTATAAGATGCCAACTTCGACATACAGCTGACAGTTGTAACTACATAGACACCTTTTCCTTAGTTGATACAACTTGACTTGCTTGAAAAGATTTGTACAGATTTGCCAGCATTTCCTAATGCTAAAATAAATACTCCTTTACCACATGTTTTCAGTTCTATTTCTTTGCTGACCTTGTCAAATCAAGCATGTTATTCACGATATGCTTCTACTAACTTCTAGGTCTTTCCTTTTCCACATTTGTCAGTAAATTATTTCTCTTACTATTGATAAAGTATCTGAAAACTAGTTAATATCAAGACATGTATGGAGATAGGACATCATCTTTACCTTAATCTAAACCAAGGATGGGAAACCTGTGGACTTCCCAATGTTGTTGGGCTACATTTCCTATTAGTTGCGGGCAGCAGGGCTACTGGTCAAGGGTGATAGGAGTTGTAGTCCAATAACATCTGGAGGATCAAAAGTTCCCCACCCCAACTGAGACAAAAAAGCATAATAATAGCATAATATTAAATTAAAAACAGGAGGAATAGAAGGCCGTAAACAAAACAAAACAAAACAAAAACCAATTAGACACAGTCTGCTTCTAAAATAATTGAATCTTAAACTATTGTTAAAGGAAGGACAATATTTTTCTTGAAGGGTTGGTGAGTTTTTTCCAGAGCGTCAAGCAGCATTCAAGTTTTTGGCAGTTTCCAGGAATTTGTAAATAAGCAGCGAGGGAGGGGTTAAGCACCTGCCTGTCCACTCAGAGTCACTGCTCCTAAATTGGTTTTCATTTTAACAAACAAGAACAAATGCCAGAAGTAGTCAGATCAAAGAGGCAAGAAAGCTTGATAAAAGTGCTGCTGCATTATCCATTAACCATGTTGTTGACCCTATCAGGTGGCTGAGGTACTGTGAGCCAGGGAAATCCTTCATGACCTTGTTCTTACTTCTGAGCCAATGTAGCTTCTTAAAGGGCAATGGCTGCCAGCCAAGCATTCTGTCATTAAGAGCCAGTGAAGTATAGGTCTTGTGTGTGTTAAACCTGGACTAGGCAGAACCAGGTCTAACTCTCCAGCCACCTGTGAAGGTATATGGTGACCTTAGACAAGTCACTCTCTCAGCCTAGTCAACCTCATAATTGTGTTCAGGAAAAAAAAATCCATCCATACAAATGTGTTCGTTTTCTCTGAGGTTTCAGCCTGGAATTTTTGTGTCTTGTGTTCTTGGTGAAGGGGTGTGCTTTTGTGAGCATGAGGCTGGATTTTCAGGGTATTGGGCTGGATTGTCATGGCCCTGGCCTTGAACAGCAGCTAGGACTCGGACAAAGAGCTAGTTGGATCCAGGTCATCAGTGCCACCTGAAAAGCCTAGTAGCCATGAGCCCCCGGAACTTTCATTCCTGAAATTGACCTACTCTATCCCACCCCCACCCGTACTAAAGACAACTCTTCTTGAGTCCAAAACCCCTGTGGGATTGAGGTGTACCCCTCCACTCGCTTCTCAGTTCCCAGAGGCTGTGAGACAGGTGTATGGAGCACACTAGAATATAAGCAATGGAAAGGCAATTGACTGCTCAATTGCAGACTGCCTCGTTAAGGATCTCCCCTCTTTAGTGAGTGAGGGTGGGGTATTTGGGAGAGGTAGTCAGATAACTCGGTTGGTAGATCATGAGACTCTTAATCCCAGGGTCATGGGTTCGAGCCCCATATTGGGTAAAAGATTCCTGCATTGCTGGATTATCTTTGCTTGGTTCCAGTGATCTGTCCATGGTTCTGCAAGCCTTGTGTCCTAGCGTTCTTCAAACCCCTGACCTGCATCTGCATCCTGTCTCTCTCTGTGTGTGTAGTTGTCTGCTATTCTTGCCCTCCAGGATTCTAATCGTTGGACTGGATTGTCTTCTTCATCAATCTCAGTTCTCCCCAGAATTCCAGTCTGCTGACTAAGCCTTCTGCCTCTCTTGCTGTCCATGGGTTCTTCCTTCTCCAAGACAAGGGGAAAAATGGGGAAGTGCTTGACTTCTGTAAAACAGCCAAATTCTGCATTCTTTATGAAGGTTCTAGGGTCCTGTTTGGCAAAAACATAGGTGCTTAGTGTGTGGCTGGGATCTTGAGTTGTTCTGTAACTCACCTGCCAGCTACGCTTAGAATCCATAAAAATCCTGAGACCTGTATTTCTGTTGGACAAACTCCCAAGAACATCATTTTCTGATGACAGGTTATGGGAGTCAGCAGTGTTCAGTAGGATACTGTGTTCAAGAGTCCTGCTTACCATATTCTGCACCCCACAGGTTATTGGACATCAGATTGTATTTAAAAGCTTTAATGTGTGTATCCAGAGTTTGACATTTTAATGTCAAAAATTCAGATATTAGAAGGAGATTCTTGCAGTTTGAGTGCTGTGGATCACCTGGCAGCTGCTAGTTTACCCTCTTTGTGAGAAATGTCTATCCTGCAAAGAGACCGTTGATATTGGATTTCGCTTTCATTGATGTTATGCAAAAACATGTTGCTTTGGATATGATCACTTTGCCTGTGGTGGGGAGCGAAATGGGAATGTCCATCTAGTGCAATCCACTCCCCAAAAAGCAGATTCCATTTCTTTCTCCATCCCCTCTCTCTTTTAATTCGTTTTAATTGTGGAAGCTCCTTGTATGTCTGTATTTTTCCCAGGATTAACAGCCAAATCCAGAGTGCTCCATTTTGTAAATCATCTTATTTCTACTAAACATCCGCTCCCCTGAAAGGACTCTGCAGAATCCCATAAAACATTATTTATCTGTGTGCGTTAGCCACACGCCACTGTAATTTCCAAAATAAATGCTGGGTGTAAATTGTTGTTTATGTCAGAGCCTGACTGTCTTTATGAGAAACAAAAGTGAGAATGGGAAATCTTCACAGGTTTTTTATTTCTTCCGCTGAAGCCTCTCCTGCACGAAGAGGGGGGGGGGGGAGCGTGCACGCTTGGTGGAGTGCTATAATGAAAAGCTATAAAGACTAGCAACTAAAAACCCATGTATTAGGGAATTGCCTCTTTATAGGGTGGCTGCCTTTTGAAACGGGGACCCCTGATTTTCATAATAGCACAGTGAATTAACGTTAGTTTGCACATATTTAAAATCACTCACTAAAAAAACAGAGCCTTGTGTGGCACCTTAAAGAGTGGTAAATTTATTATAAGCTTACATGGACTGGAGTCCACTTCCTCAGCCTTCAAGCACAAGTACATCTGATGAAGTGGACTCCAGCCCGTAGGAAGTTTATGCCATAATAAATTTGTTAGTCTTTAAGGCAGAGGGGAACTTGGCTTTCCAGAAGTTGCTGGAATTATCATGCAGACTCTCCACAACTGAATTTGCTTAGAGATGTTCAAAACTATATTTTTCTATATTTGGTTTTCATTTGTGTGGTTTTTTTTCAACATTTCCAAAGATGGCTGCTATCTATTTCAGGGATTTTAGAAATAAACAGCTATACAAATGTATCTTAAATTTATTGCCTAAAAATTCCACAGTGATTTAATTTTGTAAGAGTCCTCAAAGTCAAATTTCAAAAGCAATATTTGATGATGTTCAAAATTCAGAGCTGAATTGAAGTCCATAAATCAAAACATATGTGAATTTGTTTCAGGTGTACTTTTTCTTCCACTTTTGCCATGATTTTTTATTTTATTTTTAAGATACAGTGGTACCTCAGGTTAAGTACTTAATTCATTCCAGAGGTCCGTTCTTAACCTGAAACTGTTCTTAACCTGAAGCACCACTTTAGCTAATGGGGCCTCCCGCTGCCGCCGCGCTGCCAGAGCCCAATTTCTGTTCTCATCCTGAAGCAAAGTTCTTAACCTGAAGCACTATTTCTGGGTTAGCGGAGTCTGTAACCTGAAGCGTATGTAACCTGAGGTACCACTGTAATGATTCTTAGCTCTCTTCAGGCATTATAATTCCTCATATGAGTAGCATTGAGGGGGCAACAAGGATGAGCACATTAAGCTTGCAACCCAGCCACTGCCCTCATCAAGCCTCTCCATAAGGGAGTGTGAGTATTTCAAGTAGGGAGACTAGACTAGAACAGGAAGCAGTTCACCCTCCAACTCAGTGGCGTAGCGTGGGGGGTGCAGGCGGGCCCGGCCGCACCGGGCGCAACATCTGGGGGGTAGGGTTAGGGGGTGCAAATCCACGGGTTAGGGGGCGCAAATTACTTGCCTTGCCCCGGGTGCTGACAACCCATGCTACGCCACTGCTCCAACTTATGGTTGGGTGAAGATGATAATGATGGGAGTGGAGGTAGCATGCTCATCCTTGCTCCTCCCCAATATTTTAAATCATGATAGAAGTAGAATGTCTGAACAGGGCTATGGAAATGCAGGAAGTAGTGCAGGAATTTTCATACCATGTGCTATTTCACAATTTTGTAAAGGCCCTTTGCATTTCATTCTTTAAAGTTCTTTTTGGGTTAATCTCTTCCCTAAGGCATTGTTTCAGTATTTATTAAGCCTTTTAAAAATGGGGACAAGGAAGCCTACTTCCTTCCTTGACATTAATGCCCCATCTCCACAGAACCTTAAACTTTTTTTGCAGGATGTATGATTATTGCTTAAGCGCTACCTTAAAAAAGAAAAAGGGGTGGGGAAAGGGAGACAGACTTTCTCCCAAGAGCAAGATTCTCTCTACTGTTCAGCAAGGATATGTTTGCTTTCTCCTTTTTATTTAACAACATAGTGCTGTTGCAGAAACAGGGCTTTATGATCATGGGGGTGCATTATTCCTAAAAAGTGATCATTTGTACAGCACCCCTGTTTCTAGAATTCTCACCAGGAAGAGAATCTGACTGTACAAAAGCAGTCTTGAACGCCCTAGTACTTGGTTAGAGAGGAGGCAAAGATAGTCTAAAGTGACTTTGTTTTTGGTGTTTGTTGAAATTTTGCCAGAGTCCTGAATTTTTTTAGTACAGGCAACCCCCATTTTAGGTGGGACCGATATATGTGCAATTGTGCATACACGCACAGCCCTGAACCTGGAAGCATCATAAAAGATGTCACTAAGAGGCTAGAACAAGGGCGGAGCATGGATAGGGCGGGAAAGGAATGGGGTGTTTCAATTGCACATGATTTCACACAAGCGCACAATGACACAAGCGCAACCCTCACACAAATCAGGGGTTGCCTGCACTGCATTTCTAGCAAAAATCACAACTGCCCAATGGTTCAATTTTGTAAATGATTGTCAGCATGTTCAAGCACTGCTCAGGCAACACTGGAAAGATTTTTCAGGATCTTAGCCATGGAGAAGGAGAGGGGCACCCTCTAGTAACTTCCTCTCCCAGTCAAGTTGGAATGCAGAAATTTATTGGATCACTTATTATAGATTTCCCCCTCAGCATCTCAAACTGCTGCCCTTTTGGCTAGGATGGCCACACAACCCAATATATATGTATAAAACAAAAGGTCAAAATTCTGTTTAAGAAAGTAGCTCCAGCACAGTGGTGACCATTATGCTATGTACAGGAAGTTGCCTTTGGTAATCTGCTTTTGAAACAAGTGTCTTTTTATTCTCACCAGTACCCGCCTGTTGCTATTATTGGAGAGTTTTTACTAGTCTATTTTTTCTGAGGTTTCTAACAAGGCTTAGTTAGAGGCAGCCATATAAAGAGGCAAAGTGCCTTAGGTAGCAATTCTGGGGTATGATTAAGGGCAGTAGAGTGTCCTGCAACCTACAGAGCACAATTCACCAGTATATTTTCTTTCCTGGCTCTCATTCATTTCAACAGGGCGTGCACAGGAGAATTTTCAGGTGGTCTGTATCACATCACGTTGTGTGGCAGATTGGAGTTTGCCATTTGGATTTTCCACTTCAGATACCAAAATACATGCAATGTACCATAGGACTGGGATACGGGTGGCGCTGTGGGTTAATCCACAGAGCCTAGGACTTGCCGATCAGAAGGTCGGTGGTTCGAATCCCCACGACGGGGTGAGCTCCCGTTGCTCGGTCCTTGCTCCTGCCAACCTAGCAGTTCGAAAGCATGTCAAAGTGCAAGTAGATAAATCGGTACCGCTCTGGTGGGAAGGTAAACGGTGTTTCCATGCACTGCTCTGGTTCACCAGAAGCAGCTTAGTCATGCTGGCCACATGACCCGGAAGCTGTACACCGGCTCCCTCGGACAATATGCGAGATGAGCACCGCAACCCCAGAGTCAGTCACGACTGGACCTAATGGTCAGGGGTCCCTTTACCTTTACCTTTACCATAGGATTGATTTCAACCAGGATCTAACTTTGGACTACTCAAGTAATTATTTTTTTAAAAAAAGTTTCCCTATGCACGGAGTGCGTGCTTTCGCCTGATGCTCAGACTGTTGTCTGGCATGGAAACAGATACTGGATCCAAACCCTGGGTCCTAAGCCCTGGGTCCTAAGCTTATTTCCTTTCAGGCAGCTGTTCTTTACAGAACTTCATTTGACTCTCTGAGGCGGACTTCTTATTGACTTGCTCCCTTGTAATTTGTTTAGGATTGCAGCCATAGGCAGAATTCAACAAGCAATTCACTTGCACACGCCCCATCAAAATGAATGTGTGGGGATGTTAGAAACATTCATGTATCTATTATTTTGTGCACTGCTCTAGATTCTTATCAAAATATTCATAAAACTCATGCTGAGGCAGTGATGGTTGGCAAGGAAGGGGGTTTGAAGAAACCACATGCTGAAGCATAGATGCCGGAAAGCACACAACGCTAGACACCCAATACACATTTACTTTCCATCCTCAAATGGTCCACCTGCAGAATGATGTAATGATTCGAGTATTGGTCTGAGACGAGGAAGACTTTGATTAAAATTCCTATTTAGCCATAAATTACTAGGATGACCTTGGACCAGTAAGTACCTCTCAGCCTAACCTGCTCTACAGGGTTGTGAAGATAAAATGGGGAGAGGGCAGGCCAAGTGCACTGCTTTCAGATTTTGGGAAGAGGTATGATATTAATGTAATAACTGAATACAGACACGTGAAAATATGCTTGGCTATTGTCTTGCAGCTTCAAGTCAACAGAATCTCAATCACAAGTGGGGACATCTATTGCGATTTCAATATTTCAAAAGTTGTTAAATAGCTCCTCCTCCCCCCCTTTCAGGTTGTTTATTCCTGTTAGTATCTTGGTTACAGGAATTGCATCGCACAGAGCTTTTTTTTAAAGGCCTATTGCTCAAAGATCACAGTTTAATTCCACCACTGTCACCTATGCTCTTTTTCGCCTCTGTTGACTTGGCTTAAAAATTAACAACAGGAAATAAGCTGGCCCAGATGTGAGAGATTGAGGGAGAGAGGTATTTATGACCTGACAGAAAGATAAAGATAGAGATGAATCCAAAGCTGCCTGGTCGTTGGGAATGGGGTGGGGAGGAAGTGTTTATGGCCCCATCTGCTGGCATTTTCAATACGATGGCACCCGGTTTTATGACAGCAGCCTCCATTGCAACTTCCTTCCATTTGGGGGCTAATCAGCTCGTTTCAAGATATTCTCACACAGACTATGATGAGCTGTCCCTTTGTTTGGGGCAGCAGGCAAAGAAGAAGGCAGTTGTATGGTTTCACAGGCATGGGTTGAGAATATGGACACCGTTGAGACAACTGGTTTTGCACTTCAGTTGAAGGCCTAGAAAAACTGGGTTCTGCTTCTTGTTTCTTGTTAGTGAAACATACTGGGCAGGAGTCATAATATTTTATTAATTTATTTATGCTGAAAGATTGTGGAGTTAGGTCTAGAACTCTCTCTGCACATAGCAAATGAAGATTCCAGTAATGTGTTATACATGTTGAAATCAACCCATATTTGCTTCCCCACTACTACCATTCCACTACAAGAGCTTGCAAAATTGGTTTTGCTTCATTATGACAAAAGATGGCCTTGCTTTCCACTCTTTGTTGTACCAAGAATGTCCATAGGTCCACCCCACCCCCACATGTACGTTGAGATCTGTGTGTTCTTCACATTTTAAAAATGTAACATTTTGAACCTGCAAGTAAGCAAAGTAAAGGAAGTTTGTGTTGATGGCAAGGAAAAATAGCTTTTGGGTTTTTTTTTAATAAAAAAGGAGAATTCCCTGGATGCCAAGATGCAAGTTTGGGGCAAGTACTCTTTGGAGAAATATTTAACCCCAGCAGAGATTTAAAATCACTAAATATGCAGCAAAGTTAATATGCAGATGAGATGGTTGAACAGTGTTCTCGAAGCTACGAACATGAGTTTGACCAAGCTACGGGAGGCCATGAAAGACAGGAGTGCCTGCCGTGCTCTGGTCCATGGGGCCACGAAGAGTCAGACACAACTAAATGACTAAACAACAACAAATATGCAGCAAAGTTAAGCAGAGAAATATAGGCTGTTAGACCTTTTAAAATACGCCCTTGTGAGTTCCAAAACTTCCGTCTTCCCTTAGCATAGGAAAGACCACACGTTTGGTAAATTGAAAATGGTTTAGTTACAAACTCTCCACAGGTCAAGTTCCTGTACTTTTCCATACACCAGTGTGAAAACACAGGCAGTAAATCTTGGCTTAGTTACAGTGGTGAAAGTTCCTAAAATATTGTTGTAAGAACATGAGTAGTCCTGTAAGAGCCATGCTGTCTGAGCTTAGAGGTTGGTTATTCCACAGTTTGCACAAAGTTTCTTATTTTGCATAGTGTATTCTGCTTCTACTTGTTAAGGACCTACAGGAGTCCCTGAAACCTCAACCAACCTGCTCAGCTTCTCACACCAACCAGAACACCCATTTCATCAGGCAATGTGAAATACTCTGAAGGCTATTTTTGTCAATAGAGTCACACTGGGAATGAGGAGAGGTGGTCAGAGGTCTTGCTCCAGTCACTGCAGCTTTAATTTTAAATGTGGGAGCTTTCTGGCAAGATGAGGGAAGAAATCCCACTACCTAACAGGTGCTTTCTCAGGCAGTGACTTAAAAAAAGGAGAAAAGAACCCACCATTGGTAAGTTCAACTCTTGAACGAACAAACCATGTTGACCTCAAAGTGGTTAGAGCAGAAAAATGAAAGTATAATTTGGGGGGATTTCTTGACGTAACACCAATAGCTTAGAGGTGGCTTTAAGAAGGTTTAGATATAATTTCAATAAGCAACTATCTCAGTGGCTTCTAATCATGGTGGTGGTGTGGAACCTCCAACTTCAGTGGCTTTATTCCTTTGAATAGGGGAGTAGCAGCAGAAGAGGGCTATTGCCTTTGAGTCCTGCTTCTGAGCTTCTCAAATAAATCTGGTTGATTACCATGAGAATAAAGTTGCTGGACTAGATGGATTTGTGGTCTGATCCAGCAAGGCTGTTCTTAACGTTCGTTATTTATTTTGCAGACTTTCTGTTCCAGCATAGCCATGTATATGGCCCTCAGTCCCGTCCCCCCAACGATAAGCTTTGCAGCAGAACCAGACTTCTAAACTGTTTTCTTCCTGTCTCCTTGTTGACTACTACTTTTCTTTCCCCCCTCTTCTCTCTCTTTTATTAACGACACCACTGTGTAGTGGAGAATTGCAGGTTGAATGGGAATTGTTTCCTCCTTGCATCTGAAAAGAGCTTGAGCCATCCCCCTCCTCCTCAGAGGAATACTCTTAATGGGCTCCGTAAATTTGGTTGAATCAGGGTCAGCCCCATGCATTAAGCTCTTTAATAGCAGGAAAAGATTATACCATAAAACTGTGCACTTGGAGAATTATCTTTCTTTCCTTCATCCAGTGCTTTACAGGAGGCAAGCTGGGTTTTGAATAACCTCATTTTTGCAGGTTGATGGAGGGGGGCAGGGCTGAAACTGGAGCCTAGGGCAAGGAAGGGATCACAATGGGGGCATGCTCCAAGTAAGGTGTTTCTGGGCCCAAGTCAGTCTGAAAATAGAAACCCAATTCCATTCTTCTTGGACAATGAAATAAAAAGGTTGTATATTGTTTCTGAAATAGAATATAGGGGGCCTGTCGTGCGACTCCTTTATTTTACTGGCATTTTTCTTCCTGACAAAATAATGATTTAGGCTGCAATCCTAGCCCTACTGAATCCTTTAGGAGTCTTTAGAGGCACTGTTACTTGTCATGGTTTCTTCCTCTCTCTCTCCCTCTCCCTCCCCTCTCTCTCCCCCCCACCACCCCATTTTCTCCCAGTAGCATGCTTGGTTGAGCTACTGCTACTTTTTTCCTTGAACTGCTGGGGTGTGGATCACTTGTACCCTTCTATTTCCCTTTCCCTACTCTATGGTTGGGGGAACTTGTCAGATGCGGGGGGGGTGGGATCTTTTTAGTCAGGAGCTTTTGTGCCTGCTCTAAGAAGCAGACCACAGAGAGAGGTAAAGTAGCAGGATATATAGCATGGTGGGCTCTTCAACACTGTGATTCCTTTAATGAAGGACACTCATTATTTGGAAGGGTTTTTGGGTGGGTAGTTGCCCATAAATGGGTGGTTGCACATAAATCCATATTTTATTTAATTTATTATTTAAAGAATTTGTATACTAAATACAGTGAAATGATGCCAGGGTGAAATTTTCCACATTGCATCTTCCAAGGCAAATTCAGATGTCTTGAAGGTCTCATAATACTAGGGTACTCAAAAGAAGCTAAGAATTGACAAATCAATCTAAAGGAACTAGGAGTCACCCAAAGATAAACTGATGAGAATTGAGAGCAGTGATGCTGACCCTTCTTGTATTCTATCAGCATATCTTCCTGCACACAGACAAAATCTTGTTGAACATGTGTATAAACAAGCCAGAAGGTATGCATTCCTTTCCCTTCACCAGGAAACCAAAAAATATTTAAGTTAACGGAACTCTTATCATCAAAGCAAGACATCTTGCAGCAGTTACAAATGTGGAACCTGAATGGACTCTTAACAAGAAAGTCTTCCAACAAATAACCAGATGACTTGGATCACCTCTGTTAGATTTGTTTGCAAGACCAGAAAATGTGCAGTTATCCCTGTGTATGACCACGCTGCAGTTGGACAGATGCTTTAGTACAGGAATGGCCAAAGGAGCTCTTCCACCACTTGGACTCATCTCCAGAGTTGTAGGTAGAGTAAAAGATAAAAGAGGAGAGGGCATACTGATAGCTGGGATTTTTGCCTTTTTCATAATCATGGTGCTGCTGCTCTTGTATGCATTTCTCCCCCATCACTAGTAAGTACCCTCCTGCCTGCCTTAAGAACAGGAGTTCACAGTTAGTTTAACATTACTTTTTTCTCTTCCTGCAAATATCCTGGCTTGTCCTAACATTGAACTCAGCAGTGGCTTCCACAAATATTTACACCGTTAATATTACTAGGTGCCAAAGAGCCCAGGAAAACAACAGTGTTGAAAAATCCCAGGAAGGAACATCTTATCGCACCTGTCATTCCCCACCCCGTTGCCATGGTGATTATCTGTTCTGTGGGATAGATATTGGGTGAAGAGAGGACATACAATAACATAGCCAGCTTGTGATAGCCAAATTTCTGGGCGAAAAAGGTTGCGATCCAGATACGCTCATTCACATAAAAATATTTAAGGATGGGTAGGAATGGACTGATTCTGTACCATTTTAATCTCACTGATTCTCAGCCATATGCCTACTCCATTCCATTTTGGGGGGGAAACCACATATTTAAATTAAATGTGTAAATTATAAATATTTTTTGCATAAAGTATGCACTTTCCAATGTGCTTACTTGAAAAATATGCATCCTGTACACCTCCTTTATATAAAGTAATATTTGTGGCAATACCTTTTGCACACCAAAACAGCCTCAAATAACCTGGAGAAGTGTGTAATCTGGTTGGGAGTTGCATTCCAATCTTCAAGCAAGTTTGGGAGCATAAGATCAGATTGGTCCACTGTAAAAGGCAAACCAAATGAATTGCTTCCTCATTCCTAGGGATGGGTGCATCTCAGTGCTCCATAAAATAACTAGATTTCCTAGATTGTTCCCCCACCCCCACCCAATATTTGTCAATCCAGATTCTGAACTATTTCCAGACATGGATCTTCCTGTTTCAGCCCTGATACATTAACGTTGATCAAGGATTCATTCATTTATATTTGCATACCAGGCTTCAATACAACCTGGTGAGGGATGGGATCCTTGGATCTGAAGTAGATTCCAGAAAGACAAACACACCTGAATTCTTTATCCCAGAATTTATTGCTAAATTTGAGGTATTCATGGAACATTATAACAAACCAGGAACAGCAGCTAACAGTAAAGACTCTAAAAGAGAAGCTGAAGGAGCAGGCTTTCCTCAGCTGCCACTTTTTAGGAAGAGAGCAAGGGAAATTTACAGGAGCAGAGGAAAAGAAAACTGCTTTGCTGAAGAACATGTATGTATGTATGTATGTATGGTGAGGATTAGAGTGCACCAAGAAAGGAGGAAGCATACAAACCAGAAGACCTTGTTTTTAGTGTTGCCTCTAAATCGAGTGCTAATGAAAGAAATGGAGACACTGTAAGTTTCATGAAAGGTGAGTTAAAAAAAAACACCTTTCAAATCAGAGTCAATGCTGCCAAGTATTGATGCTTTCACATGTTTGATCTGAATCTGAGTTTTTGTTTCAACCTATGCTTGCTAACAGAACCCTGAAACAGGGAAGGAACCTTCATTTGCCCTGGATCCTGGCTTCCTTTCGCTTACTTATTTAGCTTTAGCCCTGCAATTGGCTGGTCTCAAATTTATATATAAAATAATAATGAGAGAGGCTTCTCTGAACATGTGCAGAGTGCCCATACATTTCTACTGAATATTATTGACAACAGTCATCATTTTATAATACAGGTGGGTCTTGCAACTAAATGTTAGTGTGCAGAGTGCTCCTGTTCACTGTTTCAGCCAGCCAAGCATGCACATGATACCCTATTTCATTCTTTCTGGTTTTGAGCTCCCCACTCAAGTCAATCAGCATCCTCAGGCCATTGATCACACTCCATCCTTACTGGGCTACCCCCTGCAAGATTTGTTGTACTTCTGCAAACCTTGGGTTTCCCCAAGTTTGCTGATCCTTCCCCTTGTGCATGGATGATACTGTTTTGGCTACATAGGATCACAGTACTCACCTCTGACCTCCAGAAATGGAATGATTTTAAGAGTCTAAGCATCTGGGAATAGAGAAAAGGGATTGCAGGTGAAAAAGAGTGACTTTTTGATTGGATAGACCCCGGCACCTGTCCTCACCCCTCTCCTGTGTCTTCATGCCCTCAGTGCAGCGGGCAGTTGGTGTGGTTGAGCATGTGGCTCAGATGGGTGGCTTCAGCTGGCTCTCAGTGGCATCGCTTCTCCACTAATAGTCTCAGGAAAAGGGAAAGCATGCACATAGGCTTTCTTGTGGAGTGGTAAACTCAGCAGGCCGAGCCTTCGATCAGACCTGTAATAGCTTCAAGGTGGGAGAAGAGGGAGATATAAAAAATGGTGAGTGTTTAAATTGTTAATGGGTTTCATGTTCTTGTCACTGTCGAAGGTTTGTTCCCCTTTTATAAACTCATAGTTTTCGGCTGACATTGCCTTTATGTGAGCTATCAGCCAGGCGGTGATGGTGTTCCCGTGTTAGACCGTTACTGCCGGATTGTATTTGCAGTAAAGGAGGAGAATGTAGGCTGTAAATCCTACGATTCAAGATTTAAAGTCCTGCTAAGCTGCAGTTTTAGGCCCATGTTCCAAGGAAGTCCATTCTCCTCCAGTAGAATTACACCCCTCAGAACGTTTCTTCTCCCATCACCGATCAACAATATCCATGGATCAGGTGATATTTTTTCCCCAAAGGTACTTAATACAGTTAATTCAGTTTAAAGGAGCTAAACAGACCGAGGGGAGGGGGAGTTCTTTTCCACATGTCAGGTGCACACACTTAACTCCAGCACACTGTTCAAGCCTGCCATCTTTTAAAAAAACATAAATGTGGGACTTATTTCTTTCAAAAATAAAGGAACATGAGGATATCAGAAAGAATAATCAGGAAGCAAAATCATGCATTCAAAGCTGCAGGGAGAAAACAAAGTACTATTGGCTCAAATCAATGCTTAACAAGTAGTGTTTTTTATTATTACTATTCATAAGAGAACTTCTGGTACTGCTTAAATTCTAAAATGAGAAAGTTGAAGCTTTTTTGCTAAAGCCTGTTATAATCCTTGGAATTTGTAGGCTAGGCTTGTTTACTAAGTAGTGAGGGAAAGGCTCTTTGCACATGTTCCATAGTATTCTTTATTTGTACTAAATAGAGTTTTGGCTCTAGTCACAGGGTTTTTTGACTGAACCCAAACTAACCTTGAAGGAAGGGGGATAATTAAAGCAGAATATATTATCTGCTTTAATGCTCTATTGGTTTTCCCAGTTCCAATGCATTTGTGTCTTAGTTTAGTAATATTTTTCCTAGCTAATCCATCTTAATTTTGATATTGGAGCCACTTAATTTGGTGGAGTAAAAAATAAATACAGGTTGAGTATTAAGTATTGAGTATTAAGTTGAGAAGTATCTCCTTGTTAATATTGTTGAGTTAAGAAGTAGCTGTGCAGCAAACAAGTAAAAAAAGGTTTAAAAGTAACCCTGTTGAGTAATTTTAAAACATAGGAACCCTGACCTAGAGAATTAGTGGTAGCAACATTGTGTGGGAATGCATTGTATACCATACCAGTGGGGCCCTTTACGCACTGCAAGCTTGTGCATCAGGCACAGTTTTTCATGACATTTTCATGCATTGCAGGGGGTTGGACTAGATGACCCTCGGGGTCTCTTTCAACAATACAATTCTATGAGAGCTGCTAGCACACAGTGGTATTCTCTGGACTGTGTGTATTATGTGTAGTATAAAAATACTGTGGGATTGGCACTTGTGAGAAGAACATTCTGAGAAGAAAAATGAAAATAAGAACTTTTAATGTTCTGGAACAAGTGGTAGCCTTGTTCTGTGCTTATTGTTCAATATGTAGCCCCCACACAACAGATTGCCTTCTTAAGAAGAGATTACCGTTCCCTCCCCCTTAACTGAGCACCCACCACCACTGCTATAGGGAAACTTTACCCACCCACACTTTCCCCTGTAAACCCATCTCCCAGCATTCATTCCAGCTTGAAGCAAACCCACTACTTACCAGATCTCACCTAGGCATATAACTTCCTAGGAAAATTCTAAGGAATTCAGGTCAGGTGTGTGCTCGGAAGTTGTAAGTCATCTATTCTCAATGGGGGGAAATACCCTTTCATCATTTCAGTTACTTCCTTTAATCATTTAGGCCATATCCTAAAACGTTTTGTTAAGGGAGTGTTGTTGTTGTTTTTAAGAAAGAAGGTATCAGAAAGAAGCTGACACCATCTAGGTTGCTTCGGATAGCCTACCTGTCAGGGCTGCTTCACGTAAAATAATGTTTCTTTACACAAACGTCACAATTGCGCACACGCCATGGAATCCCATATGACTCATAAAAGTGTGCTGCCTCTTTTACTTCTTGTCCATGTGTTGGGGAGCCAGGGCTGCTTATTGCTTCCCAGCCTGTATAAGCAGGGAAATGGGCGACTTTGAATTCATCACCCATAATTAGCGCAATTTGCTCTGGATGCATGAAGGTGTGAAGCTGCCGTCCCCTAGCTTCAGCTCTGTAGAAGCTAGCTCTGCAGAATGCCACAGAAGCCGCTGTTCCCTCCTCTCTATACATCCCTTTTGTCAGCTGTGTCCCAAATATATGCAACTTCTGCAGCACAACAAGCTATTTTGTAGCCCATTTAGTCGTTTGCTTTGGACAACCTCCCCAAGCTGCCAGCTCATGAGCCTAGGGCCTGGTGTTTAAGAGAGCTAATTTTCATAATTGCACTCCTCCTTCTCTCTTTCTCACCCCCCCCCAACCTAGCCACCCATGTGTATGTACAGAAGGTCTTGCTCTCCTGGGAACCATCACTCCCTTTGCCTGAAGAAACAGCTGAAGTTCATCTCGGGGTCACAATTAGATGCTACTTCCTGTTTAGGAAGCATGGTGTGCTCAGTGAGCTGAGGCGGATGCCTATTGTTGATGATGGAAAGGAACTGTTGGTTGAGGCAGCTTTTTTCAATGCTGTATGGTGTCGTCACCCAAGTTCAGGTGGGTGTGGCCACTACGATAACTGCTTGCACACCTGTGTTTGAAAATGCAGGGTCGGGGATGTTGCTACACATACATCCCCTGTGTACACATGTATACATGACTGGACCAACACTTTTTGGTGCCTGAAGCAGAAAATCCAGATGGCATCTCCTTCCTCCCCTAGTTTCCAAGTAATCAAAATGCTTAACTATGTAATTTAAAATAAAGAAAGCAAAGGAACTCTGAAAGGAACTCTGTTATATACATATCTTGCTCAAAGAAGAGGATGTTGTCTTCTTGCCAGAGACCCAGTCTAGTGTACTGGAATGCTGTGTTTGGGTGATGTGCGTAACTCTATAGAGTGGTACCTCGGGTTAAGTACTTAATTCGTTCCGAAGGTCCGTTCTTAACTTGAAACTGTTCTTAACCTGAAGCACCACTTTAGCTAATGGGGCCTCCTGCTGCCGCTGTGCCGCCGGAGCACGATTTCTGTTCTCATCCTGAAGCAAAGTTCTTAACCTGAAGCACTATTTCTGGGTTAGCGGAGTCTGTAACCTGAAGCATATGTAACCTGAGGTACCACTGTACTTCAAAACGTGCTCAGCAGTGAAGCTCAGGGGATGCCCTTGGGTATGTCAGTCTCTCTGCACCTTAACTTTGCAGTCAATGTGGCACAGTGATTATACTGTGAACCCTTCAAATCACCACTTGGTCATGAAACCCAGTAGGTGACTTTGGGCTGGTTCATTATCTCTCAGGCTAACCTACCTCACAGGGTTGTTGTGTGGGCAAAGTGGAAGGAAAGGCAAGATACAAATGTAGTAAATAAATAAATAAATGTACCATATAAGTTAAGGAGATAAAACTCCCACTTTGAGGTTCCTATACATTGCCTTTACAGCATCTGGAAGTTTAGCCATTTTAAGAAAAAATATATTGGCTGCTTGGAATTGACCCATAAAGGTTGTTCTTATTGCTGGGTAGTAAGAAAAGCCTATAGCACCATCTACTGGTGGAGGTACAATGTCATACATCTTAAAACATCATGGTCCCTGATATAAGAAAATCCTTAAAGGGTGTTTCCAGATTGTTTCTGTTTTGCAGGGGAAATTCAAGCACATACTTTAGGTTTGTGTGCTTGAAATGAATTAAAGTGCTCTGTCAACCTAGCAAAGTAAATCATTTTTTAAAAAAATAACCAAACTTTTTATGGTTTAGAAAATGATGTGAAAATGCATTGAAAAGTGTGGTATGAACGAATGACTGATGGGAAGCCATATAAATACCCCACAAGCAAATCAGAATGAATGCAGGAGTAGTGCTCATTGTCATATAACAACCTCACGAAAAACTAATCAGAATGAAGGCTCAGTAAAGATTGAATGTAATATAACCTCCACGTAAGCTTTATGCAAACAAATAAATGCTCAATAAACAGGTCACCTCAAGGGCTCTGAAGGGTGTCCCTCTCCCAAATCTTCCAGTTAACTGCAGTTTTGTTCTGGTGTAGGTCCTGGTCTCCCATTATTTTGAGAACCAAATGTTTCTTGGTCCTCTAGCAATTATTGGAGAAGAATCAGGAATATTATTCTACACAATGTGAGAGATGAGAGCAAGGAGCAGGAACAAATGTTGCACAGGTGCACAAAGAATTTCAGAAACCTTGGCTCTGATCCAGAGAGGTGATCAATAGTAGTAGCAAGCTGTACCCGCATGGTAATATAGTCTTGGATAAACAGGGTCTAGTATCCATTTAAGTGTACTGATAGTGCAAGGGGATCACAATGGGGTACGTATGTGCTACTGCATTGCTGTAGTATGCAGTTTATTTTCCCAACACAGAATTTTGCTTGTCTGTTGTACCACCTACCAAAAATGGTTTCTAGGTATTGAGTTGGTAACGCTGTATATTTGTCAACCTGCTCCTATGTGTACAGAATCAAGGCCCTGCTTAGAGCTGAGGTGAATATCACACACATTCAAATTTTGGTAAAAATTCATTGCAGATATGACTTTTTTATTTTAAAATTCAGTTTTTGATTTTGATGTCCATCACTGAGGGCCTTTTTTTGCCAAAAAGTATTAGCTTGCCAAATCTACCCAATATGGTTTCTTCCCATAGGTTTCTACCAAGGCAGGTGGAAAGCAGGAGGAACAGTTTAGCTTACTCAGAAGAAGAAAAAGATACAAATATTTGAGGTGGTGGGTTTTTTCCATTGAAGGAAAGGCTTATGAGGTTAGGCATTTTAAGAAAAAAATGATAAAGGGGAATCATAATAGAGACATAAAATTAGAAGCTGAGAAGGGAAACGCCTTCCCTGTTCCCTCCCTGTGTAAAATTAAAGATTGTAAGCCCCTTGGGGCAGGAACCTCTTTCTGAAGGGTCACACACAGCGATGGTGCAAAAAAAAATACAAAATAAATCTCACTATGTTCCTGCCCCATGCAAGCTGAAGCCCACTAGACGCCTTTTCCTTAAAACCAAAGCTGTGTACATACGATCCATTTGAGGCTCCTGCAGCATGAAAAGGGGCTAAGTCTGCAGAGCTTCATTGCTGACAGGGAGGGGCTTGGACCTCAGGAAGACAATTGGCAGGGAGGGTTCTTTCCGTCTGCGTGGAGGGAGTCCGCATATGACAGCATGGTCCTGTCAAGAGGGGCTTGTCCCCCACATCAGAGCAGCCCTGGAGTCCCAGGCATCTCTCCCAGGCTCTCCAATGGGCCATCAACCCCTTCTGGCACGTTCCTGTTTCTATTCCAGGGGTGGCCCTGACTTGGAAGGAAATCTGAGCCTGTACTTTCCCCCTGACTTCCAATCTTCCGTTCAATACTCCAAATCATCAAAATCCTACCATTTATTAATCTCTAGGGTTTAGGGGTGTCCCTTGCAAATGCATAACAGTATTTTACCTGCATAGTTTTTATTGCTACTGTTGCTATGAACCAATGCACGAGAATAAAGTAAGGAAGGCTTATTTTTAATCTTCTCAGCTTGCGGCCTGATTCTTTCTGAAGTGGGCAGCTGACTTCATAGTTGGACTTGCTCCAAACAAGGTTCTGCAGCCTAATTCCTATCCTTTTAGGTTTTCTGTCAATCATAGAATCATAGAATCATAGGGTTGGAAGAGACCACAAGGGCCATTGAGTCCAACCCCCTGCCAAGCAGGAAACACCATCAGAGCACTCCTGACATATGGTTGTCAAGCCTCTGTTTAAAGACCTCCAAAGAAGGAGACTCCACCACACTCCTTGGCAGCAAATTCCACTGTTGAACAGCTCTTACTGTCAGTAAGTTCTTCCTAATGTTTAGGTGGAATCTTCTTTCTTGTAGTTTGGATCCATTGCTCCGTGTCCGCTTCTCTGGAGCAGCAGAAAACAACCTTTCTCCCTCCTCTATGTGACCTCCTTTTATATATTTGAATATGGCTATCATATCACCCCTTAACCTCCTCTTCTCCAGGCTAAACATGCCCAGCTCCCTTAGCCGTTCCTCATAAGGCATCGTTTCCAGGCCTTTGACCATTTTGGTTGCCCTCCTCTGGATACGTTCCAGTTTGTCAGTGTCCTTCTTGAACTGTGGTGCCCAGAACTGGACACAGTACTCCAGGTGAGGTCTGACCAGAGCAGAATACAGTGGCAACCCTACTTCAGGTATACAAGACCCACACTTTGAATGGTGCTCGCAAACATACTGGGAGCCATCGTAGATCCTTTAGGACCAGTGTTATATGTTCCCAGCAGCTGCTCCTAAGCTTTAAGTTTTGCTATCAAAGAGGGGATTTTAAAACTCTGTTCATCTCACATTTGTGGGTACCTGGATGGATATATTTCAATTAATATATACTCTCCCTCCTGTTAAAACCCATCCCACACAATGACAAGATCCTGAAACTTTGGGAAATTTTCCTTAAAATGATCTACAACATGTTTAGGAACAATGAGTCTGTAGGTTGCCCTTTTAATGGAATGAGCCTGTGATTTCAAGGTGTGATGTGCACACAGCCTTAGAGTTAAGAGAATAGAGGCATGGAAAGGCCATATGATTCAACCTTGTGCTCAACCAGATATTCAAAACAAAAAATATAATCTGGGGACCACAGGTGAGGACCTGCCAAGCTGTCAACATCTGTGGACAAGTCAAGCCAGGGAGCCAGGCCACATGCACCAGTGATGGGTGACGCTAATAATGCCACTCATCTCTGGGCCTTGGAGCTCTTCCTACCTTCAGAGTTCCTTCTCATTATCATGGCAAGGATCTCACCATCTTTTGACAGGCATCCCTCTTGCAGGGCACTTATAAGGCTTGCTTGCAAAGCGGAACTTTGTGACATCAGCTGGCAAACAGTTGTCAGGCAGCTGGGTTGTCAGGCAGCTGAATCCTATGCTGTAAAGTGCATCCAATGAGCATTTAAAGCACATGATGTCACCCAAATGATCCTGGGCATTGTAGCTTTCCTCTCACAGGCCTACAATTCCCAGAACCCCTAAGAAACTACAATTCCCAGAATCGTTTGGGGGAAGACACCTGCTTTTTAGAACAGGGAGAAGAACCTACAGCTCACTTTCCCCAGTTTCCTAGGAAGCAGGAACGGGAAGCATATGTGCTTCTAATAGGATGTCTTGACAGAGCAGGATGTATAAAATATTGCTCCAAAAGTTGGGTGCCTCCCCTCTCTCTGCCGAGTGGTGGCAAGAGCCCATGGGGTTCCAGGCTCTCACCTTTGGAAAACTGAGACATGGCGGAGACTGTTATCACATACACAGCCCAACAGGACAATGACAATAATCCACCAACAGCATACAAATCAATATGGCTAACCTGATCCAAAACACCCACCCACCTCACTCACACACGAAAACAAAGATCACCACAGCCAATCACAAACAAACAATCACACCCTAGGCCAACCCCAACCTCTCTCACCACCAAAGGAACACAAGTGAACAACACAAGCACGCTGACACCAAACTCTACATACATTAAGCATAATAGAAACACCGCTACCCGACCCCACCCCCATCCATCTCCCCTCCCTCCACCCCCTTTCTTTTTTCTTTTTCTTTTTTTCTTCTCCCCCGAATGCCTCAACAAATGAAACGGATTTGTAAAAATGTTACATGGAGAGAAAAAAATACGAGGCATTACACTCACACTGTAAAACAAGAAAACCCTTAATAAAATATTAAAAGAAAGAAAGAAAGAAAGAGTACAGCAGAGTCCTTGCAAGAGGGACTTTTCCTCCACAGCAGGACAGCCAGCCTTCCCAAGTTAGATTCCAGAATTCTGGCAGAGAGTGGAGATTGTAGGAGACTTGGAAAGCGAATTAGAATGTTGTGGGGGAAGCAGTTGAGAGTGTTGAGAGTGGTGGGTTCTAGAAGGGCATTTGGTGGGGGACCTGAAGCTGCACTGGGCAGGTATTCAGCTTAGGATCAGTATGACAGTTGCCATAGCCCTTGTTTGACAGTGGCTAAAAGGGAACAGAGACGCAGAGAGGGACTGTGAGTCTCCTGTGGAGGCTGGGGAATGTGGCAGTCCCATGCCCAGTGAAGAGGGGCTCTGCCAGGTGCCAAGGAACAGAAATTTCCCCTATTTAGGAGGGCCATGGAGCCAGGGCTTGTCTAGCATTGCTAATGCCCAGATGCCTTGCACCACCCTCTCCAATTACCTGGAAAGCAGCTCTACAGATCTGGGCTATGCCTGATTATCGTCTTCCCAAGCAACTTAAAAATGTAATGCTGGTGGTCAACAAAAGAGGTTTAAAGATTCTCTACTCTCTCAAGGCAAATCTAAAAGAAACCTAGTATACACAATCGGGAAACGCTGGCCTGCGAGCGCTCCAATTGGAGAACAGCCTTTACGAACAGTGTCATGGACTTTTGAAGACACTCAAACTCAGGACAAACGGGAGAAACAAGCTAAGAGGAAGCATGTTTGGCAAACCCTCACCATGATCAACATCTGCCCGGAAACCTATATCCCCACTGTAGAAGGACATGTGAATCCAGAATTGGCCTCCACAGTCACTTATGGGCTCACTGTTAAGACTGTGTTCATGGAAGACAATCTTACTCAGCTACGAGTGATCACCAAAGAAGATGATAGATTTGGGGTCTACGGCCAATTTCATGGACATGGACTTCATGGACAATCCTCCTGGGAAGATGCCTCACATTTCCATGCTCCCCCTCCCCCCTGGTTGGTACAACACTTCCACCATTGTGCTCCCCAAAAGCAGGCACCCACCCAGCAGGTGCAGGGGTACCTAGGGGAGGGGGGATAGTGTCATGGGGCAGGAATTTGCTTCACCTGCTGAACAGCAGCCTGAAGGGAGAAAGGTGAGTGACTTCACTTGCAGCTTCAAGGACTCTGATGAGAACCAGCTGGCTCCAGCCTTCTTAAGCAGAGCTCTCAGTAGCAGGCAGAGAAGGAAAGAAAGCAGCTCGTTCTTTTTTTCCCCTTTTTAACAATGTTTATTACGAAATATTATTTGATCGTTGGCATACTGAAAGCAACCAGTTGCTCTAATTTCTTTATTTAGTTTTAACACGTGCCAGTCATGCTGTTCTCTTTCAGGGAAGGGCACATTCAGACAGCAACAGGGACATCCCAGAAGACATACAAGGCACTGAGCAGCATGGATTCCTACAACAACTTGGTAGGATAGTACAATCCACAAGGGCTGGACTGGAATGCCACGGATGACGGAATTTGGCTCTTGTCCATCAGTATGGGAAGTGGCAACAGAGACCATTCTTTTGAAGCATGGCCCTGTGAAGGAAGAAGGACATGGCATGCTCCTGGCAGTTGTGGGCAATGGATGCCCAATGCCCCTGCCCTGACATTGCTTCCAAAAAAAGCTTGGCTAATCCACTTCAAGACGAGAGCATCTCCTTTCTGCTCTCATGCAAGAAGGTTCTGTAACCTCTGTGACAACACAGGGACTCCACCACCACTGGCTATTCCCGGTCTCACATTGGGTGCGGCGCTACAGTTCCCAGATGGACGCAGAGTACAACTGTGAGGATTACAAAACTCAGTAGTCGTCAGTGATTTTATGCCCTGCGAATTTGCATGGTGTGACAACGCAATAATTTGGGAATCCGCTGACAGAACCCATTCACATGAGAGCCCGTACTATAGCCTGCTTCCTCCACAGGCCATGCCTCCAGGGATCAGGCTCCAGCTCCAGCTCCCGGGATGAGGAACCAGAGGACATCCCTGCGGTTCCGGGTTGCCATTCTCCGCGCCTCTTCCCCACTGCCCCTTCTCTGTGTGGGAATGGCTTCTTCCTAGCCCTGTTTGGCGCAGAAGCAGCAGCCAAACAAAGTTTCTTTTCATTAAGACAGCAGCTCAGCTTATTTCTGAGAAAGAGGAGACTTTGGCTGCTGCTTCAGAGATAGGCCAGCCTCCGTATGGAGGCAAAGTGGGGGAAACTTCTAAAAGCAGGTAGGAGGAAATACCATTTGAGTGCCCTATATTATAGGAATGGTTCCTTCCCATGTCCCCCACCCTCATGCACCAGACTGGTGCTAGCATGGCTGTGAAAGTGGAGTGAGAAGCCGTTAAATGTTTGGTGTTTGGCGCCTGCTAATTCCTCCTTTGTCTTTGCAGTGAGGGAGCCATTCCCAGACATTTGTCTTGTTCTGGCCAAATCCCTGGGGAGACTTGACCCTCAGGTACGGAGGCAGAGGGAAGGAACCAAAGACTTCCATAGCAAGGTCTTATACAGGGCCTGCCTGCTTACCTTCAGGCAGTCCTACACATAGAGTGCCAGGTGAGTGGGTGGAGAATCCAAGCCGCAACTGAGGCCAGATATTGGGTGCAGTTGGCTTTTATAGCCAGGGCGCAGACCAGAAGGAAGAAGTGTGGTTCACTCCCTAACTTGCACCCTAAAGTTTTCCCATTATTGGCTGAAACTGTGGATGAGCTCCAGCAGTCAGTGTGGCCAGCAGAGAAGGAAGCGACGTCCTCTCCCAGCCAAAGCTGGATGGACACCATGCCGCCTGCCCTGCTCCGCAACTGCCACCTCCCCACAGCCGGCAGGTAAGCGGCCATTATATATATATATATATATATATATATGCAGGTTTTGGTGTCCTCGGGTGTCTTCCCGTGTAAAAGTTGGGGTGTCTAGGCGACGTTTCGACGAGGTCTCACTCGTCATCTTCAGGCTGGTGCTTTCGGCTTCTTGTTACTGGAACAGAGCGGGATCTCAATGTTTGAGTTCCTATAAATACTGTAGAGGGGGTGTGGTGTCTAGCCTCCAATGTTCTGGGCAGAGAGGAAGTTCCCAGGCTAGTGTGCCTTTTCTTCTTTTGTTCCTTAATTACTTGAGAGATACCTTGAGTGATTTCTTGAGTGATATCCTGAGTACCACTTAGGTGGGTCATTAGGTGTGGATTAGTTGCTAAAGTCTTTGTGTCTTGACCTCTTGAACTTTGTGAAGAGTTTTCCTGAGAAGATGGCTGTATTGCACTTAGTTGTGCTTTGGCTTGGCTTCGTGTATAGGGGCGAGCTGTGGTTTTGTGGCTTGTGTCAGCCAGATCTGTGTAGGGATATCACTCAAGAAATCACTCAAGGTATCTCTCAAGTAATTAAGGAACAAAAGAAGAAAAGGCACACTAGCCTGGGAACTTCCTCTCTGCCCAGAACATTGGAGGCTAGACACCACACCCCCTCTACAGTATTTATAGGAACTCAAACATTGAGATCCCGCTCTGTTCCAGTAACAAGAAGCCGAAAGCACCAGCCTGAAGATGACGAGTGAGACCTCGTCGAAACGTCGCCTAGACACCCCAACTTTTACACGGGAAGACACCCGAGGACACCAAAACCTGCATTCCTGTACCCGTGAAAATCTACGAAAGCAAATATATATATATATATATATATATATATATATATATATAGTTTCGGAGAGAGCTCTGTAAAGTGACTTTGCAAGTGTTATGAGAAAAAACTGCTCTTTTTCCCTTATGGGGTACCCAAGAGCCCATATAGAGTCCTTTTGTAGGTTCTATCAGTAGGAGAAAATAACAGAGACCAGCCAGAGAATATTGAGAAGCAAAGTAGCTAATAAGCCTGATCTTTATTAAAGCTGTTGCAACAGGGTGCTCCCCCCACACGCGGGAGAGAGGAGGAGGATCCCGAGCCATGCGCACTAGCCCTTATATAGACATGTTAAATTGCCCGCCCTGGAGTCCAAGACCACCTCCAGAAACATACATACATACATCACAGAAGAGGTGTGGCCGAATACATCAAAGAAGGGGTGGAAATCTGGGTGTGTTGTTTCTTCCTGTCTGCCAAATTACCTGATTGGATTACCTGGGCATCCTGGCCACTCTTTTGTTATGATAACTACTCAATTCCTGAATCCAGGTCACAGAATCACACCCTATTCATATCTTAAATGTGCCCTTAAGACAGGATTTGTGAAAGAGACAATGGGGAGATTTCCCATTTCCTTCAACCTTTCAGAGAAATATTTGAGGTCATTTTGGGAGAGAGAAAATGGTTTCAGGACTTTTCTGTGGGTTTCAGACCTGTGGTTTACATATTTGTATTGTGTTTGCTTGGTATATTTATGAACATCTATTTTATACAGTGGTGCCTCGCAAGACGAAATTAATTCGTTCTGCGAGTTTCTTCATCTTGTGGATTTTTCGTCTTGCGAAGCACGGATGCACCCTGGTATTAACGGTTTTAAGAAAAGGGAAACAAACTCGCAAGACGTTTCGTCTTGCGAAGCAAGCCCATAGGGAAAATCGTCTTGCGAAGCAACTCAAAACGTCTTGCGCAACTCAAAACGTCTTGAGTTGCTTCGTCTTGCGAGGCATTCGTCTTGCAAGGTACCACTGTATATATAAGACCTTAAAATTCCACTGTATATATAAGACCTTAAAATTCTTACAACACAAGTTATTTTCAAATTGATTTCTCCTCACAGAAGGAATGCACATATGACTGTTGCAAAGTACTTATCAGTTAATGGTTGTGACATGCATGGAACTAATGCACTACCTATTAATGTGTGTAACAGTTCTGTAACACCTTTCTGTAAAAAAGGGTTCAGAGGGGAAGAATTTTAGAACTAAGAAGCAACTGCCTGCTGCCTCCCAGCTCCAAGAAGCACCACTGGGTAGCTTTTAGAATCATAGAGTTGGAAGAGACCCTGAGGATCATCAAGTCCAGCCCCCTGCAATGCAATAATATGCAGCTGTCCCGTATGGGAGTCAAACTTGCAACCTTGGTATTATCAGCAGCATGCACTAACCAACTGAGCTATCCAGGCAGACCCTATAGGTTTTCAAATGCAGTTTGAATGTTTTAAACTTCATGGGTGGAATAGCTAGGGGAATAAATTTGGAGAAACCTTTTCTCTTCCCGCAAACCCTGCAAATTCCTGCCTCACAAAGCTGCTTTCCTTCCTTCAGTAATGCATTCTCCTCCCCCAAGCCAGCTGCCAATAATTTTGCTCTCAGGATAGTTATCCAATTTTTAAAAAGTTTAATAGAGTAGGAAATGGTTATCCTTTAAAAAAAACAAACAACAGGTTGTAATAGGCTTCTTATCCCACCCCCAGTAATGCCCCACTATTCCAAAATAATGTTTTTGTTTCTAAAGAAATAATAATAATAATAATAATAATAATAATAATAATTTATATCCCACCCAATAATTTATATCCCACTTTGGGTGGCTTACAACATATATAAAAACACAACAAAACATCAAACATTTAAAAAACCCAAAATATCCTATACAAGCAACAAACAAACAATAACAACAACAACAGTAATAAACAGTTTCCAATTATACCCAAATTAAAATAACCGCCAACCCCAACTAAATATTTAACTAACACCAACCCGACAAAACAAAACAGAGGGACCAAAATTAGAACCTTTTAAAACATTTTAAAGTGTGTTAGCCAGTTGCCCCAACCTAAGGGTCCTTCCAGCAATGTCCCCCTGGCCTCCCAGGAGCCTCTTTTAGCTGTTCAATGTGAGTCTGGGCCCTGCCCCCTAGGCCAGGTGAAAATGGGCCCTGCAGCATTACTTTTTACAGAACACAGTGTGATTCCTACCCCAGCATGAGTGCAAGCATCTTTGAAATTTAGAAATATTCTGTTTGAAAGAGTAAAGCTGTCCCCTGCAGAAGTAAGGGTCTCCCTTTCCTTCATTACATTTGCATGGTTACACAACTGCCAGGACTAGATTAGGGCTAAATGCCCCTTATAGCAGATAGAGGTTTTTGTCTCTCCAGGCCTACATTTTTAT
Organism: Podarcis gaigeae; assembly: GCF_964106915.1. Lineage (NCBI taxonomy): Eukaryota > Metazoa > Chordata > Lepidosauria > Squamata > Lacertidae > Podarcis > Podarcis gaigeae. The sequence continues at coordinate 34,219,501 of NC_139689.1, read as the reverse complement.
ATCTTTTTTTATCAAGAGCTATGAATTGAGTCCATTCCTCAAAGTCTGCCTTTTCCCCGAAGTCTGATGTTTACGAAGACACCGTCGATCCCTGGGGCTCACTCCCATAAAACCTTATTATCATATATTCTGGGGCATAAACTCTAGCTGTCAAGCCTGGAATGGAGGCACTGGCTGTTCTTATTCACCTCCCATTATGCTCTGCTTTCACTTTCTTTCTACTGTGGGGTATATGGATATATCTATTTTGCTACGATGTTTGGTTTTTATATCCCACTCGCTCCTTTAAGCCACCAAGAAGAAAGGAAGTTTTTTTCTGGGAGTCTGTAAATGGGCCCTGACAACTGACATGACAACTAACATCAGAGCCCATAAAATTCAAAAATGCGAGGCATTACAAGCTCGACAAATTCTTTGCAGGAATATAGTCAGCTTTAATTCTTAAATGGCTTACGCTGAGGTTGAAACGCTTTCCAGCTTTGCACCAGATTTGCCTCTTACCTAACACGCTGTGGGTGTGCATCCAAATAAATGCAGAGATTAACTCATTTGTTATATCTGCACATACTCTTCATTCAAGGTGTGCAATAATTATTACTCTACTATCTAGATCTTAATGCTTTAGCTTCAAAATTTGAAGTGTATCAGATCTCTTTATGCAATGTACATATGTGCAGATTTCAAGAAACTACCTGGCTTTGTATAATAACAGTTGCCCCCAGCTGCTTAAATTCACTTTCCAGGTTTAAATGGGAGTTTGGAGGTTTATCTGGGTTATCACACTCAATATAGACATGTGGTAATACTGTGCAGAAATGAACCAAGAGTCGATAAATTCAGTCACTGGATGGCCATTGGTGAATTAGCCATCCTTTCTGGCAACGATCCTTGACCTAGAAAATTCCTAGCACATTGAGTTTTTCATGAATTGCTGAGAACTCTTACAGAGGATGCGATCTTTCTGCTGGAAGCAAAACACTCTCACTTTACACTGGCCTTAGGAGAAGTCAGAAGCAGGAAGAAAAAGTTGCATTGCTTCCACCAGCTACAAGTCCAGTGTAAAGTGAGAATGGATAAGCCTCCATTCCCTCCCATTTGTTTAGTGCACACAGAGGACTTGGGGAGAGCAGAGTAGCCTTGTCACACTTTGTGCTGGGCTTTGAGAAGGAAAAAAAGTAATGCGACTCCTTCATGCTGTTTCTACCTTCCCTGAGTTCCTTACATGTATCAGAGCTTTAGTGAGGGGAGGTCTCAGCAGGGACCACAAATAATGGTTGGCTAAGCTACTAAGCAAAGCTAAAATGTGTAAACCACTGAAGTGGGACTTGTAGTATCACTTGTGTTTTTGTTGGCTTTTGCAGATCTGTACCACAAACCTAAAAAGGGACGCGGGTGGCGCTGTGGGTAAAACCTCAGCGCCTAGGACTTGTCGATCGCATGGTCGGCGGTTCGAATCCCCGTGGCGGGGTGCGCTCCCGTCGTTCGGACCCAGCGCCTGCCAACCTAGCAGTTCGAAAGCACCTCCAGGTGCAAGTAGATAAATAGGGACCGCTTACCAGCGGGAAGGTAAACGGCGTTCCGTGTGCTGCGCTGGCTCGCCAGATGCAGCTTGTCACACTGGCCACATGACCCAGAAGTGTCTGCGGACACTAGAGTGAGATGAGCGCACAACCCTAGAGTCTGGCAAGACTGGCCCGAACGAGCAGGGGTACCTTTATCTTTATCTTACCACAAACCTAAACAATTTTGGCCAACACTTCATCTCCCAGGGAATCCTGGGAACTATAGTTCTGTGAGAGGGGAAAGGCATATTTAATAGAGAACATAAGAAGAGACCTGCTGGATCAGACCAAATACGTATCTAGTGTAGCACCCTGTTTTCCATAGTAGCCAACCTGATGTCTTTCGGAAGCCCACAAGCAAGGCATGAGCATAATAACCACCTCTTGCTATGCTTCCCCAATAACAGGTATTTAAAAGCATGCTACCTCTGATCCTGGAGATGGTATACAACCACCGTGACAGATAGTTAAGCATTAGCTCTCTTATCCTCCATGAATCTGTCTAAATCCATTTTAAAGCCATTAAAGTTGGAGGTCATTGCCACATCTTGTGGCAGCAAAATCCATACACTGTAAGAATTCTCAGCACCCTCACCAACTGCACTTCCAAGATTCTTTATGGAAAGGCATGAAAGTTAAAGTCATATAGAAGTTTGCAGCCTGGAAATATTCTTGGTATTTGTAGCCTGGTACTTGCTGAATGGCCATTTCCCCATGTTTCCTCCATGATTGCACTAATGTGAATGTAGGTATACACCAAATGTGGAAAGCTATTTGGGAATTTTTTTGTGGGCTGTTGCCTACAGAGTACTTTCAAGAATATGTTATTAGAGTGGCTCCAATGATGATAAACTTCCTGCTGTACTGGCAGCACTTCTGTATTTCATGTGCAGATGATGTGTACATCATGTAAGAACTACATCTATGTCTACTTCATAGTATTTCTTCCCAGTGCATGTACAGATAGTGAAAGAAATATAATTTCTTATGTGACACCCACAGTTCACACACAATATATTACAAGTGGCATAAGTTCTATCCATATCAGAAGCAAGTCATGACCGAAGTAGCTATCTGTATTTCCCACTTACTGTCCTGTTTCTGAATGCAAATTAATCATGGTAATTAAAAATGCAAAATATACTACTATTAGAAATATTTACAGAACGAGGCAGAACCATGTATTGAAGCATGCATCTGGTTCCAAAAGGAAGAATTCCATGGTTGGCAGCAGTAATGTTTCTGAATACCAGTTGCTGCAAACCATGGAAGGGGAGAGTACTATTGCGCTCAGGTCCTGTTTGCAGACTTTCCATGGGCATCTAGTTGGCCACTGTGAGAACAGGGCTTCTGGACTACATGGGCAATTGGCCTGATCCAGCAGACACTTCTTAAGTTCTTATGAGCAAGTGGGCTGCTAGGAGGGAAAGCAGGAGGCTGTCTGTCCCTCCTCTGCCATTCTCCCCAAAAAAGCAAGCCAGGCTAATTGCAGGCTAATAAACTTCTGTGACTTCATTTACAAGGATGCCATGTAATGCATTTAAGTTGCAAACCAGTCCATTGTCACTGAACAACACAGAATCTATTTAAATAATATAAAACTCTAGAATCTGTCAAAGTGCAGCCTGCATCTATCCATAAAATTGATGAAAGGGGGACCAATTCAATGGAAAATTTCCTGCTTTCTGCTTGCCATCTCTAAGGTAAATGTACTCAGTTTAGTTATCTCTACCATCTTCCAAACTTTGACGATTATTTTTGCTTTACCCAGGCAGAATGTATAGTAATCCACTTGCTTAAAAAATGTAATTCCCGAGAACATTACCACTTACAGTACTGGTAAATTACAGTTTCCCAGCACTTGAACCACTAAGTGCAGTTGTTGGGAAACAGAGAGGTTTTTTGTCCTAGGTAGTGCAACTATTGCATGCAATTTTCAAAGGACTCGTGGTTTTGTCTGTATAAGTGTCTATTGGATAGTATCAATAATAGTACTGCCAATTGCAAGTCCCTCTCACCCAGTTTTTAATTGTTATTCTGCCATTTTCTTTTTCTTCAAAGCATGCCTGCTCACCCTTTTCAGTACTCAGGCAAGCACATAAATAATATAATTTTAAACTAGAGCAGAGATGTCATTCTTCTCAGTGACCAGGATTCCCCTGTGCTGGTGGCCTTTGGTGCTTCAGGCTTGGTCTATATATTCAAAAGACTGAAGTGGTAGAACACCTGAAATGGTACAGTGGAAGGTAAAACTGCAGGGTGTGTATGTGTGTGTATTATATTTTTCGATACTTACCTGGGTAAAACAAAACAAAAAGTACCACATTTTTCGCTCTATAAGTTGCACCAGACCACAGGACGCAACTAGTTTTTGGAGGAGGGAAACAAGAAAAAAAAATATTCTGAATCTCAGAAGCCAGAACAGCAAGAGGGATCACTGCTCAGTGAAAGCAGCAATCCCTCTTGCTGTTCTGGCTTCTGTGATAGCTGTGCAGCCTGCATTCACTCCATAAGACGCACACACACATTTCCCCTTACTTTTTAGGAGGGAAAAAGTGAGTCTTATAGAGCAAAAAATATGGTACTTTCTGCAAGTAGAAAGCCAGCATAGGAGGGAATAAACAAAACTAGAACCTTAGCCCTGATGGCTAGTTTTTTACAGCTAGGAGGTTTTTTAATCTTATTTTTTTTAATGTAGGGGCTTTCACAAATGGCACTGCTGTCAGGCAATCTGAAGCAGTATGATTCACTGTACCACCTCATTCTACTGCAGTTGTAGACCAGGCCTCACTCTCTGTAGGTATTCCAATAAGAGCTGTTCCTGGGTCCACAAATGAATCAAAACTTGTAAGTAAAGAGACAAGCTGTGGGTGCAGGTGGTATAAAATACAGCTTTATCCCCCAAAACATTTTTTAAAAATTGAAACTGCACCTCCTGCACCCCATAAACCTGCTCTTTACCACTGAATAGGAGCAAATGGCAATCCATGGAAAACCCTAATTGCCATTTATTCCAATTTAGCAGTATAGAGCGGGTTTTCCTGGTGAAAGTGGTGGGACCCAAGAAAAAGCGCTCAGACACCAAGTTTTAAAGCACAGACCTGTGCCTAGAAAGTATGGGGTGAAAGATAAATGTGGATGGGCCCTAACAGGCAATGTCTCTCCAGGGTTTCAGACAGGATCGTCTGCGTGTAAAGGAGATGCTCTACCACTGCTAAAGCCTTTCAACAAATATTTTAAGTATTTTTTTATGTTACTAAGTGTAGCTTATATTAGCAACAGTTTTTTATTTTGCAGGTGTGAGTTTTGAGTTAAAAGAGTAATGTTTAACCAGGTGTTCTAAAGTGAATTCATTGGTTAGGATGTATCAAATTTGCGGGGGAGGGCATATTCCAAATTATTTTAATGTATAATTTAATGTGTTTTAGATTGCCCCAGAAGAAAGACCCCCCTCTCTACAAAAAACGTTGGGCATTAACAAACACAGTACATTTTGGGGGGCACTTTGGGCACCTTTGCTTTCTTGATTTTTACATACCATGCCTACGCATGTTGCTTCTGCTGAAACTTTTTAACATAAGAGTTCCCCTTCCGGGGGATTTTGCAGACATTGTTAGATAGTTTGTTTATTTCTAAAACTTTTATAACCGTTATAAACTTTTGTAACCCTTCAGTGTGGATGGCAGTAAATTGTTCACATGTGGTGTAATTTAGTTAACGCAGAAGTATGTAAGCTGTTAAGTTATATGGGGGCTCCATCCTTTCAGTGTGTGTGGCACAATGTGGTCTGGACTGCACAGAACCATCCCAAAGCAGCAGCCATGCACTCGGGGAGGAGCAATGGAAAGCTTTGCTTAGTGGGGGGGGGGGGAGATACACATACAAAGGTAGGAAGACGGGTAGAGAAGAGGGCTTGTTTGGAGCCCAGAGTTTTGTTACAGCTCTCTCAAAGAGTCGGTTTTAGATGCCAGTGTTCACCCTTAGTTTGTTTGACATCATAAGAGACTGCCCCTGAGCATGTGTTAAGTGCATTATTGCATTACAACCAGCCCCTTCCTCCCTCTTTCTCTCTCTGTCACACACACACATACACACACATCCTATAGTGGAGGGGGGACAGGGGGTCTTCCACTGTGGTTTCAGCTCTTGTGCTCTTCCTTTTTGTAGCAAGCACTATGGGTGGTTAAGTCTCCCATAGCAGAAATTCCTCATACTTCCTTTGCGGAGGTCCATGTCATGCTTTGAGAACCAAAACTGTAGAGTACTTTGGTTATCCTTCCCTGTCTTAATGTTACAATGGCTACAATAGCCCTTGTGTGACTCATGGGGATGGGCCACAGCTCACTGGAAGAGCACATTCATTCCATGCAGAGGGTCCCAACTTCAATCCTTGGCATCTTCAGGTAGGGGCTGGGGATGAGCCCTGTCTTAGAACCTGGAGAGCCACGGCCAGCAGTGTAGACAATCCTGAGTTAGATAGATCAGTGATTTGACTCTTGTTTAAGGCAGGGTCCTATGTTTCTATATGTGAGCAAGGGTTGTAGCTCAGTGATGCAGCATGTGCTTTGCAGATGCAATCCCTGACATCTCCAGGTAGGGTTGGGACATATTCCTGTCTGAAACCTGCTGCCTGTTTGTATAGGGTGTGCTAGGTGGGGAAATGGTATAACTTAGTATATGGCAGCTTCACTTATTCAGAAATGTGATTTTGTGGTTCTCCTTGCTAGTGATGAGCATAGCTCATTAGTCTCAGGCCTCCAATTCCACCCCACACATCTCTGCTTATTAAATGAATCTTGAGTATCAGGCTTGGGAAAGGCAGCTGCATGAGTCTCTAAAGATACTGCTACTACTCAAGGTGGGAAGTATTGGGTTCAGCTACAGCTACTGATATCCTTATCATCTGACTTGCTAAAAGACACCCCTTTTTTCGTCGTCCTACCCATTTCATTCTTCTTTCCCCCCTTTCCTTAATTCACTGTCTAGTGAGCTTCTGATTGACTCAAAGACCAATTAAAGTAAAATTTAATGGGAGAATAGATTAACTCCCCGAGGTTTCCCTCCCATCCATCACATTTTTATAGCAGGAGCTGTGTGGAGGCTCATAACTTCATGCTGTGAGTGTGATAATAAAGGGGGCACGGAGAGGATTCCAATTTACTGCCGCGCTGATGCGCTCTGGGGATGGGATTTACTGCCCTGTCCCTTCCTCTTTTTATTCAGGGGGAGGTCACTGGATCCATGGCCGGCGATGGGCCGCTGACAGATGAGATGTCAGGCAGAAAGATCATGACAGGAAAAGGGGGGGTGTTATGTGTAAATGTAATTGTGTCCAGAGTATGGGGATGCGGAACGTTCACCTTTCGCGCTCGAAAGGCTGCGATTACTGTAGGGCAGAAAGGCGCTTGTTGTGCAGAAATTTAGGAGCTAACGGACAGATAGGAAGGGGTGGGGATGGATTTGCCTCTCCTAAGGCTGGAGACAAGACAATGGTTGAGTTGAGAATGGTTTAAGAGAGGCATTTTTTTCTTGTGGTATGGGTACACATGCCTTTCGTTGCCTAGCCAAACAAGTTTTGAAGAATTTCCAAAATACATATTTTTAAAGATTAGAAAACCTGCTTAGTGGTGGCAAAGCCTAAGTATATGCACTGCAAGCAGTGGCTGACCACCACGCCCCTTCATATTCTCAGAACAGATACTACCAGCCAAAAGGTGCATCAAATTTTTGTTGATTGAAATTTCTTATTTTTTTCCATCATGAAACATTAGCTGACAACAGAGAAACATGGGAAGTTGAATCAACTGATGTGTCTCTTTTATTTAATACGTGGGAACTTATTATAAGTAACTTAGTCTACATCAGCCCAAGGAGTTCTGTTATAGGATTTGTGCTGTGGCTGGCAGTGGTAGTCTCTCAAGCAGAGGGCTTTCCTATCCCTGCTGTCTAAAACCCCTTTAAGAAGTAATGGGGCAACATAGCTCACTTTTCCACACAGCCACAGATTTACTAGTGATGGTGAGTCACAATTAGCACAAGCAGAAAAAGAGGATGATATGTAAAAACATATTAGTTCATGTCAGGGGTTGCACATTAGCTTTGCCCAGTGGTGAGTGGCAATGAATTGCATACAGAGAACACCATTTTAAGATCTAGCTATCAACTCCAAGGCCTACCTTAGTCTTTTGCTGAATTATGATGGCATGGGAAGTTTACAAAAATTATGCTGAGAGGAAAGGGTCAGCCACAGGCTTGGAAACCCAGGCCTGTCATAAAGTCAGCACCAGCCTTCTGATTGCCATCTCTGTGTTGCTTTCCCCATATTCTGGGTTCCTCCTCCTACACACCCAACTTGAACCAATTTACCAAATTGATGGCTTTCTTTAAACAAGATTTCAGAAGGGTCTGAGAGCTATGTTTCCTGTGGGACAGATTATACAGTATCAAGGGGCCTGAAAGAAAATGCATCTTCTCCCTAGCAGGTATCTTTCTCTCTCTTTCTCTAAAGGCCTCTGCCTGAAACAGCAATGAACTGAACAGAAGGAGCAGAATTTATTTGGAAATAATAGTAACTATTTGTTGAGACTCCCCTCATCCCCCCACCCCTGGCGCAAAGATCTGGAGTTAATCATTGTTCTGCAAAACCATGAATGATGTTCCTTGTGGCTCCCCTACATAGAGAGTGTCCCGGCGGGAGTGCTACTAACGGTGTTTTGTCAGGCGCTATCAGCGGTATTGAGCCAACCTGAGCAATCCGTTATTAATCCTTTTCTCCTGGTGACATGACCGGCAATCGATGGTCTCAACAAGCCATTGAAACTGCAGCAATCAGGCAGCCTTCAGCTAATCCGATGGGTTATAGACCTGCAGGTGCATGGCTGAGGGCAGGGGGCCAGGTGGGGGGATAGGGAACTTTTGCTAAGTGAGGGACTGTATGTTGCATTGTAGCTGCTCTGAAGTGTTTTGCAAAGGATGCCTGACCATTGTCTACATGTTTGAGGTTTTGGCATCCTCAGCAGGACAGGGAATGAAGGGCTTGTGGTTTTTTATTCTTTCCTATTGAAGTACTTATCTTTATGACAGGTGATAATTGTGTGTCGAGAGAGGGCCTGTATGTTACATAGATGCCTGCGTAGGACGGTGCCATTTGTTTCTGTGTGCCCTATTGCACAGGGAAAGATTGTATCTTTCCTCTTGGGCCCTCTTTCAGAATGGCAAGTAGGTTTTGCTCCCAGCACAACTTTGTCTCCTAGTGCAGTACTTTATTTTTCCTCCTATAAATGAATGGTAGCCTGTTCACTTATACATGTAAGGCCTCCAATCAAATGCTTAAGTGTATCCTTTCGCTTTACAGGAGTATTTCTGTGCAGAGTTCCACTCAGCCATTTCCTCCAAGCAGTGTTTTCCACTTTTCCCCATGGGATGGGGGAGAAATTTGATTCATTTCACATTTAAAAGTGAACCTATCTGATTTGCACTTTCCAAAACAATACAAGAACCACAACACACACACTTCCAACTTCACATCGTTCTGAATTTTGAAAAACAGTTCTCCAAAAAATGTGTAGAAAAATATACATGAGTGAAAATGGCATACAAACATGTATATATTAGGGTAAATTCACACAAAAATGCTGATGAATTTTCATGGGGACTTTTTAAGGGGAAAAAATGCAAACAGATGTGGAAATGTGGGGAACTGGATTTAGAAACTGAAAGAAACTAAAACCATCCCTACTCCCCACCCCAAATTTTCATTTTTCTTTACCAACTGACTCTCAACTTTCCATGGCAACTGAATAGCCTCTTTCCTCAGCATTTCATTTGTTTGTTTAAGACTACCCATTGGATTTTTAAAGACTATTTGTAGTTCTGCAAACCCAAGGATTCTGCTGAGCATGCTGGCACTGCCCTCTTCTTTCTCAATGGCCCTGTTTTAACACTTTCTCCTAAAAACAGCTGCTTGAATTTGCTGTTAGAGGGAATCATGTAAGAAAGTACAGAGATGCAGGTAGGGACCGTAGGGTGGAAGCTGTATCTGCCCCTGAGATGAAGGTATCTTTTTGCCACACGTCAGCCATATCCTAGATTGCATCCCATTTTCTTTGCCCAGTGGAGCTATGGGAAACCACAGAGACTTGAACCAACATATACATAGCTGCACTCCTTACTCTACCTTGAGTTCCATTTGTTGGTGTGATGCTGGAGTTTGATGGGAACTGGCTGCTTGGATTGGTTATTTGGACTGATGCATGTTATAGTCTACCAGCCTGAAGAAACCTGTTTCAGCATGCAGATTGCATTCTGGATCACAGTAATTATTTCATAAGGAGGGAGCACTTGTATTGTATTTCAAAAGTGATGCTATGGCAATATTCAGTAGTACTGAAATAAATGCCAGGAAGGCAACACTCAGATTTTTTTTATTATTATTTTTACATTCAGAAGCTGCCTCTCTGAAGCCTGCTCCATGCACAGCTGTGGATTGTCAGGCCCATGGAATGTTTACTAATAAGCTCGGTCATTAGGGCAGGTCTGTGATGAATGGAGTTGAGCCCTCGTGCCTCAATCCAGCGTATGCTGAGACAGTTTGTGATTCAGCAACCATCAGAACAGCTGCCTTGTTAAGGGTTCCTCTCGTTGAAATCAGCTATATATCAGCCTGGTTGATATCCTGGATTATTTAGACTTCTTGTGGCTTGATGGATTGTGCCAATTGATCTGCCTTTCCTCTTCTCTCTTTTTTCCTTCTCAGTGACTTTGCTGTGCCTCATCCCTTTCGCTGCCCTTTCAAAATGCAAATGGCTCTAAACCTTAGCACGTTCTGCATCCAAGCCTACAGGGTGAAAATCCAAAGCAGATTTATGTTGATTTCTCACGTTTGTATCCTACTCTTCTTCCAAGAAGTTTAGGGCAGCATAGAAGAGTTTATCACGTTTTATCTCACAACAACCGTGTAAGGTAGGTTAGGCTGAAAGAGAAGTGACAGTCTATGACAGGGGTCAGCAACCTTTTTCAGCCGTGGGCTGGTCCACTTACCCTCAGACCATGTGGTGGGCTGGACTATATTTTGAAAATAATAATAATGAATGAATTCCTATGCCCCACAAATAAATCAGGGATGCATTTGAAATAAAAACACACATTCTACTCATGTAAAAACACGCTGTTTCCCGGGCTGTCCTCAGGCTGGATTGAGAAGGCGATTGGGCCACATCCGGCCCACAGGCCTTAGGTTTCCTACGCCTGGTCTATGAGCTTAATTGTTATGAAGCTTCCAGCTGGTACAGAATCCTGCCTCTAAGCTGTGGTGAGGGCCGGCCAGGTAATCATAATATGCTATCCTGATTTTGTAACCAATACTGTTTACCAATACAATCCTGGGCACAACTCAAAGTGCTGGTTGTTAACTTTTAAAACCTGAACAGCTTGGGACTAGGTTATATAAATGAATGTTTGCATATAATCCGGCCAGTACCTTAAGATCTAGCTCAGAGGGCCTGCTTTCAGTATCATGGAGCCTTCTTGATACAGCTCCCATCTCTCACATTTTTTATAAAGGCTTTTTAAAAGCTATATTTTCTTAAAAGCTGGGATATTGTTGCGTACACACATCTTACTGTAGGTTCAGTGGAGATGGAGTACTGTACTTGTGTGTCCCCACCCCACCCCGTATAGTCCACAGACAATCTAAACCTATTCCATATTTTCTGTCCCTGAAAAGTGCTTCTTGAGAAACTGGTTTCATTCAGAAAATAAATGTGTCCATTTGAAACAAATAAAAACAGGTGTAGGCGGTCTCGGCAATGGGAGTTGTATTCATATATGACCAATGGTGTTGCAGTTAGACCTGAACCAAGATAGCGACCACCACTTTGCTCATCATTCACTTGGGGCATGTGAGGGGAGGAAAAGGCATGGATAACCTAACCAAGGGGACAGTTATCAAATAAAATCACAGAGTTGCCCCCACCCTTGTGGACTGCAGGATCTAGAATCAATCTAGATTGAAAGCAACATGTTGAGGATGAGCATGAATGATTCTACATTTTTGTGTTTAAAATGGGTTAGTGTGTATGCCTAAGTTTTGTGATAGTGATCTTATGATGGTAATCTATTTACCTTGCTGATAGGAAGCAAAAGTTTCCTGTTAAGAAACTTTGTTACTTTGAAGCATTTAGATTGGTCTCATATGAGGTCTTGGAAGATTTTAGACTTGAGCCTGTAGAGCAGCTCAGGCGTAATGAATAAAATGAAGAAGAAACTGAGGTCCGGAGTTCTCTTTTCTAGTGTCAATGGAGAGGGTGTTGGCCTAAAAAAATCAGGGCTTATGCATCTGCACTTGGAATCAGGTGGATCTGATTTTGCTTTGTCTCTGACATTCTTGGGAGAGATTCAGGTAGGTAGCTGTGTTGGTCTGATGCAGTCGAAATATATATAAAAATAAAAAAAAAGTCCAGTAGCACCTTAGAGGCCAACTAAGTTTGTTATTGGTATAAGCTTTCATGTCAATGTATGAAATCTGAAGAAGTGTGCATGCACATGAAAGCTTATACCAAGAACAAACTTAGTTGGTCTCTAAGGTGATACTGGACAATTTTTTAATTTTTTTTATGTATTCTTGGGAGAGTCTTTCTTATCACCACATACCTTATTTTTAAAATGTTGATGTGGCAACCTTAAGCACACTTCATTTGTGGCCATGAATTTTTCCCAACTTAGTAAGGTTTCCCTTATTTTTTCTGCTGTTACTATTAAGTTGGCAGTATTTCTCACAGCACTGAATGTTGTTGCAATGAGAGGCTAATGTGTGCAGGGATTGGGGGTGGGGGGAACACAAGAGAGATCACTAGAGTTGCAGGAGTGCAACAAATTCTTAGTTTCCCTCTCTATCATGTTTTCCAGAAGTTTTGGAAGAAGCCAATCTTATGGGGCTTAGGAGTCTTATAGAATCTGTAAATGACATGAGCTAGATAGTCAACACAGTTAAGGTTCAGAGTCAGCAGGGGCCTTCCTTCTCTGACTACCATTTACACAAATAAGACATATTCTTTGAAAGGGAGCCATGGGGCCATTCCATCCAGTTCAAGAAACCTGGATTTGCTAATGTGTGTACATTAAACAGGAAGCCATAGAACAAAGTTAAGGTGTGACAGGGTCATAATTCACGTGTCTAGCCTGTTGATATATATAGCAGTGGGGTTCAAGTGTTTTACTTTCACATTAAAAAGTGCATATTGGAGGGGGAGGTGCAGGGCTGGCCCGCCCATGAGGTGGACTGAAGCAGTTGCCTCAGGTGGCAGAAGCCCATGAGGCAGTGCCCCTGCAGGCACCCCACCTGCCACTGCAGGAATCACATGGCTGCAGCTTCTGGCAAGATGTTGTGAGAGTGCCACAAGATCTCTACAGAAACCACTGCTGCTACACAACCCTGGTAAGCGAGGCAGGGGTGGGGGGCACCTTCCTGTTTCACCTCAGGTGGCAAAACAGGATGGGCCACCCCTGGAGAAGTGCTCAGCCTGTTCTGTCCCATGCTTCACCTCCCCATTGTCAGTTTCTTCAACGACTTCTCCCCTTCCCAGCTCTTAATGCCATAAGTGAAAGAGAAGTTACAGTCAGATTCCCGGTGACTTTCTTTGGAAGTGTTATCTAAAAGTTTTCTCAGTGAGCATTGGGAGGGTGAAGCTCACCTGTTTTCCTGGAGATCTCACTCAGCTCCTAATGCAGCACATGCTGTTGGTGCTGTGTGCTACTTTGGTCTCATCTGTCCTAAAACCACTCCCTGTAACTCTAGCTATGGCATGGCTGTTTTTTGTAGTTCACAACAGTCAATGAGAAAATCATCAAGAGTAAATGGTATTAAAGGACTTGTGTACATGCCTCTTCTGCAGAGCAGCTGGCTCTGGGCACCTGGTCTGCTGAACTCTGACAACCCATGTGTAGACTTGGAGAAAGACATCTCAGGGAAATGATGCTCAATTTGTAATGCAGCGGAACATTACAAGCTGGACAAATTTGTATACTGAAATAAGTAATCATGAATTTCAGCAACATCACATCGCAAGGGGAAACTATCTGAAGCACCTGAGAAGAACGAATGCACAAATGGGTTGTGCAAATGCTGCTACAAATGGGTTGGTGTGTATGCAGCCAAAAGTACAATGAAATAGTTTATGCAGAAACACAAGTGATATTCCATAAATAACTGGGTTACATATCAAAGAAAGTCTGAGTTTTCAAACACCTGTTTGCCATATCCACACTTTAAATATTTAGGTGTCCCCCCCTTTTTTTAAAGACTTAGATGTACTCAAGGAGGGGTAGGGAAACCTGTACCCTGGAAATATTGCTGGACTGTAGTGGAATACAATTCTCATCATTCCTGGCCATTGGCCTTACTGGTAGGGACTGATGGGAGTTGGAATCCCAACAGCATAGCAAGGCCACAGGTTCCCCACCCCTGGTATACACTGGGGTGGAAATAAATTCTGAAAAGTAGGAATGCTCCAGGAATGGTGTGGAGTTGGAGAGATTTTCACATCTTGAGGCCTCAAGGGATGGGGAAAATATAATAACTGCATAATAGGAACCTTTACTTTCTAAGGTTTCGTGAGGCAGAATCTTGTAAGTAAGAAAAGGGAAAACCATGTTCAAGAAGATAATGTGGCAAGTCTTGCATGCATCAATTGTGCAAGTTCATCCCAAACAACATTGCTAATTCTGCCTGTCATTACCAGAGGTATACACCACCAGTGGTTGTATTACTAGTCTGGTTCCAGAGGTATAACAACTCTCCCTGATCTACGTCACACAAATTGAGTGATGGAGTAAAAAAATATCACCACTGCTACTCCCTTGCCACTGGGATGTTTGGGTATGCATTAACAGCCATAGGGCTGGTGATAGAAAAATCCAAAATAGATAAATAAAATATGCTGCTGCTTCCCCACCCAACAAGCCTTTTAAGCCCAATGGGTGCCTGAAAAAGAAGGGAGAAAGGAAAGATTCTCCTTTAAAAATCATCTGGGGAATGGGAAAGTACTTTAAAGTACCTTATTTCAAGCAGAACGCCATCATAAAAGTAACAGGTTAATGATTTTTTGTTCAGCCTAGATATTAGAGGCCCCAATATTGATTGGTTGGTTTCCCTTGTCGTTCTAACCTCTGATGGAACTGCATTTTTTTGACAGGGAGTGTAATAAAATGTACAGTTTCCAATTTGAGAGCCCTATAAATGTCATCTCGACATGCAGAGTTACAAATTCTTTGTGTGGCGTCAGCAGCAGCTGCAGTACTGGTGGCTGTCCCCATCTTTTGCAATGTACCAGGAGGTGCTTATGGAGGTTAGAGAGCTTGACTGGCACTTGCAGCTCTCCTCCTTGAGCAGAGAAACTTCAAAAAGAATGAAAAGTCCTTCATGCTGGAGCTAAAACCACTTTCTTCTAAAAATATAGCACTGACCTCGGCCAGAAAATTACTCAATCTCTTGAGTTTTAGCGGTGAATTGTTTATAAAAATCAAGGAAGCAGGGGACTGAAGCCTACCTAAATACCACAGCCTGTGCCCTTGCCTCTAATCCCAAATTTATTTCTTATTTATTTATTTAAAATAACTATATCCTGGCTTTCCAACAAAATGTTTAAAATAGCTCACAAATCAGCATTAAAGTACAATAAAAGACACAGTAGCAGTAAGCAATAGCAGCTTATAAAGAAGACACAGCAATAAGAATAGTTTAAATTCAAGGATTCGTATGCCAGGTGAGCTAGAATTAAGAGCTAGGAAGGCCAAATGTCAGTCTTCAAAGAGGCCACCAGAAAGCTGGTAAGGTAGAGCACCCAAGGTAGGAAGTTCAGAGCCTATGTGTGACCTCAGTAAAGAACCTATTCTGCATCCCAAATACATGGATGAATTCATCTTGAAGAAGGTTGTCCTAGAGTCAAGGTGTACCTTCCCTCCACTTAGAGATTTAGGTTGTGAGGACTGAGGCTGTGGTTGCTCCCATTTGTGGAGCAAACAAGTGTGGCTCATCCACATTTCCACTTCTGCCGTGCCTAAAAGCATGGGTCCGAGTGGTTTTTGACTTGACACACTCTTTCTAGGCACGCGTCCAAACAGGTTTCTGCTTGCTCCACTCCTTTCCAAGGGAAACCCTGTTCGTTAGTAATGGATTGGAACAAATGGCAGTCTGGGGGAAACCCAAAATGCTGTTTGTCCCAACTGAGTCTAAAGAGTGGTTTCAACCCAGGGGGTGGGGAAAGCAGCAGGGCAAGAGAAAGTGTGGGGCAAGCGGAAGTTTCCTGTTGTAGGGTCAGCTGTACTTCCTCTGCCTTCATTCTACAAAGCATATACAGAGTAGTCTCTGAATTCAATGCTGATTGCCTCTTTTTATGCACCCCCCCCCCCAATATCGGGATTTCTGCACACTGTTCTGTTGGAGAACTGCATTGCAGAAAAAATAGGTCAATAGCAAAGGGGGAGATGTTCACAAATAGCAAATGACAGTGAATATCATATGAAGCAGTACATATTAGCTGAATATGTGTGTATCCGGAAAATGTCAGCCAAAAAATGCACAGTGAACCTCATCAAGGCTAAATTTGGGGGGCAAACTAGAGTTATTATGGAATTGGTACTGCTCATACACGCAAGAGTTTCACAGCGTCCACATGACACCACCATCAAAATGTCAGTTTCCCTTTATCACAGTAAGCAAATGTAACCCATTACACATCTGTAGTTCCCGGTGCTGTGTAAACTCATCAGTATGTTTTCCAACATACTGCACCAAACCATACAGCAGATTGATATAGCTAAATATCACTCTTCTGCAAGTCCTCCATGTTTGTTTGTTTTTTAAAAAACACACACCAAACAACTGCAATTGGATATTGCTCCCCACTCCAAAAAAGGAAGCCTCCAATTTTGCCTGTTGTAAAAGATGATGACCGAGGGCTGGTCCAGAACTAAAAATAGTACAGGTGGGCAGGGTAGGGGTGATTGAGGAGAGGGACAAAAAAAAAATACAGCCCAGATACATTTGGTTAAGTTATGCCCACTGTTGTGGATAGCAAGCAGTGGAATATGAATAACTATCCAAGACTGAAAAACAGAATGTGTGCAAGCTAATGTGTCAATCACACACCCATGAAAATTAGATCTAAGTAACCCATTTGTGATATAAAGCCCCCATCTGGAAGCACCATCTGCCTCAACTCTTGCGCACACCCAGTGTATAAAATACAGGTGTGCAGCAATTAATTTGCTGACTTTGGGCATGAACATCCATTCCTTCCTTCTAGGTAAATAAAACTTGGAATTGCTTTCTTCAAGAGGTCTCAGATGAGCACCAGGCTGTTGCCACATTTTCTCTGTTCAAAGAGTCCAGAATTCACTTGATTTATATACTTTGAAATGAGACCAAATGTAGTTGTTTATGAATACACCACCTTTGATGTTTTGAGCAATTTTTGCTTTATTTTCAGAACTTTTTCAATCACTCAGTGCCTACCAGATTCCCTCTGTTGTCAAATCATAACTGCTAATCCATACATTTTATGACTTTCAGAGTTCACTGGGACTGTTCAACCTGAAGTTCTTCATTTATGAGGTGCATTTCAAGAATCTCAGCATCTCTAACTTTCCCTCTTTTTCTATGTAACAAACATGCTTGAAGATAGTATCTAAGAGCCAGCTCCAGCATTATACTATGTTAGTGCTTTTTAACAATACAGGATTGTTGTGAAATTAGACTTTTTGATGTTGTGAAATTAGACTGCAGTTTGTTATGGGTGGGAATTGTAGCTCTGTGAGAGAGTAAATGACAGTTCCCAGGATATTTTTTTGGCAGGGGGGAATCACATGCTTTAAAAGTGGTTTAAATGTGTGGTGCTTATGCAGCCTTGTTCTCTTTGAGATGTCCATGTTAGTTGAGACCCTGGGCCTGTCTCACTGGCACTTCCATTTCCTACGCTAGACTTTATTTCTTGCTGTTTTTACCATACAAATAGTGAAAGGATTGTGATGAAATCCAACAAGATTGGTTCTAGTGGGGGGGGGGGGGGACACCAGAATTTAAAATATTTGTTCCTCCCACAATCCCACATTTTCCTGACAGGGATGGCCCCTTCATTGACTTTAGAAGCAAGGGAAAAGATTCTAGTCCATGATTCTGGGAACAAGCTGGCATTTTATTCTCTTGTGGGGTGGTCAAGTGTTGCTTTTTTGTTTTTTACATGCTGAAGAAATATTTAATCAGTGAACATACTGTCATGGATGCAGTTGGATGCAGAGGAATGGTGGCTTGCTCCTAACACTTCTATAGTGGGGGTGGAAATCTGAATTATGCAGGGAGGGGTGAAGAAGAAGAGGAAATCAGTTACTCCAGGAAGGTACTTTTGTGATTGACAGAAAGGTGTATCATAAGGGCCAGCCAATCAGCATTGTACATAGCCCTTTTGGTTGCAGACAGAAAGAACAGTGCAGTATTGCCTGGATTCACCTCATTGAAGTAGGGAGATTTACAGTTAGCTAACCTTAGATGGCTGCCTGCAAAATCTAGTGACTATCATTTGTATGTTTTGCTCCAATATGTTTTTGGTGTGCTTATATATACCTGTGATTGAAACACTGAATGGCCCGTATCTCTCAAGATAAATCAGTGAGCATCATGCTTTCCTCATTCAACTTAAAAGGTATACACACACACACACACACACACACACACACACACAGGTACATGCACGCATGCACACACACACGGCTCTAGGTTTCTCTCTGCTCCAGCAATCAGGAACTAATGGGGTTAATCTTTCCAATTTTCACTATTTGGGGCTGGGGTTCAGTCACATGCCAACAAATTCAGGTTGCTCAATAAACAGGTACATGGGAAGGGACCACAGAAAAGAATCTTCCTATTGTTACAAACCACCCCCAGTCTCTGCCAAGCAGTAGCAAGATTCCAGGGAGGTTCCAGGTGCTCACCCAGGGTTGTGGTTCCGTTGAAAAATCAAGGCATAGTAGAGACTGCAGTGTCTTAGAAATATGGTTTATTCACACATATGTACACCTTAGTTTATTGAGAGAGAATTCACAGCATTTACAGCCAATAGGGCCTTTTTCTAAAAAAGTTCCCACTCAACATCACTGAATACAGCCTTCTTGAGGTTCTGTGGCCTAGCTGCTCACCCACAATAGGCTGCTGTATACAGCAGATTCTTTTCCAGAAAGAAACCTGTTTCTGCAACTGAAATACTAGTCAATAGGTCATTTGTAAGTATCCATCATCAGTATATTAGGTACCTGTTCCCATCTATCAACAGTTCTTTCACATACCAGGTTAGCAGTATCCTGTGTACACACAGAGAGAGGGGGGAGTTGGGGGTCTCTGAGTGAAACCTTCAGTTAGGTTATTTGTGAGTTACCATTTCAATTCACACTGTATGAAATCTGACTTTAGAGAGTCCTTTTTAAGGCTTAGTCATTTCTCCTGAATGTCATATTGTAAGGTCTGAAATCTTGGATAAAAAGCTGATTTGTGAACACTGATGATCTTTTCAGAGAGATAGCCACATACTAATGGCTTATAATAAACCACTGATCTATAACATCATCCTGGATTTATTGTGTTATCAGGTTTTGAACAGGTAATAGGAAGGGCTTCCTGCTTTTGAATCCAGTATTCTTTATGCAGCCTTGTCACTTACTTATATTTTGAGAGGTAGGATTCAGGAAACAAGATCGATTTTTTTATTGCTTTTTGCTGATAATGTTTTGTCTTTAATCAGAGTTCTTATCCATATCTCTCCCGCATACCAAAGGTTTGGAAAAGTAGGTATTGGAAAGGTAGCTGAATTCAGCAGTTTTCATAAAGTCTACAAAAAGGCAAAAAAGTGTTGTCAACAGAGAAAAGTTATGGCACACAAAAAATAGGCAGGATCTCTCTCTAGCTCACCCTTCTTAGATAAAACATACTAAATCCTCCATCAGGGTAAAAATCAATTTCAGTGAGTTGAGACCTGAAATTTCACAGCTAGAGAATATTCTGCTAATTTAAGGAAATTGAGCAGCTCTCCTAGAGTGGGAACATAATCTCTAGTACTTCTTAAATGTGAATTGCCTAGGAAATATTACTTCCTGATTCCAGATGCTTGGCTAGCTACTTAGAGGTGAGTAAAAGTACTCCTCACATGCTCCATGGGGCTGTCATCTTTATTAGAACTTCATGTGTTCAATGGCCAAGTCCTGGAATTGGAAACAGTTTTTGGATTAAGTCCTGAAAGGGTTTTTATATTTTATAGGTTATTGAGAACTCCATAGCATTTCATTCTGCTGGAAACTCCCTGATTTAACAAATGATTCTAGCATTAGTGTGTAGAGTTTGGTTTGGAAAGTGCTACAACAATCTCCTTGAGGAAAGGGACACAAGTGTCTTCCCAGGGACTCAAGATTTCCACTAAGAACCTCAAATGAATGGATCATTCTATTTCTGCTCCATGTCTGTTTTGAATATTTTTATTCTATCCTGTTCATGTTTTTTTGTTTTTAAATCAGCACCAAAATATGCTTTTGGATATTTAAATACATAATTTTAAACACATTTTCTTTCAAAATACACATTTATAAACCTGATTCTATCCAAAAATACGCATTTTGATATTGTTTTGAGACAAGAACAACATCAGAGAACATTGGGAGAAGGAAGGGACGAAGGATACCGGTAATTCATCTGAGAGTTTTGGATCAAGCCACTTTATAATGGAATTTACAAAGAATGAATACTGCTAGCACCCCTATTATCAGACAAGAATCTCACTCAGTGAGTTCTATTTGTCTGAATACTCACACCACAGAGCCTTCTTTATACATAGGAAGGAATTGAGTTATGCAAATCAGTTCCTACAGCTGAATTTACCAAAACTGGAATAAATACTAGGAGTCAGGATTTCTGGTTTTGACTGATCAGTAGAGTAGTACCACCTACTTGCTGTAAGCCTGTTCTGTTGGGTTGACTAGTAATCAATGTTTGTATTGTGTGGGCCACATTAATTTAAAATGTTAGGAGTGATCTCTGTATACACCACCATGAACCCCTTCAGATGTCCTTTTTATTGTTAATTCATTATAATCTGTGCTCTTGATGGTATTGGGGTAGTTACACGTGACCCCACGTTCAATACTATTTGCACCCACAAAATTATCAGGGTGGTTGTAATGTTTCATGAATAGTCGTGCATGGGCTGTAGTTTCCTGCTGAAGCCCTGCAGCTTTTTGCACTACTAATGTTCTGGTTGGGGGGTGGGGGGTCCTCCTCTGTTGCATTATAGTGCTAAGGTGCCTTGGAAATGCACCAAATTAAATTCACTTCTTTGTGATGTAGCCAGTCCCTCATACTTCCTGTTGATGGTATCACCATCCTTGTGGGTTTTTGTGTGGAAGTGAGCAAAGGTTTAATGCAGCAATCACAGCCTGAACATAAAAATCCTTAGAAGTGTAAAAATGAAAATATGGTGGCATAATGCCATAGTGCAAATAGCTTACACACAGAGGAGTAGCCTCTACTGTTTTGCCTTTGCACATACTTCTTGTTGATGTCATATACTGGCATTCCTGTATAAGCATGGTTTCGCCAAGCAATTGCAACCTAAATATAAAAAGTAACAATTGTACAAATGAAAACAGTGTTATGAGTTTGTGGAAGTCAGACTCTTTTAATCCCTGGATTCAGGAAGTGTTAAAATCTAATCAAGCCTTCTGGTCCCTAGATCCAGCAACTGTTAAGAGCTAATCAAACCAGGCTAGTTTACTGAACCCCTGGATCCAGCAAGTGTTAATATATGTCAGGGGTGCTGTCAACAGCTTGCTGGATAACTGCCTAGTGAAATCAGAGATGCAGAGAGCTTCTTTCAGTTCTTTTATTTTAATCCACAGAAACACAGGAAAACGTGAAATGTACACCCTCAAGCTTGAGCCGAAGTTGCTCAGAGTGCTGCTCCAACCCCCTTGCAGTTACTTCTTAGACTTCAGACCCCTCTTGCTGCCTACAGCAGCTGCTAAGGGAATCCCTCTGTCTCTGCTTGGCTTTCTGCTCTGAGGAACGAAGGGCATGTCTGGTCCTAGTGGAAGGAGGTGGCTCTAACATACTCTCCAGAGACAGCGTATCACTTGGTTCAATACTGTTTCTAACACATCTGACTCCTGTCTCTGTTCAGGGCCTCTGCACCTGCTATCTTGCTCCTGTTCTTCATCACCCATTATTTCCCAGCTCCTTTCTTCTTCCGGGGTGTGTACCGTCTCAAACCACCATGATTCCAGGTCCATACTCTCCCCCCCCCTTCCTTCTCTCTGGAAGGCTCTTGGGGTGGTGGTCTCCACCACTCCTCATCTGCCCAGCTCTGAGAATATATGAGGCAGACTTGCTTCCTTGTGAGGTGATTGCCTGGGGGGTGGGCCACTAAGAGAAGAAACGAAAGGAGGCTCTGAACCAGCCAGCAAATGAATGGAACCCCTCCTTCAACTCTTAGAGAGCTAAACGACAAAGCCGTAGTTTAAAGTTGAAAGGGCAGTAAGATGTGAACCAGAGGAAAAGCAACAAGCTGCAAAAAGAGTCAGAGCATGATATTTTATTTCTGTCTAAATCTAAGACTGCAGCTATGGGAGAAACATGACCCTTTTGAGGTGTTAATGCTGTGAACCCCTCCATCATAGGCTCAGGTTGTATACATATGCAAATAAGCCATATATCATAAAGACACCAGAGTCTCCACTGTGCCTTATTTCCAAAAAGAAACATGAATCCTGGGTAAGTGCATGGAATCCCTAGAATCTTGCACCACTTGGAGCTTGGAGTGGTGTGTAACAATATGGCAACAGAGCACAACTTACTAGTGCCTTGTTCTTGAGAGGGATGGGGGAGAAGCTGGGAATGGCAGGAATACAGGCAGTGGAATAGGTAGAGTTCAAAGGTGGAGTTAAAAGTGTGGATGAAATAATGCAGGAGCATTGGGGAAGCCCTGTAGAGCAACTGATACTATGGGATGGTTTTTAAGCGGTCCAGTATAAATTTATTTCCGATACACTATTAATGTATTAATGCACCAACAACATGTTGCTTCATACAATAAAACTGTAGTCTGGATGAGACCCATACTCCATATTATTGAGATTTTTTCAAACACATCCGAAATGAAAGCTCCAGTCTGAGGCACATAGAGACTGATTGTGATTAGTTAGTGGTAAGGGATCTCCCATTACAAAATGCATGCCATCTGTCAAGACTCAGCCTTAGTACTTCTCATTTTAGAGATTTTCCACTGCCAATGATTTTATAAGAGATTTCTGTGGAACTTTTCTTACACCAACAGAAACTGATCTGACACAAGATATTGCCTTAGATATTTTGGTACCCTCCAGGAGTTAATAGTGAGCAGAGGGAAGGGAACTATCCTAATCTTATAGTGCTTCCCTGTGGCAACACATTGGAACTGCATCCTTCAGCTCTGGAATTGCCTCATTTTCAATCCATTGAGAGGCTCCTGGCAAAGAAGGCTGCTTTGAGCAGACTAGCGAGGCCTCAGTGAGGCAGTGCCCTTAACTTCCAACAGCACCATGAGCTGATTGGATACACCAGTGTTTCTTGCCAGTGTGGTAAACCTGTCTCTTAGGTGTACCACTTCAGACTGCAGATGGAGGTTCACATAATTGAAGTCTATTCCATTAGAAAAAACTAGGATGCTAGAAAGAGGGTTTCTTACTTCCCCTTCTTCCTAGCATGCTAGTTTTCTATGGGTAGGAAAGCACCGCTGTGCCCCCCCCCCCCCGGAAACATTTTGGCATGTGATCCCCAAGCTACAGCCTGAAATGGTCCCGTCCATTCAACAAGAACTAGACCAGAGCAAGGGAAATGAGAGAGAGAGATTGTACCTTTGTCCATCCATGTACTGACCTTGTGCTAGTCTCCTTATAAGTCAGTCAGGTTTTTGCCCGGGAGCCCCTTCCCAACAACCGTAAATATGCCAAAGGAGCCAATGGAAGTACTTGATTTCCTACAGATGTGTTTTTAAAGACCTGAAACGCAGCCCTGGTGTCAGGTTGGGAAGGCGCAGGATATTTATGATACAACAGCTCTCCCCCTTTGGCTCTAATTGAATTCGAGTACATCTTCTGGGCAAAAAAGAGAAAAGAAATGTAGCATTTACTCCTACCTACCTTCAGGATTAACGTTTCTGGAACTCCCTTCCCCTGAAGAATTGGTCAAACCCAAGCATTTTTCTAAAGTGCATGGATTTCGTTAAGGCTAGCCATATTCAGAATAATATTTGAGGTGAAAGGACCTCTATAGTCAAACTGAATTCTACTCTTTAAGAATCTTGGCAGTAGCAAAAATAAATGCAAAATTAGCATGGCAATAAGATCACAATGTAATTAAATCCCAGAGGAAATCCACCCAGTGCCAGCCTTGCTGGAGCCATTAAAAATCAACCCAATTCCTACAAAAGAACAATAGCTGCATGAACTTTTTGCAGAATTAACAAACGTGACAGCCAAAATAAGGAACCAGAATGACAGACAAACGAGGGATGAGTGGGAATGCTTTGGGGAGTATTTAAAAATATATGATACTAAAAATCAGTTTTCAAGTAGGGGTAACTTTATGAGCAACAGCTAATTGAAACAAATGAATGCAAGAGGGAAAATAGGGTGGACAAAGTAATTGATATACAGCAAGAACAAAGTTTATCTAGAATGCCTCAGAGTGTTGGGTTGGGAAGTCTGCACAGAAACATTGTATGATAGGAAAAGTTGATGTGTAATCAGAAAACTGGAAAAGCATAAAGAGAGAGAGAGAATGAAACACACACACCATCCCAATTCTCCTGAAAGAGATTCAATCAAAGCATGAGCATTCAACATTAGTAAAGAAGCTACCAACTCTGTATTGATTTATTTAGTGCCAGGAGCATGGTAGGTGTTACAGAGGAGACACATTTTACTCCTTGCCAAGACATTACTTGCCTATATTAGAAATTACTAAGAGTTCTGTGGCATGTTGTTGCACCCATCTACCTTGGGAAGACAATATTTGAAATATTCTTCTGAATGACTTGGATTACATCAGAATACATTTCTTTTGGTAGCTGAAGCAAAGAGGCCAATCTAGATTAGGAGGACCTGTCACAATTAACCCTCAGCGAGTAAATCATGACTGTCACTCTTCTTCATATATCTGCCCTTGTTCTCATGCAGTAGGAGTCATTTCATGTCACAGCTTTTGTGCGCCAACCAGAGCCTGTGACACACAGTGTTCCTGTTATTTGTAAGACGTTTCTACAATTTGATATTTGTCTCAAGGCCTCTGAGATCACATTTGCAATATTATTTCTATCAAGACAATGGGGCAACCTCCTTTTCTTGTCGCAAGCGATGCAAGTTCCCAGATCAAACACAGCCAGCTTCAGAAGAGAAAATGAGTGTTTGGCAGGTTAACGTTGGTGAGGCTGTCTGCACTGGTGATCTTATCTTGGCAGGAAATGCCAAGGATATGACTTAAACAGCCAAGATGGAAGATGTTTCCTTTTCTTGGCAACCAATGGTGGTCTGGGGCATGCTGCCATATATAAGCAAGGTGCCACAGATACAGGACTGTTAGGTCAGTATCTTTGTTCTGATGGTTAGTTTAGTATTATTTCAGGCCCACTTTGTAAATCTGCCTAAAGTGATAGTTTCTTTCCTGATGCAAGTGACAAATTAAGTGATAAATTGTCAGTCACCATGGATCCAAGGTAACATAATTTATTAACTACCTCAGAAGTATTGTCAAAGTTTATCATAGACTGCTGTATAATGCCTTGCCCTTTGGCTGGTATCCTTAATTCTGATCAGCAGGGAGAACGTGGAGCGTGCATGAGTATGATGGTTCTTGCAGTTTTGTAACTGGCTTGGCTCGTGGCCAAATTGTGTGGCAGCAATCTTCCTTAGTTAGCAGCCTATTTAAGATGTGTCACCGCCCCCCACAGCTCCTGTTAGCTTTTAGGTGAGCAGATTTGGACAACATGCCTTATTTAAAGCAGTCCTCTTTAACAGCAGTCAGAAGGGTTGACAGGCTTGGACTCTTTCAGCCTTTGCCATACCAGGCCCAGGGGATGCCATGACAAGAGAGAAACTCAAGGGAGAAACTTGCTAAGAGGAAGGTACGCTTGGCAAATCCACACTGTGATCAACTCCCGCCTGGAAACCAATGTCCCCACTGTAGAAGGACGTGTGGATCCAGAATTGGCCTCCAGAGTCACTTACGGACTCATTGTTAAAACCGTGTTTATGGAAGACAATCTTACTCGGCTACGAGTGATCGCCAAAGAAGAGGAAGAAGAATGACAAGAGACTTGGCTGCTGAAGGGCCAGAACCTATGCTAAACTGGGAAATACTCTGGGCAATTTATGCTCTTGGGCAGCCATGTTGAAATGGTTATATATGAAGCAATTACAATGTTCAAATGGGGAACCGGAGCAACCTGTGTGCATCTCTGTCTCTCTCCTCTGTTTCCCTTCTCTCCTCCCTTGAGAGCTGCAGGGTGAAGGCTGAAAGTTGAAGAGTCCAAGCCCATCAACCTTTTCTCTCAGCTTGTAATGGTAAATGAAAATATTTGGATAAGCTGCGATACGAGGCCATCTTTATTTACAAACTGGGGACCTGCTGGCCCACACATCAAAAGCCCTCCTCTTTTCATTCAGTGTTGCCTTCACCACTCCTCTTGTCTTTCAAGCAGCTGAAGACATTATTTGATGTTCCACTTTGCCTTGTTTACATTAATTAAGGTGGTCAAATCCATCATGTGTGACTTTTTGTCTCTCTCTCTCCCCTCCCCAATCTGCTCACCCAGAAGAGGCAGAAATGGTTCAGACAGAAGTGTTGGGGGATAGAAATGAGAGCTGGCAAAAGACACACCTCCTGCAGGTGTTGGCTGCCCTTTCCTCAAGCCCTGCTGCCCTTTTTTTTGTTCACTGGAAGATAAGAGGTACACTTTTTCTCCAGAGTCATGTAAGCAGGCTGTGAGTCTCTTGATAATCCTTTAGAAATACCATGATGAATGATGTCCTTGTCAGCAAAAAGATGAGAAAAGGGGGTTTGCTTGCAGCCATCTGAGGAGGATGAAAATAAGCAATTAATACAACACTTGACATACATTACATCCGTAATCTTTACAACAGGTAGTATTTTCTCCATTTTGCAGCTGGTTTAGAGGCTGTGAAATTGTAGTTGCCATTTAGTGGGGCCTTGGCAGAGCTAGGATGCGGAGACCTCCTGTTTCAAAGCTCACTCTCTTAGCTAGTATACTACTTTGGCTGTCAATGAGAAGTTTCAGAAGAATTTGAATCAGGTTGGCTGCGTCTTCTGCTATTCATGGGCCAGCTGGAAACTTGCTCCCTACTCTGGGCACTGGGCATTTCTTAGCTGTGAGAGTCAGCATTGTCCAGGTCTTAGAATGATGGATTCGTTTTCAGTGCCCGTGGAAGACTGCCTCCCAGCTTTATAGCAAGAACTAACAAGTAGATCCATAGGTGAGGACCAAACAACACATGACATGAATCTCTTGGTTTGCCCTCCTTAAGTGGATGTCTTTTTTTCTCTCAAAAGAGCCGGCATGGAGATATGCAGGTTCAGCCAGTTAGGAACCATGGTATGTGGTGCTTTAACCTTCTGCCTCCTGCTATGGTCAGAATTAGGGTCCCCAATGAGAGCATTTCATCCCATGCACATGACATGCCTGTCTCCCTCCCATTTGGAATATAACCTTGTGAGGGTAGAGATTAAAGTCCCCTTCCCCCAACATCACTGTCCTGATCCAGCTCTCCCACAACCCACACTGGTTCTTTGGGGGGGGGGGGGAATCTCAGGGTCTGGGTTGTGCCTTTGCTGTAACATTTGAAGGATAACAGAGACAATGTACAAACAAAAGGTATATGTAACAGTTTGAGCCTCCCAGTTTTATTTTTTGATAGTATCATAGAAACACACAAAGTACAGCTACTTGTCAGTGCTTGGCTATAATTCTAAAGCCATTTTCAGGCAATACTTGATTTCTCAGGTTTGAGTTATACAGGGACAGAAGCCTAGAAGTTATGCATCTTTCCCCCTTCCAGGTATGCATTTTTCATGAATAGGGTATTCACATGGAAATACACTGCTCTTGAGGATGACTTCAGCTCTCATTTAGTTTGGCTAAACATTGATGTTGAGGTGTGGGAAATGTGACTTCTGGCTCAAATCAAATCCCTGGATTCAAGGACAATACACAGATCCCCAAAACCAGGCTGGAAATTGGACTGGAACCCACCCCAAGGGCCACTCAAGAGAATACTCTGGAAGCACTCCATACAAGGTTCCTCCTGAAATTTCAGGGCTTGTGATGGGGGGGACACCCTGCTTTCTCCTCCAACTCCTCAGTCACCGAGCAGTCTGGGTCATGATCTGAGAAATCAAGGCTGGGAATGATATCAACCTTCAAAATAGGATGAAATGAAGATGGTACAGTATTCTTCTAGAATTGTTGATAGATTTGTACATTTATAATACCAAAGACAAATCCAACAGCAGCCATCGAATTTAGCTCTTGCTCTGCAACAATCCTGAATTCTCATGTACTTGTTTAGTCGTTTAGTTGTATTTGACTCTTCGTGACCCCATGGACCAGAGCACACCAGGCCCTCCCGTCTTCCACTGTCTCCCGCAGTTTGGTCAAACTCATGTTAGTAGCTTCGAGAACACTGTCCAACCATCTTGTCCTCTGTCGTCCCCTTCTCCTTGTGCCCTCCATCTTTCCCAACATCAGGGTCTTTTCCAGGGAGTCTTCTCTTCTCATGAGGTGGCCAAAGTATTGGAGCCTCAGCTTCAGGATCTGTCCTTTCAGTGAGCACTCAGGGCTGATTTCATCTTAAGGCAGCCCTGTTCAGGGAAGTTTTTAACGTGTGATTTTACTGTATTTTTGGTTTTTATGGAGAGGCCCAGCCAGATGGGCGGGGTATAAATAATAAATTATTATTATTATTATTATTATTATTATTATTATTATTATTATTATTCATGTACTTATAAATGACTAATTCAGGTCCAGGTCTGTCAACTGGATGCTAGCAGTGCTCACAAGATGGGAGAAGTGGCTGGAGGGATCCTTAATGAAATTTGCAAGCCCCACAGCCCCCCTAAGTTTTTTGCTAAATCCTGCCCACCAAATACACATACGAGCACACACAACATATTGCCCTACCAGGCTCTCACCAGCTGAGTGGAAGATGAAGAGAGGATTGTTTTCTTGTCAGTATTCCAGTCCCAGGGCTGATGTGCTCTCCTACCCCCATTCTGAGGACATGCTTCTGAGAACAGAAGGGCTTTGGATCTATTGGATACAAAATCTCCACTGCATGCTCCCTTTCTGCCCTCTCAATTTCCAGAGCTTCAATGGCAGGGAAGCACCAGTAATGGTACCTTTTCCCCACTCTACCTGGGGTGGGGACTTCCAAAGATGGATCTCCTACTCCGCCTGTTGAGAAGGTGTTCCACAATATTCTTCGTGGCCATAGGATGGCATGCCAGAGGCCATAGGATTGTACCCTTAATCTTACTTTGATCTTTAAAAAACCTTTAGAGTTAGAAAACTGCTTCACAAAATCAAGTCATTTGAGTTTTATGGATGGCCTCTACTTAGGTGACTAGAAATGGGGGGGGGGGGAATGAGAGGCACAAATACAAGATGGGTGACACCTGGCTTGAGAGCAGTACATGTGAAAAGGATCTAGGAGTCTTGGTTGACCACAGACTTGACATGACCCAACAGTGTGACGCGGCAGCTAAAAAAGCCAATGCAATTCTGGGCTGCATCAATAGGAGTATAGCAGCTAGATCAAGGGAAGTAATAGTGCCACTGTATTCTGCTCTGGTCAGACCTCACCTGGAGTACTGTGTCCAGTTCTGGGCACCACAGTTCAAGAAGGACACTGGCAAACTGGAACGTGTCCAGAGGAGCGCAACCAAAATGGTCAAAGGCCTGGAAACGATGCCTTATGAGGAACGGCTAAGGGAGCTGGGCATGTTTAGCCTGGAGAAGAGGAGGTTAAGGGGTGATATGATAGCCATGTTCAAATATATAAAAGGATGTCACATAGAGGAGGGAGAAAGGTTGTTTTCTGCTGCTCCAGAGAAGTGGACACGGAGCAATGGATCCAAACTACAAGAAAGAAGATTCCACCTAAACATTAGGAAGAACTTCCTGACAGTAAGAGCTGTTCAACAGTGGGATTTGCTGCCAAGGAGTGTGGTGGAGTCTCCTTCTTTGGAGGTCTTTAAGCAGAGGCTTGACAACCATATGTCAGGAGTGCTCTGATAGTGTTTCCTGCTTGGCAGAGGGTTGGACTCGATGGCCCTTGTGGTCTCTTCTATGATTCTATGATTCTATGAAATGCCATGATGCATCTGCAGCAGCACAATAAGACGCCTTCATCTGTCCCAGCTGCAACAAAACATGTCTCTCCTGTATCAATCTCTACAGCCACAACAGGTACTGTAACCTTTCAACAGTTTGACTTCACTCCCAAAGGCTCACTCCTCCATGGTCTCCTGAGATGGACAGATGCCAGTTATTAGTTGACTAGAATTTTTGTGATTAAGGCTTGTTCTGAAACAGCACCCCATCAACAGTTAGAACTGAGCTTGTCATTCATAAAAGGTTCCAAGATTCTGACAGAGCAAGAATTCAATTAATGTGATTTCATGCCTGGTTCTTATCGTAGTCATCTTCATTATTATAAATAAATGTTTTTATAAATAGTTCTAGAAGAATATTGGATGTCTTATCAATAGAATTTCTATTATTCAATAGATCCTCTTAGAATTTTCTATTTTGCGATTCAAGATGCTGCTCCCCCCTTCCTCTTCTTTGTTCCATAATTCCAAGAGGATGCCATGGATCGTGGAGCAGCAGGGATGTGAGCAGAAATAGTTACTTCATTTATCTGCAAAGGGTTTGTTATGATTCTGTCCTTAACAGATAAACTGCACTTAGCAAAACTCTCACTCTCTGCTAATGGAAAGCACTTTTATCTAATAGCCACATATCGCCCAACACCAGGGGCTTTTAGTAACCTCCTCCCCTTCTCTCCCACACAAAGATTACTGCTCCTTCTTCCTTTGCTAGAGTGGGATATGATTCACAAGAAGGCTTCCTAACTTCACAGCTGTGGTGTGGCTTTATGCCAGACTCTACAAAGCCCAAGAAAGAAGCAGGTATAGAAAGGAAAGTATAGTGAAATATTGCTTTAAAAACACACACACAACACCCTTCATGCTTCCTGTCAGCCCAGCTGGTGGATCTCATGCTCTTGGAAAGACCCACCACTGTGGTGGGCAAATGAGAGTTTCATCTACAATAAGATGCTATTCACACAAGCACTAGGCATGACTCCAATGGGAGTCTTCCTCCCATTGCGAATAGCAGGCATGTAGGAGTGCTATTCCAGTCATGACCATGGTTGGGACAAAGGAGTAACACCCCTCCCCACTTCACACCATGGCACCGGTCCATTTTACTCCCCTATTGACTAATCATGTTTTTTAAAAACAATTGTGCACCAGATCACATCTAGTATAGCTATTAAGCTAGGCTCTTGACCTCAGCCTTCCATCTATAATATGAGAATCAATCTACCTTAGGTGTTTATTATAAAAATCACTACAACATATTATATGTACAAAAGTTTGATCATTGTAAGCTCTATATACATGCTCACTATTGTTACGTTTCTTCACTGTGCCATCACGAGGTTTTTGAAAGTAGGTTGAGAAATAATATCATGGTTAACATGGGGTCAAGGGTGAAGCCAAGTGCAAAACCAGTAGATGACTTAGTCACATGACCAAGCTGTCATGGTAAGAGGATGAGGCTGGAAGTACCAAATGAACATAGGAAGCTGCCTTATCCTAGGTTAGACTATTGATCCATTTAGCTCAGTGTTTTCTACTCTGATTGGCCATGGGTTTCCAGGGTTCCAGACTGGTGGCATTCCCAGTCCTACCTGACGATGCCAGAGATTGAACCTGGACCTACTTTATGCAAAGCAGATTCTCTACCACTGAGCTATGACCCTTCTCCTAGGAAGTGCGTATTTAAAATGCACTTTCTCTTTTCCTGAAGCATAGCTCAACTCCAGATCTCTTTATATGATCACATCAGCCAGAAACTTTCACCATCTTCAGCTCTAATGAGCTAAATCATTAGCATGTTAATGGACTTGAAAACAACAACTTTAGAGAGACACTTTAAGGCAGTGGTTTCAAACTGGTGATCCGCGGACCCCAGGGGGTCCATGTCACCACTGACATAACAAAAACTAGAAATAAATACCGTATTTTTTGCACCATAACACTCACTTTTTTCCTCCTAGAAAGTAAGGGGAAATGTCTGTGCGTGTTATGGAGGAAATGCCTACAGGCGGCATGCCTACGGATTTTCCTCCTCTAAAAACTACGTGCGTGTTATGGTCGGGTGCGTGTTATAGAGCGAAAAATACGGTATATCAAATTTTTCAAAAGTAGGGGGTCCACAATATTTAGTTATATTTGGGAACCACTGCTTTAAGAGCAACCTATGAGGCCATCCTGGTAGTCCCAACGAGAGACAAGATTAACATAATGGGGGCCAAAGAAGGGTTTATTCACTGGCAGTTCCAAAACTCTGTAACAGTCTCGTCAATGAGATTTGTCTTTCTTCAGTGATACACACTTTCAGGAGGGAAGTAAGGATGACGATGTACCTCTGTGTCCAGGCTTTTGGAAGAGAAGAGGGTTTTTTCCATAGCGTACAGCAATTTAAATTACAGCATTAAAAACAGTTTAAAGTAAATTGCAATGTCAGATATAGGGTAGGTGATAGTGAATTTAAGGGGGCTTGCTCCTAGGTTAGTTACATTAGGATTGCAGCCTTAACTGTAAAGAACTGCTGGGTGTGGGTTAAGAAAAATCAGGACCAAGTTTTTTAAGAGGGGGAACCTATGTTTAGCCTAACATTCTTTTACCCCTTCCTCATCTCCTTCCTGTTTTCTTTTGCACACACTCTGATGTTTATTTAAAGAGTATTGTCTACCTCTTCCTGGAAGAATATAAATATGTTAATTTTTTTAAAGCATTGTGTAAAGATTCCTTGCCAAGGATTTACTAAGTTTAGTCCACAGTAATGATAATGTTGCATTTTACACAAACTTGATGGCTCTATTCCTGCATTAAATTCCACCTTAGTTACAAGGAGCTTTGGGCAGTTCCTCACAACAGCAGCAGCAGCAGCAACAACAACAACAACAACAACAACCGTTTGAAGTAGGCTAGAAGGAGATAAAATGCCTGACCAAACAATGCCTGGCTCATCAGCCTCATGGCTGTACAAAGATTAGAGCCCAGTTCCTATCCCCATAATGGACCCTCAAAAACATAGCTTATCAGATTCATATGTTGCCCTTCCCACAAGGAATTCAGGGTAGCAATACAGGAAGTTCTCCCATTTTATCCTCACAACAACCCTGTGGTTGAGACAATGATTGGGCCAGGCTTGAAAAAGGATTTAAGATTAACCATGCAATTCTGTACAAGTCTCATGTGAAGTAATGCTATTGAGTTAAGTGGGATTTACCCCCCATGTAAGTGAGTATAATATTTAGAGCCCCTTTTCTTCTTTTTTCTTCTGTTTTGGCTATTTTAGTATAAGTTCTTCAGGACACTGACCTGTCTTGTGCATCTCTATACATGTCTTCTCAGAAGAGTTCAGTGAGACTTGGGAGTAAGTGGGATAGGACTGAATATAACATTTGAAGTTTTTTTTAAAAAAGGACACAATGCTGTCATAACTTAGTACGTTTCTGAGCACAATTCAAAATGTTGGTGCTGACCTTTAAAGCCCTAAACTGCCTCAGTCCTGTATTCCTGAAGGAGCGTCTCCACCCCCGTCGTTCAGCCCGGACACTGAGGTCCAGCTCCGAGGGCCTTCTGGTGGTTCCCTCACTGCAAGAAACCAAATTACAGGGAACCAGACAGAGGGCCTTCTCGGTCGTGGCGCCTGCCCTGTGGAACGCCCTCCCAGCAGATGTCAAGGCAATAAGCAACTATCTTACTTTTTAAAGACATTTGAAGGCAGCTCTGTTTAGGGAAGTTTTTAATGTTTAATGCTGTATTGTGTTTTTAATATTCGGTTGGGAGCCGCCCAGAGTGGCTGGGGAAACCCAGCCAGATGGGTGGGCTATAAATAATAAATTATTATGATTATGATTGTGATTATAAAGATTGCTGTGCACCTAATTCTACTGAAACCAATCAGACTTCAAAACAGAGGTGGCTAATGTAGTTGAACTACAGCTCCGATAATTCCTGCTTATTGGCCATACTAGCTGGGGTGTAATAGCTCAACCACCTCCTTGGCCACACTGCCTTACCCGGTCCAGGGGCTACCAGCTACCACAGGAAAAGGAAGTCCCACAATGGATTTGTGCCTGTTCACCCTCTCAAACTTGCAAAGGATTTGAGCACTTACAAGGAGGTCAGCAGTTAGCTAACACTTAATCTGAGCCCGGGCTCGCTCACCAGGGCTGAGTCCCGGCACCTGTTTTCAGTGACAGCACTCAGCTCTGGATTATATGAAGTTCCTTTCCTTCTTTAGTGAGTAACATCAACTAGCCCCAAACAGATGTGTCATTAGAGGAAATGTCTTCCAGGTCAGAGGGTGTGAAGTCCCATCAGACTTGCGCCCCAGCACTGCTCATATTTCAGAAAGGAAGCAGTGTTTCCAGCTCAATGGCTCTAAAATTCTCCAAAGTGGAAGCAGGTTGTTGGACTTCTTGTCTTGTACATTTTATGCACAAATGGAAGTGTTGGAGAAGAACTATCTTTTATGTAAAATGTAGCTCTACAGTTAAAGGAGAGAGAAAAGTACTAAAAAAGAGTAAGGAGAGGAGGGAAATCTGTTGGCAAAATCTTTTAATGTTTTCCACCTGCTCACGAATATTGATACTCAGGTCTGTGGAGGGAGGGGGAAACGTCTGATTTATGTCTCTGGTCATGAGACAATGTAGAGGTGAGGTCAGATGCAGACATCCTTCATCCTCTCTTTAGTACTCTGGCTTATCCCTTGGGCAAGGTAGAGTCAAAATATCTCAAATGGCAGAAGTCACCTGAGTGACATGACTGGAGGTTAAAGGAGCAGAGCCCCCACCTCCTATGGGCCGGATGACACCTATATATCTCCATGTTACTATTGTTTCCATTTGAAAAATGGCACATTGGTTGTGGTAGCTTTGACTTTTCCCCTGCCCCACCTCCTCACCCTAAATTACCTTGGACTTCCACCAAAATCATCTGGAATTATTTGTATTGTGTAACTTAAGGATGGGGGAAAGGAAGATAAAATCAGAAATACCAAAGACTGTGGCCAACAAGTGTTTCATGCTAGCATAACCTTAATAGGGAACAACACAGAGAATGAATCTGATTCTGAGTTTTGGGAGTTCTCTTCATTGATGAGATGCTGAACAGTTGCATAGCAGCAGGGAGAGGGTGTGATTTGTTGCAGGGAAGCAGGAGTCTGGAAGTTACCAGCAACAAATCATGCATGAAACACTTGTTGGCCACAGTCTTTGGTATTTCTGATTTTATCTTCCCAAATCACACTCTTATCTTCCCTTTCCCCATCCTTAAGTTACAGTACATAATATGTTGCACATGCACATGTTGTTAAATTCTCTGCCCAGGAAGTGTTCCAACAAATACAGTCGGACAATTGAAAATTATCAGCACACACTTTTGCAGTTTTCCAGTTTTGTGCAAATCGGACTGTTCAGACTGTACTGTTTGCATTTAATTGCCATTTAACTCCAACTTATACATCTTCTATATATGCCTCATTTAGCTGACGATTGCACTTCATGCATCTGATGAAGTGGACTCTCGTCCAAATGTGTTAGTCTTTAAGGTGCTACATAACACTTTGTTGCTTTTCATACATTATGTTTTAGCAAGTACTTCTTGGTCTAGTTCTTAATCTGAGTTTTTAAGGATATGTGTCCACCTGTATGGAGTTCCCAATTGATCATAATTTCATATTGTCTGGACTTGAATTGGAAAAAATATCGTGTAAAATGGACTTTGGTAGTAAGTAACCAGCAGATTGTTTATGACAGAAGCTGAAGTATGTGTCTAGGTGTTTTTATATGGCTCCCAAACTGTGGGATGATAAGAGAACATGGTGTGAACCAATCGAGAGCTGAGAAGTCCTTGATGGAAGTGTGAGAATGGGTCTTCTCATTCATGGACCTCCTACAGTGACTGAGAGCTATATCCCTGGACCCCAAGGACTCCTGTGTCTTGGGCTTGCAGGTGCTGGCAGCAAATATTAGACCACAAGACACCCTGAAGTGAGCCAGTGCGCCGACTGTGTCACCACACAGCTTGCCCATATGTTATTACTTATACATCAACCCTCTCTGAGTAATGGCCTGCAGGTTGAGGCAAAGCCAGCTTTCGTCGAGCATATATTTCAGCAGTGTTTAAATAAGCCCATCGAGACGCGCGTCGCGTGAACTTTTCTCTCCCATCCGTCTGCTCAGAGCTGCCTGTGGAACAAAATGAATGGAGAATACAGGAGGCAGGGGGGAGGCGCTTTGAGCCTTCCTCACTCCCCTGGAAAATGAGCTAGTCTGCTTTAACAATAAATGGTGACCAGTTCGAAAGCACACATGACCGGTCTAGTGAAGATTGAGCAAAGTAAGTTGAGCTTAATGAAGTCCTGCGTCTTCTGGACAGGAAAGGACGGGTGTTTTATAACTGTTTATTGGAGTTAATGGTAATAAATTCCTCACTTATGACGCATTAACTTTAATGTTTTCATTATGGGGTGATATAGGGCTTGCCTTTTAACATAGTAAATCACGCTGTCCTGATAGCATAGTGGGTTGAGCGGCTGACATAATGTTATGTTTAGGGGGAGAAGAGAAGAAACAAGAGAATGAGGTATATAGATCATCTAAAAATATTTTGATCCCACCTCCCCAAATGTAGTTTTAACCTTTTTGGCAGTATAAGCAGACATGCCAACAGGGCAAACAGTTTAGAGCAGGACTTTAAGCTGGAGTTGCTAAGCCTCTTGTGAAGGCCTGGTTTCCATAGCAACTTCCGAACTGTTCTTGGTGCTAAAGCTCCTCTTTCTTCTATTTTTCCCACCTTCCTCTTTGGTAGAGTCTGCGGCCTTTAGCTAATGAGCTGTGCAAATAGATATTGAGATTTACAGTTTTTTAGTTTTGCAATTACCATCTTAGCAGCTTGGAGGAAATTTTCAGAGCCAGGGGCAACCAGCCACCTTCTCATCGAATGCCCTGTGCCCTCTGTGCCTTCCTCTCACCTCCACCCCTTGCCCTTATTTTGTGTCACAGTTATTTTACTTTCGAGCATGCAACAAAATTTCTCAAGCACAAAGAGAAAATACTGTAGTAGAATTTTAAAAATAAAGCACATCTAGTTATAAATCAGTAAAAGGTGTTTGTGTTCTGCTCACATGGTCTTAGGAAAACTCAATTGAAAGGTCCAAAGGCTTTTGCATAGCCGAGGTTACTCAGGTTAGAGGGCCCAAGGTCACTTGTGCCCAAAGTTGTGTGTAGTTGTGGATGGTCTAGTTGGAGACAGGTCACTCATTTGGCCAGGGAATCGCTGATGAGCACTAGCCTTCATTGAGCCTGGCCTGAATGGTCATGGATGAAAGCTGTCCCCCACTGTGTTGTCCTTGCACAGGGCACTGGTAAAGCCAGCCAACAAAGCCTTCACTTTTTCCATGGTTCTTAAGCTAGTTGACATGAACTTTGTGTAAACAAGATTGTGGCCTGTCAGACCTGGTTGCTAGAGTCATGGTATGGTAAGAAATGCAGAGAAGTGACATGGCAGTCTGCTATAGTTGTTGCTGATGAATTCTTGATTTCTCACCCCTTGCTTTCAAAGTCAGAATTCTTTTTTAAAACAATTGAATTATAAATAAATTCACATTGTGCCCCTCATTGGACACACCCTACCAAGACATTCTCATGGGACCTATGCCAGAACTCAGTAATAGTGCTGCATTCATTTCAGGGAGGCTGTAGCTTGTTCTGTGGTGGATTGTTATCTTTATTCTTTTCCTTGTGAATTAATACCTTCTGCATTTTTAACTTCCTAAATTGCATTCATTCTATATGCTAAAATTATATCAGAAAATTGTTCCATAAACTAGTAGATTTTTGCCTGTGTGGTCAAAATTTGGTAGAGAGATCCTGAAAGAAGTATGTCTAATACAGTTTTGGTGTATGAGGTTATTGTGCATATCATCAGATTTGGGGGGTGGGGCACCTGTTGCTACTACTAGTTTACTTCTTCATCAGACTGAGTGACAAAGATACCTTTATTATTTGCAGCCCTGTTCTATCTTACCTCAAGTCTTCATAAGTCTGGGCAGTGTATGTGTTGCTTAAGGTTATAAACTCTGCACTTTGAAATTTTTGCATGGAATCTAGATGTTTTCCCTCAGGAATAGCACTTCTGTTGTAGAGATACCTTGGCATTTGAAGTGCAGTATTTCGGGGTTTTATACTCTGATAAAGCTGCCATTGCTACTATTGTCATGTGGGATGTAATTGAACAAAACTAGAGGCTCATGTTATGTTTTCCCTGTGACATGAATTGTGATAGGGAACACAGCTCCCCCCACGTTGATCATAATTTGTCACAGTGCCGAATAATTTCCCCAACTATGGGGAAAATAACTTTATTTACTTAACTGGAAAAATTATACACTGCACCACCAGCTCAAATGGACTCTCAAAGTTTCTTACCACTTATAAAAACATAAACTCTACAATAAAACCACAATAAAAATTAGCAATGAGAAAGTAATAAAACATCAAGCCAGCTCCATAAAATACTAACAATGCAGAAGAAACTAGTATCATTCTTCCTCTAATCACTCACAAGCCTTCTTGAATAAGACATTGGATAGATCTGAACAACTCCTAATCTGCTTCAGTGAGCTGTTTGTTGCTGCCAGGCAGAAATCTGATGGGACAGATCTCTCTCTCTCTCTCTCTCTCTCTCTCTCTCTCTCTCTCTGTGTGTGTGTGTGTGTGTGAGAGAGAGAGAGAGAGAGAGAGAGAGAGAGAGAGAGAGTTGGATATGGATAACAAAAACCCATATTCAAGTGTCTGCTCCACTGAAAAAAATTGGGCAAATCATTATTTCTCAATGCAGAACTCACATGATGACAGCAGACCTTTTTCTTTGACAGCCGATCACATTTCCATTACCCTTTCCAGCAGAGAAGAGAAGGGCAGGTAGGGGTATGTGTTGAACCCACTGCTACCTACAAAGCATTTCCCCCTGTTGCCTTTCTCTGCACTGATGCTGTTAGGCAATTTTATATTTCAGTCAGTATTCTCACAAAGGAGCTTTACTTCACTTCCTTCAAAATAGGCTGTTTTGTGGGGGTTTACTTCTCATTCGGCTGTGTGGGACCCTGGACATCAGCCACTGGTGCTGACTCCTGCCCTGGTGCAACCAATATAGCCAGGCTTTGATAATAGTAATGGGCCTAGCTGGAAGAGGATGGGACATGGGAGGGGGCTGCAACCTCAGGGAGAAAGTGGTGAGCACAATAAGAGATCAGCACTTCATCCCACCTTCTTCTCCCCAGGAAATCATTCCATCTCTCCCATTTTGCTACTGTTTGACAGCAACAAATGAAGCCTGTGGGTCCCTCCAAACTGGTAGTTTTATTGCAAGTAAATTCTACAACATTATTATTATTATTATTATTATTATTATTATTATTATTATTATTGTTGAATTTATATACTGCCCTTTACCTGGAGGTATAGATGCAAGAAGAATGCATTGTTGGTAGATTTATTCTGCTTTAGTATATTATTCTGCCTTTCGGTCCCAGCTCCTGCCCACCTAGCAGCTCGAAAGCACTCCTAAGTGCAAGTAGATAAATAGGTACCACTTTATAGCGGGAAGGTAAATGGCGTTTCCGTGTGCGGTGCTGGTGCTGGCTCGCCAGATGCAGCTTCGTCACGCTGGCCACGTGACCCAGAAGTGTCCTCGGACAGCGCCGGCTCCCAGCCTCTTGAGCGAGATGAGCGCGCAACCCTAGAGTCGGTCACGACTGGCCCGTACAGGCAGGAGTACCTTTAGTATATTCTTCGGTGCTTCTCTAATTACTGCAATGCAACCGCATTATAGCTGTCTGGAGGGGCACAGCTAAACTGGAACAAAAAAACCCCAGAAGGTTGGTAGTATAGGATTTCAGCAAAAAGTTATGGACTATGCACCAATTGGGAATGAAAACAGTATTGAAAATGGGATTGCATGTGACCTGAACACAAATCACTATGACTGCACAATAGAACGAACAACTGGAGGGGACCTTAGTTTGTTAGTCACTATTCCAGTTTAGCTCTCCCTTTTTTGGACATTTGTGCATACAGTACTGTCACTTCACTTCTTGAGTTGTCAGTTATGTATGCAGCTGCAAAACCAGAAGTGCAGGAAGTGATATCCTAGGAGTATATATTGTTATGGTTTGCTTATTTACATTGATTGCTTGTCCATCCTAAAGACTCACCACAGATCTGTAGTCTTCTCCAAAGAACTACAGGTACCAGAGTTCCCTGGAGAGAGGGAATGAATAAACCAGTTTGAGTCTATGGTGCAGAATATTGTGGACTGAATTATCTGCCTGACCCTGCCATGTGGGTCACCAGATAACTGGTGCATGCAGATATGCAACTGATTAAGCTCAGATTCATTGAATCAGCACAGCAAAGCCCTGGAAAATAACTTTATATTTTTTAAGTTGATTGGGAAATGGTGTGAGAGACTCTGTCCGGCTTTGACAGTGGTATATACATTTAAAACAAAAGAGTAAAAGCTCCATTTGAACAGGCCCCGAAAAATGCAAAAGACCAAATTCTGGCAATAAATCCATCACTTGAATAACTGTTTCCCATATGATTTGTTGCCATTGATTGCCACCCCACAGCATTGACTCTGGGTTGTTATCTTCCTGTTGATGCCCACACTTTCTGAATTTCTGCTTACTAGCTTCTTACAAAAATGTCCACATAAAATATTTCTGACTGATTTCTTCTCATACACTTTTCTTATTTACTCCAGTGAGCAATGCAATAAAATTAACTTTATACAGGATCAATTTGAGGTGATCCATTTGCTGACAATTGTATTACATTTCTCTCCTGCCTCCTGCTGTTTTTTTCTTTGAAATATTCCCTTATCTTGTCCATAATCTCTAGGTGTTGAAAGTTACAGTAGTAAGGAGCAGTAACAACCCCTGAAACTCCCCCCCCCCCACAAGGCATACCACAATAATAATGTTAAATACAGGTGACAAGCAGGACTCTTTTTTTAACAGATTGACAAAGTAACAGATAAGATTGATAAGATAAGAAATCGTTAAGCTTTTGACTTAACCATCATGGGACAAGAGAATGGGGGCTCTTATTTATCAGTAACTGATTGAGACATAAAGAAACAAGAATAATAATGAATGGACAGCTTTCATAGTGAAAGAAAGCTAACAGTGGAATCCTTCAGGAATCTTTATTGGGAATGACTTATTCAAAGGATATCTGGAGTCAGGACAAGAGTGAATAGTCAATTTAATGGTGACACTAGGTTACTTGTTAAATTGGTTTTCTCCCATGGCTTTGTCACTGGAAGTAACCCCCAACATGCTGTACTTTAAAAAAAAAACACATACACAATGTTCTGCTTTGTACAGATTGAGATGTTGTATCATTGTCATACTCAGAAGAACTCCAAAATGATTTTTCCAAGCTGACTTGATACAAGACATATGAGATATTTGGGAGCTCTAGGTGGTGAGTTCTTGGATCCAGAGTTAAACCACAGAACCTAGGACTTGCTGATCAGAATGTGGGCGGTTCCTGCTCCTGCCAACCTAGCAGTTTGAAAGCACGTCAAAGTGCAAGTAGATAAATAGGTACCACTCTGGCGGGAAGGTAAACGGCATTTCCGTGCGCTGCTCTGGTTTGCCAGAAGCGGCTTAGTCATGCTGGCCACATGACCTGGAAGCTGTACGCCGGCTCCCTCGGCCAATAAAGCGAGATGAGCACCGCAACCCCAGAGTTGGCCACGGCTGGACCGAATGGTCAGGGGTCCCTTTACCTTTACCTTTTTATCCAAGTAGCTGTGTTGGTCAATAGTGATTCTTACCAGTTTCAGGAAGTACTCCTACTGTGCCCTTTCCTAAAAAAGGATGCTGCTACAAATATTTATGCTCTGGTGACATCAAGATTAAGTTAGTGCAGACATTCTTTCACCTCTGGTGGACCTGCCCGAAAGTGAAGGCCTTTTGGGAGATGATTCATAATGAACTAAAAAAGGTACTTAGATTTACCTTACCTAAGAAACCAGAGGCCTTTCTCCTGGGCATGGTGGACCAGAGAGTGCTTAAGAAGGACAGAACTTTTTTTATGTACGCTACTACAGCAGCAAGGATCCTGATTGCAAAGCATTGGAAGACACAAGATTTACCCACACTGGAGGAATGGCACACACAGTTGATGGACTACATGGAACTGGCCGAAATGACTGGCAGAATCCGAGACTTGGGAGAAGAAACAATCGAGGAGGACTGGAAAAAATTTAAGGACTATCTGAAAAAACATTATAAGCTGTATGAATGTTAAAAAATGCACCTTTTAGGAAATTCTAGCCTCAGTAATGTTAAACTAAAGAAATGGAAATTAAGGCACAAGAAGTCAGAGATAGAATAATGAAACAACTTTATTGTGTTTAAATGAAAATGTACATGATTTGGGTTATAACACATTTGAAATTGGGTAACATGATAAAATGAAAGATACAACAAGTATTGAAACAAGTTAACAAATTGCTGATGTTATGTATCACAGAGAATGCAGGGTTGGGAGGATGTGGGGAAGTCCAGT
Organism: Podarcis gaigeae; assembly: GCF_964106915.1. Classification (NCBI taxonomy): domain Eukaryota; kingdom Metazoa; phylum Chordata; class Lepidosauria; order Squamata; family Lacertidae; genus Podarcis; species Podarcis gaigeae. The sequence goes on along the minus strand of NC_139689.1, from coordinate 34,176,905 downwards.
AGACTTGGAAAAAAGAACAAGAAAATTTGTAATCTTTCTACTTCACTCTTATAATATGTTCTTTATTCTTTTTTCTGTATTTCACAAACTCAATAAAAAATATTATAAAAAAAAAGATTAAGTTAGTGCAAATATTCTATGTGGAGCTGCCTTTGAATGGCGTTCAGAAACCTCATCTGGTTTCCAATTTTATAAATCTGTTAGTTGGTTTATGGGGCCAGTTTAAAGTGCTGGTTTTAATCTGTAAGGTCATAAACAGCCTGTACTTTTAAAGCACCTTCTGTTTATAGGGGCTTATAGCAATTTCCGCAATTGAAATGAGAGAGCATAACATTCCAAAAATATTGTGCCATGGCTGGGCAAGGGCTGCTTTCTTCACTTTCCAAAGGTGCTGAGGGAGGTAAACCTCTGCCATTTGTCTGAATTCCAGACCTAAACATTAGACTTTAGGGCAACCAGACAGCAATAGGATATTCTGGTGTGTATTTGCTGCTTAATGGTTCATCTCTCCTTTGAGGTGGCACAAAGAGGCCTTAAAAACAAAGAGCTGGTTTGAAAACATGCTGAACTCCTCTCTAGATTTCATCTTAATTGTTCTGTGAGAGCTGAGAGAATGGGTAGGAGATGACAGAGGTATCTCACACCTGTCCTTTATGTAAGTAATCTTGCCTCTCTTTTTTGAGAAAATGTTATATATACACCCACCCACACAGCATTTTGGGAAGGATGTTTGAGATTTCTTAGGGTGAAATCCCCAGTTCTTGGCAAATGTAAATCATCATCTGGTTTCAGAAAAAGTTATTTAAAGGCTATGTTGATTAAAATATTTTTTTCTTCAAAGAAAAAAACATTCAAAGAAAAGCCTTCCAAACTTCCAAGTTTGGGAGACTATATGACCTGTTTTTGAGAAATCCAGTATCATCTTCCAAATTTGTAGTCACTTTACTGCAAATGCCGGAGATAAATCTGTGTTGGAGAAAATGTTGGTGAATACTCCCACATGTGGGATGTGCGTGTGTCTGCTTGTAGAGATTAGTTTAGTTTAGTCCACTCTGCATTTTTAAGAGAACCAACCTAATTTGCTGTTTCTGACTTATGGTTGAATCAGTATGCAGCTAACAACAGACTGCACACTTCTTTGAATTTTGTGATGCAGTTTTGTTTCAAAAATTCATTAAATGTTATTTTATAAGAAAACCCATAGAAAAGTGTAGAAATATGTACATTTTAAGAGGAAAATGTGTACAAAATATGTATTTTAAGAGAAAGTGCATACCAAAATGTGTAAAATATAAATGTACATTTTATGTCCTAACAAAAAAATGGGGAATAGATTTATGACTGAAAACCTGTGAAACTAATACTGAATAGAACTAGTTATATGCTAGAAACTCTGGCAGGTTAGGGACAAAGGTGAAAGCTACTTCCTAGTTCTACTGGATCTCTCAGCGGCATTTGATACCATTGATTAATCCAGAATGCGGCAGCTAGATTGGTGACTGGGAGTGGTTGCCAGGACCATATAACACTGGTCCCAAAGGATCTTCAGTGTCTCCCAGTTCGTTTCCAAGCATAATGCAAAGTGTTGGTGCTGACCTTCTGAAGCTCTTGGCTCAGAATACCTGAGTGAGCTTGTCCAGCACCATAGTTCAGCCCGGACATTGTTTTTGTACAATCTTGTTTGTTCCCAGTAACCAAAATTATATTATCAACATATACAAGCTGAAAAGTTGTTTTCCTTCATTAGCAAGGAATCATACAAAACAAAGTGGCACTAATAAAGGAAAGTTCCAGGGTAGCAACAGAAAGCAAACTAAAAATGCTTTTGCAGTTCATCAAAACTATCCAGCAATATCAAGTTACAGTGGTGCCTCGCTAGACGAAAAGAATTCGTTCCGCGATTCTCTTCGTCTAGCGATTTTTTTGTCTTGTGAAGCAAGCCCATTGACAGCTTAGCGGATTAGCGCTACAGCTGTCAAGCGGCTTCCAGCGATCAGCTGTTAAGTGGCTTATCAGCAGTAGTTTACTTGCTTGAATTAACAAATAACAAAGTTTTGAGAATTTAAATTCTAGATTAAAATTGATTACTTTATTGAGAAGGGGATTGTAACAAAAACACTGGGGCCTAATTTGAATAGTAGAGTGCCTGGTATCTGGTGGGCAATCTCATCCTTTATTTCCACACTGTGGCTGCAGACCAAATCACCTGTCAGGAGAGTTATGAGATTCAGGTGAGGGTCAGATGCCTTCACCCATTATTTTTAAGAATAACATTACAACATTAGTGTTAATTTTATGCATTTTAAAAAATCACCATGGTATTTAACAATAATATGTCCTTTAGAGGAGAAATCGTGAATTGCAGAATTTTAAATACCCGTCATCATCCTTGGTTTCACTCAATTTTGTTTATAACACTCTTTCATTTTCTTCTAGTTGTGAGGGTGGGGAGGGGCCACACAAGTGGAGTAGCCTAGGGCCTCTCTTCATCTAAATCTGGCCCTGAGTGGCGGCCTTACTATGGAACGCCCTCCCTTCAAATGTTAAGGAGATAAAGAACTACATAAATTTTAGAACACATCTGAAGGCAGCTCTGTATCTGGAAGTTTTTAATGTTTGATATTTTACTATGTTTTATATATGCTGCAAGCCACCCAGAACAGCTAGGGAAACCCAGCCAGATGGGCACAGTATAAATAATAAAATTATTATTATTATTATTAGCCTGAATTGCCATTTGTTGCACTTCAGCTTTAAAGCGTGGGTTTTTGCAGGGAAAGCTCTGGGTTATCCACGGAAAATACTGCCACCTGAATTTCAGTGATGCCACCACAGAGGGCAGCCATATATTGATTCCAGCAGCTCCATACAGAAGGGCTTTATAAAAGAGGCATCGGTTTGATGAAGTAGACTCCAGTTCACAAAAGCTTGCACCGTAATAAATCCATAAGGTGTGACTCCTTGTTAGTTTTCCTTATGTTACATTCCGCCTGACTGAATTTTCATGTGCAAAGTCTTGTGCAAGCTGGGCTGGCAGGAGTAGGGGTATGAAGTGGAGGTGAAATGCACATCCAAGTGCACTGGTCAGTCAGACCTGCAGTAACTTTAGTGAATTATGCATTCCTCATAAACAAAGGAACATGTACCTTTACCTGAAACCATTCTATGGAACCAGGACAAGAATTAGCCCATATATTTTTCTTCTTTTTCTACAACCTTGGATTACGTTACATGATCAGTTGCTATCATGATTCTGGTTGGACTAGATCCTGTTGCTGGCTTCTGCAAAAGGAGCAAGTGAGTTTTCCTGCAGCCTTATTTCTTGAGGAATGGGGTTGAGGCGAAGCCCCATGCTGGCAATGTACTGATAGCAAATGAGATTAAATAAGCGCGGCAGCTCACTGTCGTCTCCCCGCCTTCCCCCCGGTGTAATTCAATTCAAGCGCGAGCGGTGATGGGAACTCACACGGGCTGCCTCTGTCACCCCCGCTGAGGTTTGGAATCTTTTAACGTCTAAATAAAAGTTTCACTCAAGCATTTTTTATGCTCCTGCCAGCGGGATCGGCGAGCTGGCGTTGGGCACATTAATGTTAATATTCATACTGGCAGATTTCTCCCCGTGTACCAGGCCTGTGTTGGTAATTATAAATGTGCGCTGCAAGATGACATTTAGATTTGCGGGCTTTAACACAAGGGGAGAGGGGGATGGGTTTCAATAAAGAGGCACACTTTAGTATTTGTCATTTATGCAAAGCTGGCCTTACCGTGAGGCAGGCCAAAGACGCTGCCTTAGGCAGGAGATAGAGGCATAGTCTGAAAAGGGATGAACTGTACACAGCTATCAAAATCTGCTCTGCCTTAAATTTGAAATGGAGTGGTGGTGGTAGGGTGTCTCCTTCACTTTGAGAGTGGCAGGTCTTCAACAGCGCTTGTGCAGGGGACTGTTGTGACCAGTTCAGGCACCACTCTGACTGCTGATTACTGGAGGCAACTGTGAATTTTTCTGCAAGTACTTGGTTGCCAGGAAGAGGAAGAGGAAGAGTCCCCTTTTAGCCCAGTTCTATTTCTGTTTCCCACACTTCCGCCAGAAGAGGGTGGCAGTTAGACTCAGGTGATAGTAGGAAAACTGAGTACACATTTCAGTACAATCTCTATGGCCCTCTTAATAATCATATAGGCCCCAGTTGTTCTAGTTTTACAGTGGTACCTCGGGTTACATATGCTTCAGGTTACAGACGCTTCAGGTTACAGACTCTGCTAACCCAGAAATAGTACCTCGGGTTAAGAACTTTGCTTCAGGATGAGAACAGAAATCGTGCTCTGGCTGCGTGGCAGCAGCGGGAGGCCCCATTAGCTAAAGTGGTGCTTCAGGTTAAGAACAGTTTCAGGTTAAGAACAGACCTGTGGAACGAATTAAGTTCTTAACCAGAGGTACCACTGTACTGATGGGAAATTTAAGCTTAAAAATATTGAAATACACAAGACTAGATAGTCATCCCCACTCCACCAAGTGCAATGCAAGCTTTCATGTTCATATCCTCTACAGCTTACTTGGGGGATGGGGGACTGAGCACACCTAATAATGTATTGGTGCTGCTGTAAGCTACAGGGATATCTACATAAGGTTGCCCTAGCGGAGGCTGTGTTTATCCATTGGATGCATCAGCATTCACATTGTCTAATGTTGCTGTTGCAATTTTTTGGATTCCAATGACAAAGATAGAATTTGAATCTGGATTTCCCAGACCCAAGCACTTACTTTTTTCACTCAATCCCATTGGTTTGGGGCATTTGCTTCATTGGAATCAAAAGCAGTAATAGCAGTGGTAGGGCTTAGGCCTCACTGCTTAGGCCTCTGCCATCTTCATCTGGCTAAAATCCTTGGTTTTTAACCCATTGCTAGTAATCTGGGTGATTTTCCAGTGACTTTCCTAGGATTCAGCTTCTGTGCCTGCTCATCTCTCCTACTTCTTTCCCTACCTTCCTGCCAATAGAACATAACCCTTGCTATGCCATATCTTCATGTGAGCTTTTTCCTAACCAAGCTGATATTTCCTTTTCCTTAGAAAACATGCATTAGTTGTCAGCATTCTATTTGCTGACATCCCAAAAGGTGAGAATGCTAGTGAGCATGTTTATGGGCAATATGACTTTTTTAGCCTGTTCAATAAGGAGCAGGTAAACCACACTGAACACTGCAGAGAAATCCACAATAACAACCCTAAGCAGATAGCAGTGGTCACTAGCCATTCCATCCCCTTGTAAGAGAGTCTTCCAAACACATTGACTATAATATGCCTAGCTTTCTGGGAGAAGAGATACTTTTCAGCCTTTTCCTTTGAACTTTGGTACCCAATCCTGAATGTGGACTGCTGCTTGCACATCTGGGGGGAACCTTGGTCCTTAAGATAGGGTTAAACACTGAATTTCTCACTTAGGGAAGAAGAAAATAATAGCTTATTCTCTCCCCTAATAAAAAAGCTTAGAACGGGACAGGGTGGGGTGGAATTCTGCACAAATGAACTCTTATGTTTGGCTGCTGCAGTTGTGTCTCACCTCACCTCGAGACACATTTGAAAGGATTTATGTCCACCCCCAGAGTTTTGCAGAGTCATAAAACTCCAAAATGAAAATAGTTCTGTGAAGGAAGAGAGGAGTAGGGGAGGGAAAATTTGACAACATGGATGAATTGGCATGTTAAGAGAGAGCCGCTTAGCAAAACAAGAAGGAACCCCCTTCTGGTAAGGGATTCATACTTAAAAAGCTGCTGAACATGGCCACTGGGGAGATGATCAGTAGCACTTTTAGATAGGCGGGTGGGGGAGAGATTCAATATAAATTAACTACTGCATGGAACAGTGCCAAGCTTCCACGGGAGTCTGGTGCGCTCACTAGCAGACTGGCAGCACGCTCCAGAGGGTGGAATTCTTGACCTCCCAGGAGTTTGGGAAGAAGATGCTGATCCTTGTGGCCAAGCTGGTGTGTTTTAGGCAGATTTTGGAAGCATCATGTGTTTGCTTTATTAACGCATCTAGGTCCAGGGTTTCTTTTCCTGCTCACCATGTGTTCATTCGTCATGAAATAAACAGAAGCAAACCTATTACAGAGACATGGCCAAATGTGAAATGTGGGGATAGCTAGACATGAAGTTATTTTGGCATCCCCCTTCCCTGCATAGTGAGAAATTCCAAAACCAACCCCAAAGGGTTGTTTCCTTGTGAAGACAAAACACCAGGTGCTTGTAGTGTTTTGCGTCATGTAATGTTTGTAGTGGAGCTTTTTGTGATATTTAAGAGTAAGTAAATTGAGCATGGGGCAGCAAAGAGGCACACAGAAACCGTCACTCTATCTTGTGTCTCTTCTGCATATTTTATTTATCGGTTTTTCTGTTTCATTTGGTCTTTTTTCATTTTTTGTTCATTTGGTTTTTCTTTTTTCATTCTGTAATCATGGTTATACCACTATAGAGCCAGCGTGGTGTAGTGGTTAAGAGCGGTAGACTTGTAATCTGGTGAACTGGGTTCGTGTCACCGCTCCTCCACATGCAGCTGCTGGGTGACCTTGGGCCAGTCACACTTCTCTTAAGTCTCTCAGCCCCACTCACCTCACCTGTTTGTTGTGGGGGAGAAAGGGAAAGGAGAATGTTAGCCGCTTTGAGACTCCTTCTGGTAGTGATAACGCGGAATATCAAATCTAAACTCCTCCTCCTCCTCCTCCTCCTCCTCTTCTTCTTTTTCTTCTAGATTTCCCTGCACTGGTTTCCTTTATTGTTTTGTATAACATTTTAAATTTATTCTTTTAAACTTTTAAATCCCCTCATGTTCTTGTACTTTCTTTATTCATCTGCATAGCTTTCTTTCTGTTCTCTTCTTTGATCTTTCAGTTCATCAAATACTAATACTCTGATTAAACCTCCATTCCCTTGTGCTTGTCTCTATGCCTTTTCTCTTGGCTCCTTGCGGATGGAACTCTCTCCCTCTCAATATTCAGCTGGCCTCTTTTGTTTCACTTGAAGACTTTATTAAAAACTTTTTTTAAAAAAATTCTCTTGCATTTCCTTCTTGATGTCCATTTTTTTCTTATTCTTTCCTACTTCTTGATTATTATACTCTTCCTTCCTTCATTCCTTCTTTCACTCTCCATACAAGATAATGTAAATGTTTTCTATTTCTCTCCCTCTTGTTTTTATTGTGAGCTGCAAGCAAGGACTTGTGTTTTTCTTTTTCTTTTTTTACAACGCCCAGTGGTGCAGTTAGGTAATTTTAGACTCTGGCCTTAATGGTCTTATGGAGGGGTTGCTCTTTAGATGGTAATGTGTATTAGTTTACTTACTTCAAAATGTGATAAGACAGCCCTGCTGTGTTCAGGAGGCTGTCTTTCTCATGCTGCTGAGTGGGGCCCTGGACATCTGCCCCCCTGAAAGGGCCTTGTGTATATGACACACCTTTCTATATCTAAAAAAACCACACAAAAAGCATGAAGAAATGCACACCTAGATAGAAACAAGTTTCAGCCCCTACCCTGCATTTAGATTCCACTTTTATTTCTTGCTCTAGAACATAAACAAACCACCAATTACCACTGCAGAACATCTATCACCAGACTAACTTCTTAGTCTTTGGAGAATACTCTGTCTGCTAGATTGGTCAGAATTTGAAAGAGTAGTTTGCCACACTGAGCCCCTCCCATGTGGCCAAGTTTCTCATAAAAGGTTCGTGCCATCAATGTTGAATGTTCTGGGACTCAAGAGCTCCAACCGGCATGTTTAATGGGCAGGGATGGTGGGAGTTATAATCCAACAACATTGACCACTCCTATAGCATTACATGCACATGCATACATTTACTATATATTCAAAAGAAGAGATGTTGCATTTAAGTTCAAGTTATCATTTTTGTCATTCATACATGTGAAATTCTGTGGACTGTTATAGTGGCTAAAAGTGCTTTAAATGTATTTTGTGGTTGCACTCTTTCTGAATTTTAATGGAAAATATTCGCTGGGTTTTCTCTAATTGCAGGAACATTCCTAAAACATAATCTCTCAATATTTTCATCTATATTTATATTGTAATTCGTGCTCAATATTAGATAGTAGAATTTGATAAGTGGCATTTGTTAGATAACAGGCAGTAAGTTGACAATAGGCACATTGAGTTTTTATATCTGAAGCCTTCCAAGATCAAAACAATCAAGAATTTAAAGCGTTCCAATTTTGAGTTTTTAAAGTCACGTTCTGAATGCAAACTCAACTTTTGCTTCAAAACGCATCACTCAGAAATTTGGATGATGATGAGAGCAGCTAAGCCAATAAATGGCCAGGGAAGTAGCTGAGCCAAACACCTCTAGAAGCTTAATCATCTTCACAGAACATCTCATAGTACATTATTGTATACATTAAAAAATAAAAGCTGATATTCTCAGAAACAGAATGGCCATCCTTTTGAGTGCTAGAGAGCAGAACATCCTGGTGTATGTATGTGTTTGATTTGCACATTGATACATAAATTTTGAATTGCAAATTTCTCCCAAAGATTGCCTTTTGCCCTCTTCTAAAAAGCACAAGCTACAATAGTTTTCACATGAAGATTTGCTGTGCTTAGGTGCATAAAAGCTTGCTGTATGTTGGTGTTGATCATCTGTTAATTGGACAATATGTACATAAACTGCGGAATCTTGTGTACCACTAGCTCATGTACTAGGTATGGCTTATCTATTTGTGCTGCATTTCTGCAACACCTTCCTGTTGATGAGACATGGTCCAACTGCACTGGCATCCCAAGTGACTGCTGTGCACAATCTGAGAGTTGGGTGACAGCATTATTTACATTACAGCGGTGGATACTTCCAGGGGTGCCTCACTTAGATCATGCAGTGCAGTCACTTGCAGCAGCAAGATGCCTTGGATAAGCTTTGCTGCTGTCACCACAGCTCTCTAGGTTGGGCCCCCTGGTTTCCTAGTTTGGACACAGAGAAATTGGAAGAATTAATTGACTCTACATTTCCAGCTTTCAGCTAATTAACAAGAAATATAAGCAGCCTAGGCAAAAGGTTATGTAAATGTCTGAGAAAGGGTGTAAATCTCTGGCTGAGGCAGACTGCAGATCGATTCACAGGTCCAGGCTTGATGTGCCAAGATGTGTATTAAATGCATTCACAGTGTGAAGTGGGCTGTATTGTGAAGTGAGAGTGTTTTCACTTCATAATATGTCCAAAACCCAACATGGGACTGCTGCCAGAGCCAAGATTCACTCAGATTCAATTTTTATTACCAAATCTTGGAAAATGTGAAATAATAACAACAAAGAGAACATCTCTGGAGATTTACAGGGCACATTTTCCTAAACCACTGAAAAACTGCAGACACACACATGGGATGAGGAAGTTTCTCCAGAGCAAAGGGTGCAACTGCCATGTAGGTTGCAGCTCTAGCAACTTATACATATTTACAGCTGGACACCCCCAAGGGTAGAGGTTTTGTGGAGCCCCTCAGATGTGGATTGCATTTGGAACTGGATGCACACTCAAGCAATGACAAAGTTATATCAACACATATTATCCCATCACAATGAATGTCTCCATTTGGTTGTTTATGTCTGCAATCTTATACCCGCATACCTGAGAGTGAGCTCCACTAAATTCACTGGGATTTACTTCTGAGACTACATGCATGGGATTGTGCAGCTATCCCACAGTGACAACTTTTATGGGTTTGAATCCTCTGTTTATTTCTGGTTTGCTTTTATATGCCTTCATGTGTTTTTATATTTCTGTTTACTGGTTTTAGGTTTAATGTTTTGATGATATATTGTTTAACTCCACTTAGGTATGTTTAAAGTATTAAGTGGTATACAAATGCTTTTCAATAAATGAATAAGCTTGTCTAAACAGGCTTTCCAAGCAAGTTCAGCCTGGACTGGGATTTTACCACATACACAAACATGCACGCACACGTACACACAATGTTCAAGACCAAATGGAAGTGGTAGGTCCCTATGCTGGAATCCAAATTTTGTATCTCACATAGCTGGGGGTTGTGTGCACATCACCGGCTTAAAACACAGCTTGGACATTCTTTTTTTCAATTTAATTGAAGCTAGTTTGGAGAAAGTTCGATATTTCAAAAGAAATGAGAGGATATATACAGGATAGATATAGACTAGGGCTAATGTGTGCATACTGCTTCCCAAACCAGCCATGGGACAGCGCTGGATGCAGAATAAACAAGAGTGTGTATACAGCCAGAGATGTAACATTGGCATAGTACCAACCAATATGATTAATTTGATTGGCCCATGCCTCCCTTACTGACATGATACAGAGCCCAGCCACATGAAAGCTGTTTGGCAGTGACTGCCTTTTCCATCACATATATAATGGAAATTGATGATAATTGTGGGTGTAGTTTGATTAAAATACTACTGATTTCCTTGATTTTGTTGTCTTGGAAGATTCCCCAAGCATAATTTTCCATGCTTATTGAGATTTTGTTTTTGTTTTTTTAAGCCGAGAGCAACTTGCAGAAGGCCACTCAAGAGAAAGGAGGCATTCTAAAACAAGGTTACTTGGAAAAGAGATCCAGAGGTAAAAATCTGCCAAACTAATCTTCACAGCACCTGCTGTTGATTTATCCATTCATAATCCATCCCTATTCTGTCCATCTGTTGAAAATTTAAAGCCCTCTGGGCAGACACTGTGGGCAGCTTCTCATTCACCGATTTAGATGTTAGGAAAAGTGTCCAAGTGAAAAATGCAGATGTGTTGTATCAACTACGGAAGGTACATGTACTGTATGTATATATGTATTACTTGCCTCTTACTTGCCTCTGAAATACTGTTAGGAACATATATCTGATTATACTTTCGTTAAGCAGATTACTACTATTGGCCCAGAAGGATCAATGAGATGCCTCTTAATGGATGCCAGTGATTAGGAAATAGTTTGAGATTTTTCTGGAATGGTCTTAATGAAGAAAGCCATCAGCCTGGAGAAGGTGTTGCCTTCTCTTGCTAAATGGAGGGGACATGTGAGAAGAGATTTTGTAACAGATAAAGGCAGAGGGGACAGAATTAGTCATGCTGCTCTGCCCCTAGAATATCTCTCACAAGTAGAGAGTGTGCCTTATTCTTCCTCGGAGGTCACCTACAAACATTTTGAAAACAAAAGTAGCATATATACTAGTGTGCTCTTCACAGTACATGTGCATTTTGAAGTTGATCCCAATTTTTTATTGTGTTTTTATTGTGAATTTGCTCATATTTGCTACTAGCCTAAAGTACTAGTAGTATTAGTAGTAGTAATGCCCTCTGATTGATGTAGAAAGCACATCTTGGGATACCTTTTGTGGATGAAGAGACACTCCTTCTTTTCCTATTCTTCTCTTGTCATCTAGCACCTTCTTCTTTCTTCTTCACAGACTCTAAAATATTTGGCTCTGAGTGGCAGAAGCGATGGTGTGTCCTTGACAATATGGCCTTCTACTACTTTGCAAATGAAAAAAGTATGTGGTACTCCTGACACATGTACACAGCCATATCCCTTCAGTATTTTCACTGCACTATCCAGATACATTGGGAGGGAGGGAGGGAGGGAGGGAGGGAGGGAAGGAAGGAAGGAAGGAAGGAAGGGAGGGAGGGAGGGAAGGAAGGAAGGAAGGAAGGAAGGAAGGAAGGAAGGAAGGAAGGAAGGTTCTGATAAACTTTCCCTCAATCCTGATTTCATGTTCATTGGTCCGCAGAATGGAGGGACAGCAGGTGAAAGTTGCCTGAACTCTGGTGCATCTCTGAAGCTCCTTTGTTCCTCAGTATTGCTTTCTAAACTTAATTTAGATATTGTCCTCAGTCTTCCTCCACGAAGCTCTGAGGCACATACAGAGGGCTAAGCTCATTTTATCATTGCAGCAGCATTGTTGCAACCCTGCCAATGGGTCCTGCTTGGCATCTGCTTGGCTACAGAATAGTGGACTAGATGGGCTACTGGCTCTTCTTGTATTCTTATTGTGAGGTAGGTTAGGCTAGGATAATTGCTTACCAATGAGCTCCAACCAATCAGGGATTTAAACCTGGGTCTCTCTCATCCACATGTAGCCTTCTAAGCAGTACATCATAGTGACTCTTCCAACTGGATGATAAATTGCCCACCAGGCAGTGTGGGAATCTGCCATTTAGATGCAGCCTTACGAACGGAGAACAGAGTCTGGTTGTATTCCAACACCCTTGTCAGTAAAGAATGAGGGAAAGGAGAAATACGGACACAAGGCCCTGTGTAAATAAAGTACTGCCCATTTTCCCCCCATTAGTTGTCAGGCGGGCTTTAACCCTCCCCTAAGTGACCATATATAATCTATGTGTCAGCATGTATAAATATTTTTCAGTTATGCTCCATCAGATGCATATAAACAGGAAGCTAATACTTCCAACCAAATTTGGCATGCCTAGATAGATGGGCTACGATTATACTGTGCCTCCCATCCAGGGAGATTGAATGCAGAGCAGGTAAAAAAAATATACAAGAAGAAATAGACGATAGAGGGGACAGCATTAGGAGTATTCAGAGCTGGAGGAGGACTCAATAACAGGATTTTTTCCCAGCACAATTCAAGGGATAATGGACACTGGGGCTAAGTAAGCAATTATGTTTTGCAGTATTATCTATACATATACAATTTAAAGCAGCCTCGACGTGGCAGTTGCAAGTTGTAGCATGCACACTGGGACTTAGGCAGAGTTCCATTTTGTCTGTGAATTTTGCCAGTGGTACAGGGAATTTTCAGTCACCAACATCAGCATCATACAGCAGTACTGTAATCAAAGACATCCTTGCAACAACTGTGTAAGTTAGGCCAATAATATCACTATATTACAAGTGGAAGGACTGAGGTCAATATATAGTTGCGAGAAGCAAAGCTACAGGGAACCAGGCAGAGGGCCTTTTCGGTAGTGGCGCCCACCCTGTGGAACGCCCTCCCATCAGATGTCAAAACGATAAACAACTACCTGACATTCAGAAGACATCTTAAGGCAGCCCTGTTCAGGGAAGTTTTTAATGTATGATATTTTAGTGTTTTCTGGTTTCTATGGAAGCCGCCCAGAGTGGCTGGGGAAACCCAGCCAGATGGGCGGGGTACAAATAATAAATTATTATTATTATTATTATTATTATTATTATTATTATTATTATTATTATAGTGGCTTGCCACACTTGACATAATGGCAGCAGATCCCTGTATAGAATTGAGTTTACTGCTAAACCCCAACACAGCACCAAGGGGAACATGTTCCCTTCTTTCAATGAGGCTCAATGACAGGAAGTAATATCCATTGTAGAAAATAATGGCTTTTTAAAAAAGCAGTTTTGGGAAGGAAAATACAGACAGTGAAACAGTTCAGGGTCCCTCTTTTGTCTGCCCACATGGCTCTTTCTTCCCACCCACTTTAGAGAGAATCTGGAAGTCACAGGTTGGGTCTTGTGTTGTGAAAGTGATATCTGTAAGCAAGCTAGCAACTTGAAGTTTGCTGAATCACCATTACTGTATTATGCAGGCAAGCAACCAAGAGGCATGTTTGTCATTGAGAACTACCATGCCCAGATGGCTTTCCACTTGCGCAAGGATTCTCGAAGAGATTGCTGCTTCGAGCTGACCTCTCCTGGTAAACGTACCTATGAGGTAGGTGTGTCCACCCAAATGGCCAGAGTTTCCAGCCAAGGAATTCTGCTTAGTGCTAGTTGAAAGGAGAGAGTGGGGACAATGGAACCCTGACCCCTTGGCCTCTGAAGACTCCTGTCATGAACCTCACAGTGCTGTCAGGATTGGGATTGGCAGGCTCTGACAGAAGAGGAGGGAGAAACAGAGCTGGGTACAGGGACTGAGTTATGGGAACCTGGGTTGGAGGAGGGGGGAACTCCCCTTTCCACCCTGACTTCAGACACTCTGGAAGGGCAAGAGGGATGCCAGCACTTCCTTCTAATATTCCTGAGGAACTTAGTGGAGGCTGGGGAGAGCTTTGATCAGCCAAGGGGATGAGTCAGCAACTGAACAGAAGGGTATAGTCTTGTTGCCTAGAATCAGGCATTGGCTTTGTAGATGAAAGCAGACCCAACTGCCCTGATGGAGCATGCACTTGAAATCTCGTCATTCCTACAAGACAAGAGAGTGCAAATATCTACCCAGCGCCCCCAAATTACCACAGTGTGAAGCTGCACACTGCCAGCCATGGGGGGGGGGGGAACGACTCTCTCCCATGCCGCTGCAGGAGAGCAATCTCTGCAGAGGCTTGGGAGGGAAGCTGCACCCCTCCAACCATATGGCTGGCAGGTACGCAGCTTCCCTCCCAAGCCTCCATGGGAGGAGAGTGCAGCTTCCCTCCCAAGCCTCCTTGGGAGGAGAGCAACCCCCGCAGAGGCTTGGGAGGGAAGCTGCGTGCCTGCCAGCCATATAGTTGGCAGGGCACAGCTTCCATCCTAAGCCTCTGTGGGGATCGCCCTCCTCCCAAGGAGACTTGGCAGGCATGCTGCACGCACGCCAGCCATATGGTTGGCGGGGCGCAGCTGGTGGGCGTGCAGGGAAAGGGGAGGCCACCGGCAAAGCCGCTGGGGCTCCCCCACTCGCTGGGGTGCCCCTGAGAGGCCGGCGGCCTGGCGCAACGCACCACTAAGCCCTATGGGAAAGACAGCTCTGGCGTCATGCCTTGTCTTTAAAAGCTTATTGAGAAGGGCTGGGAAATTTGTTGGGACATTTTCATCCCTTCCAGTTAGTTCTGATCATCTTGCACTGCTCCTGAACTCCTAAATCATGACTCCAGAGCATTGTATCAGCTGCCAAGCCTGCCAAACTTGCCTGAATAAATATCTCTTTCTTACTTACAAGTAAGATCTTCTGTCTGCATGTGTTGGGTGGGAGTCAGGGCAACTCCCAGTAGAGATGTATCAGGACTGGGTTTGAGCCTCCCCCTGCAGTACCCAAGCCATTGTCTCTTCCTTACTTGGCTACAAAATCTTATCAATCTGACCTGGAGAGTACTTTTTTATATATGAAACTTAGACTGCCTCTGAGCCTCTTCCACACCATTCACTCTGATCACTGTTAAAACCTGGAAGAGAAAGGAGAGGAGAGGCCTTCCTCTCTCCTCAGGCCAGTGTGCATTTGACATTTGCATAACAAATCCAATCAAAGCAAGAACCACTGTGGACTTCATTTGAAAATACCTTCACACTTTCCTCCTCCCACTCTAAGCTAGCAAGCTCGATTCATCTCCGCTCCCCAATTCCTTTCCAAAACTGGAAAGAGAACCCAAGAGTTCTGGTTTTAGGGCTAACTTGTATATCAATTTATGTTAACAGCCAATTGACATGTGGAAAGATGGCTCAGGTTGACTTCAGCCCAGGAAAAAACAGTTTTAAGTGAATCAGATGCTACCTCTTGGTACTTTGAGTTTGTTGCTATTTATCTCCTCACCCTTCCTGCACAGCCTGCTACCTAGCAGCTACCCGCTGCTAGAAAGACTATCTGCTTGCCACCTGGCCATCCCTTAGTATCCTGGTCCCTCCTTCGTTCGTTGATCCTTAGCTCACTCAGCTATAAGTCCACACACATGCAGGAGTGAAGTAGCTCCCCCTTCAAAGCACTGCCATAGGTTGCCACCTACAGGTCCCTCGTGGTATGGCCAGCTTTGCTTTGGTCTCTTAACCGTTAACTCAGGCATAGGTAAACTCGGCCCTCCAGATGTTTTGGGACTACAACTCCCATCATCCCTAGCTAACAGGACCAGTGGTTAACTGGTACTGAGCACATGCCTACATGAACTGGTACTGAGCACATGTATGTTTTCGCATTGCATGTGTTTGGGGCTTCAGTGTCTACTCCTGTTGTTCACAAGTTGATCAGGGGAGGTTTGTCTCCAGTTGTCATAAGAACATATGACATGCTTTCAATATATTTTTGCCATTCATTCATTCATTCATTCACCTTTTTCCCTGACAGGGATTCAAGGTGGCTTATAGAAAAATGGGTCTGTAATGGATCTTAGGACTGTGTCCTGTTGTTTGATTCTGCTTTTAAAATACAGTAATAACCACATTGAATATGAGCAGTGACAAGTTGTGCACCCCAACTTACTGCAATGATTTGTCTAGGGTTTGCAAAACAAAATGGGGCAGGAGAATTCTCCGTGTGTCTTTGTGGGATTCCAAAATAACCATGTACTTGTCAGTAGAACTCCGCTTTATTTTATGTACAAGAAAGAGAGATGGGACAATAGTAGAGATGAGGGGCATCACAAGACCAAAACATTACAATATATAGCTAATTTACAGGTGCATGCTTATGATTTTTTTCATCACTTAGTGATTCAGCAGCCGAATGCGTAAACTGCCAGATCTAAAAAGTGATGTGTTTTAAATGATGTTAGTGGGTAATATGGAACCTCTGTCTGTGATGCATACTTTTCTGTATTCATGCTTAATGAAGTACTTGACAGGGGCAAACCCTGAAATCAGTAGCATGCTTCTTTAAGTGTGGCTTGCACATGGAGTACAATCACCTGTAAATTAGTAGTTGCTACAGACCTTACGGCAGAAATCTTGCAGTGACTGTATTGAATTCTTCCTTTGCAGTTTACAGCTGTTAGCTCTGCAGAAGCCATGGACTGGGTGGATCAGATCCAATTCCTGCTTAAGGGTGAGTAGCTTAAGAGGGAACAAATCCATATGATATAGGTGAGAGTGATTCCCACCTATAAAACTTGAGACTTGTTGACTTGTAGCTGAGGGCATAGAATCATAGAATAGAATCATAGAGTTGGAAGAGACCACAAGGGCCATTGAGTCCAACCCCCTGCCAAGCAGGAAACACCATCAGAGCACTCCTGACATATGGTTGTCAAGCCTCTGCTTAAAGACCTCCAAAGAAGGAGACTCCACCACACTCCTTGGCAGCAAATCCCACTGTCGAACAGCTCTTACTGTCAGGAAGTTCTTCCTAATGTTTAGGTGGAATCTTCTTTCTTGTAGTTTGGATCCATTGCTCCGTGTCCGCTTCTCTGGAACAGCAGAAAACAACCTTTCTCCCTCCTCTATGTAACATCCTTTTATATATTTGAACATGGCTATCATATCACCCTTTAACCTCCTCTTCTCCAGGCTAAACATGCCCAGCTCCCTTAGCCGTTCCAGCATGTACTGCTGTCACTGACAAACACTGTATTTTGAGGGAATATGAACTGATAGGAAGTTCTGTCTGTAGTGGTTGCTGACCCATTCACACATGCAAGACGTCAGAGGAAGACCTGGCTCCTGTGATGTTCCAGTGTAGCAATGCAGTCTCCAAAAGTTGTATATTCTTCAACTGATGAGCATATATTTATGAGCCTAACTGTTATTTAGACTATGTCAATTAATTAGACAGGAATTGACTACAAAGGGCCAAACAGTGTATAAACTCCAGACTTCCGATCACCCTCCTTCTGTATTACTTACAAGAATCTTAGCATTTGTGCCTGTGCTTTTCTGATGATTTCTTACCCTCACACAGAAAATCACATAAGCATACTGGTAAGATTGTCCAAAAAGCTCACAAAACAAAAGGCAATATTTAATTTAAAGAAGATCCCAAAGTGATGTTTCTGAAACCTTTAATATTGTTTTGATAGTGAGAAGCGAGAAGGCAACAGTTCTTCTACTTATTTAATTGCTAATATTCACATTTGTGTCCTCCTTTCCTGGCAAAAAGCAATTTCCATCAAGGTTATCCCATTTTATCCTTGCAGCAAATATGTCAGCTGGATTAGGAAGAGAGATGGTGATTGGCCCAACTCTACCTGACCACTTCCTGTGGTCATGTGACAATTTGCACCTCTTCTAGTTTGAAGTCCAATGCTTTATAAATCCTGGGGAGTTCAGAGGCATGCACACACACTGACACACTGAAAGAACATTTGACACAAGCTACATGGGCTTGCCCCATCCCCACTGCTGATGCATGGGGTGGCCATACTGCCACCTGCTGGTCATATTTTAGGCCAGCACATAGAGGGCTTGCCATGTATAACAATGTATGTAAATAAAGCTCTTCCACAAAAGTGGGGAAACTGGCCCAGTCAGAGTTGCCCCCTTTGTGTGGAGAATCTCTACATGCACTTCATTGTATGCTTATAGAGCCCCTTTAGACAACTAAATGTATGGATAAAATAGGTGTGCATGCACTGCATTCATCACCAGGAAGCAGGGCTAGCCCCTGGGCCTCACAACCCCTCCACACATTCTATTCTTCTACTTCCTCCATTAAACCACACTTGAAATTTACTAACCTCCCTGACAGGATCCTAGGTCATGTACGATGCACAACCCAGATATGATAGTTCCTGCCTAGAGGTCCTACAATCTAGATAAAAATGGGGGAGGGCCAGGTGACTTGGTGAAGAGGCGCGAACAACATGGGGCTAGGGCCATTTCAGGTTTTGCTGAGGAAGTGTGTAGTGTGTAACACGGGACTTGAGGAAAGTTTGACAAAGAAGGGGAGTATTCTCCCAGTCCTTTCCCCAGAAGCTAGGAGAAAAAGACTGGGAGAAGAAGCAATCTTGTTCTAAAGGCACCTACCGAAAATCACTGGCTGGTTATCTCTTAACACCCTTTAACCACAATGCCATGCTCACAATGGGAATGTTGAACAAGGGAACATTTTCCACCTTCTCTATCCTTGTTTGTGAGTGAAATGTGAGTCCTAATCCACATCAGTGTTTATATGGATATAAAACTAGGGGCTGCTAGTTCTTTCGTGTTAATTAACTCAAAATCCATGTGTGTGATCTCATAGATGTTACATAAAACAAAGTGAAAGTGTCCTGAGACTCAAATCCAAAGGATGCCTTCTTCTCCCCATCCCCTTTTGATGTTGTTGCCTATAAGGTGCTAGTGCTATTTGCTATTCCATATTTATTTATTTATTTATTGTTGCTTGTTTTGTGTGCCAGAATAAACCCCTAATAATGAGCTGTGTGTGCATGTGTGTATGTGTGTATGTATGTGTGATGGGTTAATTAAAAATTAAACTCACACTTGCTTTGCTGAAGCCACTTTCTGTGTTGCAAAGGATGTATGCTCTCAAAGCACCCTCTTCTGGTCAGTGTGTGAAAGCAGTGTTGATACTGGGTTTTTTTAAAAAGATGTTATGACTAACATTTTGTCAGCTTACGTAAACGCATGAAGCTAGGAGTCACCAGAAAGCTGTCCCCCCTCAACTCCAAGGATAAATAATCTGCAAATCATATCTGCCCACACATTCCAATAATTCATACCACAATAGGGGAGGGAGAAAGAGCAAATCACAGCAAGCAACCTGCTAAGCAGAGATCTCCAGAAAAGAAATGGCCCAAGAAGTATTGTTGTTTGAAGAGAGAAGCTCTAATACCACAGAATAGCTTGGTATAGTTGGTGAGGAGGGCACAAGGTGTCCCCCCCCCCACCGCCCCAAGCATCTTCCTCCAATTGACTTGAACTCTGATCAATTGAAAGTATGGTAATGGTAAATATGTTTGTTTTATTTTGTTCCATGGTTCACTAAGCAATGGATGGGGAAATTCTGGCTCTCCAGATATTGTTGCATTTCAGCTCCCATCAGCCCCAACCAAAATAGTCAGTTGTCATAGATAATGGGAGCTGGAGTCCAACAACATCTGGAAAGCCAGAAGTTCCTCATCCCTGAACTAAGCAAATTGATCCCGTTCTGGAGCATATAAAGTAGTAATCACAAAAGAAAACTAATGCCTATGGTCATATGTACAATACTTCTCATTCACCTCTGATAAACCTCAGCCAGCTAGCACCACACCTCTGCTGACTAGTGTTAGGACTTTCAGGCTATATAGGGTGTGCTACTTTTTACAGCTTTAAACCTACCACCTCTCATTCTAGAAAAGCAGTGATGATACTCCCAGTTTCAATGTATAGGTTCATGCAACTGCTCTAAAAGGGTAAAGAGGTTCCCACCCTGTCCCCTAGTGTGTGCACAAACAGACACTAACTTGATACTAATAAAGCCATGTTGCTGTGAACCGCTATGGGGGGAAAGAGCTGGGAAACACACATACTTCACTTTGCTGCTGTTGTTGTTATGGCAGAGATTAAGCTAGTGGAGAAACTGGGGCTTTAATGTTCAGGGTTTTTTGTTCTGGTTTTGTTTTTAAATTTGCCTGTTTCAATACTCTTTAAGTGCTTTGTCAGCCTCCCTGAGTTTCGGACACTAGGATATTGTGGGGTGGGGAGGGATACAGTCAAACCATGCTTCACTGAGACAAGAGCTGTACTTGCCAGGTCCAGATCTACAGCTTCATGGAAGAGGATAACTCAGGCATATTCAGAGCATTCTTGTTATGGCACCTCTTAGTTCAAATTAAGGGCAGAAGTTGGTTCTTCGGTCACTCGGGACATGTGACGAATTTAATAATCTGTCTTAACAAACCTCCATCGACATTCGCTCAGACCACATCTTGCCAGCTGAAAATAATACTGTTTACCCTAAGGAACATCAGCATCTAATTGTGCTGTCCATTTCCCTTTTTCTCTTTATTTTTCTCTTCCTTTGTGTGTCATGTATTTTCCTTCTTATCTTCTTCTCCCAGATATTAAGTCCTCAGTTATCCCCTGTGAGGAAGTCGAGGACGACGACGACGACAATATCAAAGAAGAGGCCTATGATGACATAGACAGTTTTGATTCCCCCAATGTGACACATCATCAGGATACCTCTTTGGACCTGGAGGAAGATGAGGATGACGGACAGAGCGATGACTGCATTTATGAAGTTCTTCCAGGTTAGCAGGCTTTCATTCATATAAAGCTGCTTTGTATGGCAACTCAAACCATTAGTCCATCTATCTGAGGCTGTGTGCACACCACAGTGTTAATGTGTATGTGGGCCGCACATGAGCTCCTTCAGTTGAACTCTTTCTGAATGTTCCCCTTCCACAGTGGTGGGCAGTGCTTGATGTAATGTATTCCCACTATGTATTGTTGTCCCCCACCACTTGCCAATTAGTACTTCTTCACACACCCGAGTTCCAGAAACCTAAAGGCAATTCTAGGCATATGTTTACCTATGCGTGCAGCCATAAAAATAAAAAAATAGACTCAAGTTTTCTGATATACCAGACCTGGCCAAAACAATGGGTTTTGCTTTTTTTTAAAGTGTGTGTTACGCACAGCCTCACTGGCAGCCCACTTAGTAGCACCAGGGCTAATGAAAGTAAAGAATAGATGGGTGATAGGTGGCACCCAGGACAGTATCATTGCATGCTTTAAAAACAACAACGCACACATTGCCCTTCAGTATGTCCACAGTTGGGTAACAGGCAATTTTACATTGTGTTTTTTTCCTTACTGCATTATCCACAGATCAGAAAAGTTTGAATTAAATTGGGGCGGGGCGGGGTGGGGCTGTAGAGTGTCAGCTGCCACTTGGATGAGGACAGCGTTGTGTGAACAACACCAGAAAACATGTACCCCTGATATGCATTGGTTAGAGAATGAGCCTAAAGAGCTGGGCTGAGGGCCTAGGGAGGGAAGGATTCATACACATACCCTGTATTGCCCGTTCTAACAGATTTCCAGAAAACAGGATTGGACCTGTGCTTTCTAGACACAGGACAAGGGGAAGTGTGGATGACCCAATAGTGCTCATGCTATCTGTAACAATCTCTTCCTGCCCTTGTATTTCAGAGTACTGTACAAGAGTGCCCATTTGTCGAGAGTTCTTTTGTCTAGAACATAACTTCTGCCTAGAATACATTACTATGCAGATGAAATCCCATGTCAGTTTGCAAGTGAAAGCAGGTAGAACAGGTAGAATCAGGGGTGCCAACTTGCACCCCACATTGAGGGGGCCCATCATCATGTGATATATCCCACCAGCATGAGCGCTTGCCCAGCAGTGGCAGGGGATGCAAATCACTCTCCGTGCATCCTGCCAAGCATGCAAGTGCTTGCCTAGTGGTGGCGGGTATGGCAGCCCCCTCAATAATGGGAGGGCTTGGCCCCCTCCTCACAAATATTGAGGGGGCTGAAGCCCCTTCCACCACTACCATTGGCATCCCTGGTTAGAATAGAAAACTCAACAATTTGCCTCAACTAGAAAATATTAGTTCACCTGGGAAGAAAGAATAGCAAAATCTGGAAATTTCACATGTTCTGCACTCATCACACAGTGCTTTTCTAAGTGCTGTGAAAACTGCAACTCCTGCTCTCACAGGCCACCCAAACCACCATGAGCAGGGATCAGCCACCATGGGCACAATGGTAACAAGTACCTGGTTTGGATTCTGTCTGCTCAGCTCTCCAGTTTCCTGAGATACATGTTCCTCTCTCTCTATCTTTTGCAGTCAACTCCTACTTTTGTGTCATCTGCAGCACACAATTAGCGGGCAGGAAATGAATCAGAGCTGTAGTTGAGGAACCGGCATGGACTCTACTCATTTTGTTTTTGTCATTTCATAAGGGGAAGGCAGGTTCCTTACCGTGCAGATTCAGTTACTTTTGAGGCTTGGCTGTGGAGATTAGATTTAAGAGCAGGAGTGTGGGATGGTAGAATTGAACTGTTGTGTTTGTTTGAAATCTGAGATTAATGGTATGGTGAATTTTGTGTCACAATACCAAATACTATGCTTGCACAGAAAACCTGTGGACTCAAAAAATAAACAGCTTTGGATGTCAAACATCCCTTTGAGTTCAATCTGGTACATACCATTACAAAAAGGGCAATACTTATCTTTTATTTTATTTTATTTACAAGCAGGAGTCATTGGAAATATTAGACATCTACAAAAGGCAGCAAAACTACTAATCCTGCATCACATTAGCAAACAAAGCAACATCCTAAACATCTGCAACTCCCCAGCTGATTCCAGTCCAGCTAGAGACCTACAGTTATAGAGCAGTATACAAATTTAATAAATAATAATAATAAACAGAGAGCACTTTGTTTCTCTCTAGGTTGAAACCTTACAAATTGTTTATTTACCCCTTCTACTAGCTCTGGATGGGCATTGTATTCTAAAGGCAGGGGAGAGAGATTACCAGGCTATTAAGAAAAACATCCCTGGTCATTAAAAAACATTAGCCATCTTTTGTCAAGCCCCTGATTACCCATTAGTCTGTCAGGTGAAACCATAGTGATAGGCCCCATTCATGCTAATCAAGACAGCAAAACTCATAACACCATTTTGATGTGAATAGTATACCCATTCACCCTTCTGTTCAGGTGTGGATGGCCAATCTGGGAAAACAGCCTAGCTTTTCACATTGCCTTTCCATTGTGCGTAATGTACACAGAGCAGAGCAGCAGATCTGCTCTACCAATCTGGCTTTTGCTACCTTCATGCAAAATCAGCATACGAGTCTCTGCAGATGGTTACCGAGAACAGTGGATCTTCTATAATTGCTTGTGTACAGCAGGATCCCATTGGAGGTTGCATATTTTCAGCAGCCCTTTACATTTGAAACATTCCTACAGCACACAGAAGCTGACAGCCAGATCAGAATGAAATTTTGATGCTTTTTTCCGTTGCAGCCTTGTTTTTCTGTTGGACGCGACTAAACGACTAAACAGCAAAAGAGAGAGAGTGAACAGTGTTCAAACAGTTGAAATAGCCACTTTTTTCTATACAAGTACACTAGAATGCACAATCCTTGTGTGCCCACAACTGTATTACAGAAAGGTACCCACAGAGCAAACTGCTGCAAATGACTTAAATAAGAGGCCTGAAATGAAGGGAAATTTCTTCTTGACCTTAAATATGTTGACCCTGAGTGTGAGCAAAACCCATCCAACAAGATCCCTGACAAAGACTGAGGCGGGGCGTGGGGGGATCAACTCCACCCAGCATCCTGTTCCTAGTTCTAGACCACTCCTGGAATAGGAGGAAGTCCCCAAGGTTATGCAGGAGAAAAAGATTAATGTTTCTCTGCTGGCAAGAGTGTCTCTGGATGGTACAGCGTGTCTTTTCCTTGCTACTGGGGTCATTACAGTCAGCCTCCATACACAGTGACCTTCTGGTTGGAAAGCTTGAGTTGCAGATAAGTTTGAGTCCTGGCATTTCCTCTGCATGCAAACTGATCCCTCCCCAGATTGCAGAGGAAATCCTGTCAAGAGAATTGATAATGAGTGGCAAGCTTTCACATTGACATGGATGGAATGGGCTACAAATCCAACCCAAAGATAGTTGTGCACAGCAAAGCATTATGTTCTGATGGGTGGGGGTTGTATAGTGGCATTTGCTCTCCGATAATTGGATGAGAAGGCAACTTCATCATCTGATCTTTTATCCTGTTCCCATTAGGGCTGAGCGATAACTGGTTTTCAATATTGTGATATATCACCAGCTAAACATTGTGATATATTGATATATCACGATATGTGAAATAAGGAAAGAACTACACAAAGGTGAATAGGACGATGTCCTGGCAACTGCTACCACTACTTTCAGGCTGCCACTGCTACTGCCACCAGCTCCCGTCACCACCATGAGGTCTCACAAATTTCCACTGCTTCTTCTGCCACCGTGAGGCCTTGCAGGCTGCTGCTACTGCTGCCCCCTCCCACTTCCTTCACAGGGATTTGCAGGCCACCATGATTGTGCTGCCACTGCCAGGCCTTGCAGGTTGTCACCACTACTACCGACATGTACCATGGTTATGGCAAGCTGTTTCTGCCACTGCTGCTTCTGCCTCCTAGCAGGCCTGCTGGTGGTCTGGCAGTCCCAGATTATTTTTATCCACTATGACTCATCGCTGTAGTCTGGATTGTCCTAAATACCACCATTTGGTAGCCAAGCTCAAAACCAAAAGTCCTGTTGGGATGCATTTTGGCTTGCCTGGTGATGAAACTGAGTGTGTGATGATTGACAATATTGTCATTTATCTGTTTTAGACCCATAGCAGTTGCAAGGACATTGTCCTGTTCACCTCTGTATAGTTCCATCCTTATTTCAGATATTGTGGTAGATTGCAATGTTTAGCTGGTGATATTGTGAGGTTTAGCTGCTGATAACATTGCAGTGTTTCGCTGGTGATTTATCGCGATGTTGAAAACCAGATATTGCTTAGCCCTTACACACATTGTGATTTGTGATATATTGCCAGCTCAAATATTATGAAACATTATCACAATGTGAACTTTAAACCAGTTTTGGACGATACGTTGATATATTGCCCAGCCCTAGTTCCCACCTATCTAAACACAGTCCCATCACTATAGTTCACTGGCAAGGTCATGACTTATCAGAGGACAAGATTCATGGGCAAGACTGCTGAATCAGCTACATCACTAGAGCTTGAACAAAGGAGTAGGCAATAAAATAGATATACCAGCAAAATTGTGGCTGATACCGTGGCACATATACCTGGTCATTGTGGCCCCAACCTTCCTGGAGTCTTAGTTGGTGTGGGAAGTACTTCCATGCAAATATCTTCATGAGGAAGCACGACTAGGATGAGGCAGTTCCATGGGAGCATGGGGCCTGTGGGATAAGCAGGCAGCATCAGCTCCAAGGCAAGAACAGGATGTTGAACAGCTCCAGGTGGGGGAGCCCTACTGGTTGGCATGGATTGTGTTCACATTGTCGCCTTAGAGAACATTGAACTTGTGCTTTTTTGATGTGTTTCACAGTTCTGGTTGCTGCTGTGTACACACTAGGGAATATTAAAAAGGGGGAAAATATTTTAATTTATGCAAAGGTGTTCATACCTTGACTAGAGAAAAATTAGGAACAGCTTAAGGTCTTCAATCATTTTGAAGCTGGTTTTAGAATCAACATATCAACCAGTAGTATCTTAGAACAAAGGAAAGGATATTATGCATTTAGATAATGTTGTGTGAACACAGATTAAAAGCCAAGCACTGGAAACACAAGGAGTGCACAGTAAATAAGAGTGTGAACACAGCCAGCTCCTGAGACAGCTATAGAAATTGTTTGCTGTGCAGGAAGCTAGAACCAACTGAAACCTTATGTAGGTTGACAAGACCCAAAGTATGGAATGCTCCACCTCGCTGGAGGGACTGGCCAGCTGGTTAAAGTGCCCTCACCTTATTTTGTAGTCTTTACCTTTTGTGAGAAAGAGGAGACAGAGATATTGCAGGGGTCTCATGAGTCAAAGAATGGTAACAGAGCTGTGTCTTCCAACTGGGAGGGCCCCAAATTACATTTGGATGGTTCTCCCTTGAGCACACAGTCTGAATGTCATTCTCATCAGAGTCCTTCATTGAGTAATGCAAGGTCTGTGGGTCATAATATTCTGCAGTGAGAGCTCTTTGCATTATGGTGGCAGCTTCTAGCTGGATCCTTTGGGGTCCCTATTCTTCAGGTTGTGGAGGTGACTTTGGGGTGTTCTGTACTAAAAGGAATAGTGTAGGCATAAATGTTTCCCTGTCTTCAACTTGTTCTGTGGATTGGCCTTCCTCAAAGGAGTTCTTGAGTTGATTTCATGATGCAAGAGGTCTGGTTATCCTTTCTGATTCTGACCCTAGGCGGTGATAGTTGCACCTTTGCAGGAATACAAGGTATTACAGCATATAAGGTACGGGTAGAGAAAGGTTGCCAAATACAGAGCTATTTGCAGCTGCATGTGTTTTAGTAGCTTTGCGCTAAGTTAGAGAGGGAGAGATCAGTCTGCTTGTATTCAATGTCCATTTTTAAGTGTTCCATCATAAAATGTTAATTCAGTCAGTTTTGCCCTTTTTCTACGTTAAACTATTACTATAAAAATTGCATAAGAATTTGCATTTATATACGTATTTAAATATCTTCACAAAATATGCATTTCTATTTTATTTCCAAATCCATGTTTTTAAGCACAGTTTTTGAGGCGAGAAAGTGTATTTGGAGAATTTTGTTCTGCAAAATTTGGAGTAGTGCGAAAAGTAATTTGTTCTGATTTACACATTAGTCCAGGAGGATGCAGATCAGGCCAGATCACACCAGAATTCCTTGCTCTCCTGCTCTCTCTCTGCACAACTCTCTCTTCAACTAGAGTTGAAGCTCTGCTGGAGGAGGCTGAGCAGCCTAAGCAAAGCCCTGCTGTGCCCTCAGGTCTCTATGGGGCTTCCTCTGCCCTCACTGACATCCTCTTCAGGCTCCAGGGAAGGTCTCCCCATGAGCCACAAGGATTCCAGCTCTCTGCTGCCATTTTTTGGTATGAGTCTCTCTGTCTGTCTGTCTGTCTGTCTGTCTGTTTATTTCCTAAAACTGCATGTAAATAGAACATGCTTAAGTGGGGGAAGGTGTATGCCTGTACTATATCAAACAGTCTCAGCATTTGTTAGATCAGGGCAAAAGAGTGTCACCATATAATTTATAAAATGAGAGGAAGACAAGGCACTCTGAACCTGCCTCAAGGCAGTGACTTCCTTGTTGCTTCATGTAGTTTTGAGAAGTGGCACAGATCTAGGTCTGGAAAACCCCCAATAGCTGGAGCAGTGACTTGGCAGGGGGAGATTCTCTGTTTCTTCCCTCCAGCATCCTGTCCACTTCCATCTTCAAGTTCAATGATTCTGAAAGCTTCTGAAGCCAAGTCTCTGTGTAGCTTGCAGCTAGACATTCAAGCCATTTTTCCTTCCCTTCCCCCAAGTCTCCCACCGATGTAGTGGAGCAGGCCTGCATACGGGGCAGATCCTCCAAGGAGCTGTGTTTTAATGTTGCAATTTGATTCAATTTTCCACTCTATAAAATTACCCATCATTGTTCGTTGCCTCCTAACAGACACCTTCACTCTTAATTTAACAATCCTATCGAATTCTGCCTCGGAAATTGGAAAAATTTATCACCTGTGAAATTTTATTTTTCCTTGGTTGTATCTGTTTTTGTAAAACTTCATTAGCGACGATGACTTGCTGAGGAAATTATCTTTCTCTCTCTCTGTCTCTCTCCTTCCTCTATCCCAGTCTCACTTCCTTTCATTCTTAAAAAAAGAATGAAAGAAACACTCAACCACAACTGAGATTTTTATTTCCATAATAAAAAAGAACAACAACAGCCCATACTTCACACAGACAGACAGAAAAAAACAAACAAACAAAACCTCTGCTGAATTTTCAGAATTGCCACATTGGTTCAGATCAGTGGTTTATTCTGCACAATTTCCTATCCCCTGATGGTATGGTATTTTAGTTACCCAAAGGAAATTCACAAGAAGGGCATGATGGTAATTTCCAGGACCTTGTGTTGGTGTTCTGCACCTGGTAATTCAGGAATGGGAATCTATGGTCCTCCAAATGCTGTTGGACTATAATTTCCATCACTCCTGATTATTACCCATGCTGCTTGGGATTTGGAGATTCATAGATTCCCTATTCCTGAATGTCCCTGTGATGTCATTGTGGCATTCTAGTCATCACTGTGCCTTGATTGGCTGCTTTGGTACACGGAATATACAGGGATGTTGTTGGTGGCTGCCCACTTTTCAATCACTTGACAACACAGGATGCTCAGTAAGGATCCCTGGCCCAGCTATAGCTGTAAGTAGTGCCAAATGCAAACAGCCACACTTGCAAAGATGCAATCTACTTTCAGTAGACATTGGATTCTCTTGGGAGCTCCTGAGTAGACCCAACCTCAGCAGCATGGCTTACATTTGATGCCAAATTTAAACAGCACCAAATGCAAGCTGTATTTGGAAAGCATCTGTAGCAAGTGAAAGCTCCCCATTGTTTCTTTGTGGCTGCGTATTTACCTGACCCTGACATCAGGTGATTGACAGGGGTGTGTGGCCAGTGGGAAATGACATCTCATGTCAAATTAGGAGACCTGGGAAGTATACGGTAATTTGTTCCATGGCCAGTGATTCCCAACCCATGGTTTGGACTGTTGTAGGAAAATATCGAAAAAGAGCCCTGTGGACCTTAAGAACTTGGACATTTATTATCAAATAAACTTCTATGCCATACAGTCTTCTGGTGTTTGCTTGTAGTCTAAGTATGGATCTGTCTTTAGCAAATCAGGGTTTATATCTGGACTCCATTCCTCTTTGAGCAGGTCGCCCAGTACAATGTAGAGGTGGATTTTTTAAACAGATTTTTAACAGATACTTGGGCAATAGGCTGAACTTGTGGAATACAAGTTAAACAAGTGGCATGATTGCAGCACCAATACTATAATTAAATGCAGTGCATGCTTGTTTTGCAGTCTTAAACTGGTCTTTTTCTGGTACCTTACACAGGAACAGTCCTCTGTGATACGCACACGCACATATTATGGGTGGGCAAGAGTGAAGGAAGTCAGGTTGGAGGGCATATTGAGTCTGTTTTTCAGCCTTAGTGTGGAAGCCGGACCAGTGAGCAGTTTGCTGGCAGCACCTTCCTGAGTTAAAACGTGAATGGCTTCTTTCCTGAAAGCTTCCATCCATCAAAAGCTTTTAGGGGCACTGTGCAACTGGGAAAGCCTGGCATTTAATTATGATATTAATGTTTCAACTGCAATCCTTCAAGTTGTCTGCCTTAGATCCCACTCTTTCAGCCTGCGGCCAAAGCCCTGACTGAGGCAACTTAAAACTTGCACCCCTGCATTGTACAGGACAACCTGCTCAGTGTATAGTTTAGCAAAGAAGAAGAATCTTACCTCCTTATCCTTCATTGTGGGAGGATCCTAGCACACATACTTTGTATGCAGAAGGTTCCAGGTAAAATCCCTGGAAGTCTTTGCATAGAAAGCATATCCAGGTAGAAAAGATCAGGTAGCAGATGAAAGAGGCTCTGTCTTAACTCCTGGAGGGCTGTTCTCTGCCAGAGTGGGCAGCTGCCTTCTACAGATGTCGGCAATTGAATCTGGGAACCTTCTGCATGCAAAACATGCATCCTGCCATTGAGCATTGTCTCTTCCCAGAACAACATACAGTGACTACATTGGTGCATGCATACCCTAAGTGGGGATGGTTCACACATAGACTACACCCATGGCTTGGTGTCCTGTGGCTTGGATTGCTCATCGCTTGATGCCTTGCAGCTGATTGTAGGAATAGAAATGATTGAAAAGCACTGTATTTATGGCAACATGGAAGTATATTATTTGTTGGTGCATTAACCTATGCAAACTGTTGCTTCAGTGTTGCAGTCTTTGAGTTATGACTTCTCATGTGTGAACCTGCCCATTGCTCATAAATATCACTATTATTAAGTTATGCATCACTAGAATCAGGGTTCTTCAACACTTAGCTTGGAGCTTGGCCTCTGGCTTTTCTTAAAATTGCAGTCTTTAGTCCAGAAATTTTAGCTCTCACCTCAGGTGTTTGGTGGCCATTTGTGGTGGTTCGCAATGCTAAGGCAAAGGTACTTGGTACATTTGCTAGGCTAGGCATTTCTTACTATGCATCACATCCAATAGCTGAGCCCTTTTACATGAAAAAGAGTTTCTCAAGCTAGATCTGGGGAAGTCCAGCTGAAATTAAGTCCTACATACTCCTTCTGGGAAGACAGGTTGGACTAGAAAACTCTTGGATAATTTTCCAAGTTCTTTTTGGTGTCACACTTCCTTTTCTTTTCCTTCTTTGATTTCAAAACAATGCAGAGAATACATGGAGGCAGCTGAGGAGACGTTTCTGGTGAAATTTGGCTCTGTTTGGGGCCAAGGACCTAGACCCAGCAAACTGCCCTGAACCCATTAAGAAAGCTCTGCTAATGCAGTTTGCACAGCAGCCTGAGATGAAAAGACTTATGGAGTTTCCAGTAAAGCAGAGAGAAGGCGAGACAGAAGAATCTCCTTGGGGGAATGTCTGGGGTTCACTCAGCTAAACAGCTTTGCTGAGCAATTTGAGCTGTTGGCAAGGGAGGGCCAAATGCTCACTAACCTTGTTCAAGGAGACAAGGAATTTGATGGGCAGTGTTTTCTAACATGTTAAGGATTCTAAAACTTAAACCTAGAACCTCATAACCTGACATAACCTAGTGATCTCTTTGATACTATCTGTGCAACTTGGACCCTTCCACTGGTTGTATGAAGCCTCTGGATTCACCAAGTTTTTCCATTATGTTTTACAGTCATGGGAAATTCAAGTGCCTTTTCTTGAGACTCTCTTGTGAAAATGACCAAAGTGTAAAAAATAAAAGATGCAGTAAACACTACCTTTGAAGGTCTATGTGTGCTCAGATTTTGGACCCTCTTCAGGCAAAGAAAACATAAGGGATGTTCACCATGGGCCCAGCAATTGGTAGTTAGTCTAAGCCTAAGGGCTACAGCCTTTTGCGCTTGCTTGGTTGACAGAACACTATGCCTGCTGTTCTTCTGTGTTGGATAACTGTCCTCAGGGACCCTGGAAGGGAGAATTCCAGTAATGAATTTGGGTCTGGTTGTTCAAGTCCCCGAAGTCATTGACTGGCTGGATGCAGAGGAATGGTCAGAGGCACCAGCTGGCAAATCCCCAGGAGAACCTCCCAGGAAAGAAGGCTCAGAGCCAGGGGATTGGTGGTGGGGCAATGATGAGTGATCAGAGGGAGAAGAAGGAGCAGAGGTCGGAAGCTGAAGAGGCAACAGGGTTTAGTGAGCAGGAAGAGGCGGTGGCAGAGAGTGGTTCAGACTCAGAGGCAAGAGAGGAGGTGGGGCCAGGAGACAAAGATGGGGCAGGCTGTGTAAGAATCCAGGGAGTTTTCCCCTCCTGCTGTGACCAGCTCCTCTCACCATGGTCTCCCAGAACACAGAGAAAAATCAAGAGGGCAGAGCAAAGAGAGGCAAGATGGCAGAGCTTTAGGCTTCTAAAGAAGGAACCGGGGTAGGAGCCTTAGAGAGTGGTGGGAAAGCGGGGACCTTTAGTCCTCAGAACTGCCTCATTGGGGCAAAACCTACTGAGAAGAGTTGCTGTGACCATTAGACATGTGCTGTTTTGGTTTCTTTGAATAAAGAGTTAGCTTCACTGACACTGTTATTTTTTATTGCTGACCTGCTCGTGACTCTGGCTTCTGATACCCAACCTAGCCCTGCAGGTTTCCCACAACCAGGCCTAGGACCAACAGCTGGCATCTTTGGGAGCTGCTAATGGCACGCTTCCAATGCAGCCATTGTCCTAGGCCCATTTCCCATCAATCTTTCAATGAAGACTGCATCTGCCATTATATTTGCTCATAGCATTCTGAACTGACACTACCTCACTCCAGAGCACTGTGGGCAATTACAGTGGCATACTTCAGGGTACATCAGAGAAGAGCCAATAAACATGGAAACAGATAGGTAGGGATGAACCAGAGGATCCACCAATGGGGGGGCACCAGAGAACCCCCTCAAACCAAGAGCCAGTTCTTGCCCACAAGAAGCTTTTAGAGGCTGCTGCTCAATTCCCAACCGTGTGAATCCATCTAACATATTGTTTGCTCTCTTCCTCCCTGTTTTGCTGCTTATTGCTTTGGTCATTTTCACAACCAACGTTTGGATTTTTGTAGTGTCTGTAAATCAAATGGTAAAGCCACAAGGGTTGGTCATATGTGGATTCATTCTGACATGGTTCTGGCTGGGGCTAATGGGAGTTGAAGTTCAAAACATAGAGAGAACACAAGGTTGAGGAATGCTGTGTTAAAAGAATTGCTTAATAGTTCTGATGAAGTTCTCATCTGTACTTGGTCAGTTGCCTAGATGGGAGGCCTCCCAGATTCACCTCTATGTACTGCCAAGGGCTCCTTAGAGGATGATCATGATGCAGACCTAGCAAATAAATGAACAATATTGAGAAACTCAAAAGAAGAATGCAATGGGAAGTTCTCTTGCATAAGCTCCATTGAAATGTGTGTGAGATTTGCTGAATTTTCTGCTAAATTGTAGCCCCTTTCTGGTCTCCCTCACATCGAGAGTGTACTTATTGTAGATATTGTCCTTCAGGTTTCACCCTAAACACATGTGCTATTTCTAGAGACCTGCTATGCTCTAAATAGTATCCTCATGGCTGCAAGGGGGTACTGTGGCATGCCCATAGCACATAGTTCAAAGCTGGAAGAAGGAGTTCTTGATATACAGTGGTACCTCGGGTTAAGTACTTAATTTGTTCCAGAGGTCCGTTCTTAACCTGAAACTCTTCTTAACCTGAAGCACCACTTTAGCTAATGGGGCCTCCCTCTGCTTCTGTGCCGCCGGAGCACGATTTCTGTTCTCATCCTGAAGCAAAGTTCTTAACCCGAGGTACTACTTCTGGGTTAGTGGAGTCTATAACCTGAAGCATATGTAACCTGAAGCGTATGTAACTCGAGGTACCAACGTATTTAGAAACTGCAGAGAAGCAGTTGGTGTTTGGTGGTATTATTTTTAAAACAAACTATTTTTTGTATTGTAGTCGCTCAGTGTGCTGATTGTAGATACGGGTTCTCCTGAAGAACAATCACGTGAGGTCCAAAACATTCTCTAAATGGTGTCCCTTGGCTTAGATGTCCCAGAGTGAGCTTGAATGTAATATGCATGGCCTGTGCCATTTTAGAGGTGATTCCTGCTGCCTCCGCCACTAGTAGGAAAAGGTCTGCCAGGTTCAAGAGATGGTTGAGGGTTGGCAGCAGCACTCTTTTAGTTTGGTCAGCACGAAGCCTGAAAAAACTGGCCTAACCCTTCCACTGTTCAGCAAAGGATGAGCAACCCTGTGTTTTCCATTTACTCTCTTTATCACATCATAGCATTGCCTGGAAGGATATTAATCGAGCTTTGATTGTTCAATTATTGTTAGGGTTTTTTCCTCTACTTTTCTCTGTGTGTGCATTTTTTTTAAAGTCATTGTAATAAGTTAACATTTACGGTTCTCCTTCACAGATCCACAGAGCAGGCAAGGGGTGGGAGTGGGTGGGAAAGGCACTCTCAATAATTTATTTTAAAATCAATGCTAATGAGGTTGTGTCTCGTCATTGGCCTGAGTTTTACAATCAAGCCTGATTTATTTAGAAAAGATCTTTGGTGCCACTTTCCCATCTAACAGTGGGGGTGGAACAGGGCAGGGAGAGCTGTTTCTGTGACCCTCCAACTTCAGGTCCAATTCTAAATTCACAGAGGGATGAACTGACCAGGTTTGCATTGATTTGAATGGAGAGTAAGAGACAGCTGTGCCCTAGACAAAGTGGTGGTGGGGAGAAGCTTTGGCTTCCAGAATGTGCAGCATGGCAGGTTGTCCGGCACACTTTGCACTAATTCTATGATATTGGCAAAATATCTGTTTCTGAGTCTGACCAGCTTTGCATCTGACCTTCTGTCAGCTATCTTGTTTTGTTTACTGAAAACTAGAGCTCTGTGCTCCAGAGGCGCTGGATTTAATACTACAAGCAGAATTGTCTTCCGGGTTTAAATTTCCTTATGTTAAACAAACAAATAAATAAGAACCAGAATTCGGCCTCCCAAGTGTTTCAGTTTTCATTTTTAGAAGCAGGTTTCCAGGCCTTGAGACTTCAAACACAGGCTGGTAACATTTTGATGGGACTGAATGGAGCTGCTCTTGGTCTTAAGTGGCTCATGAAAGTGATACCTTAGTGTTGGGCATCACACAAATAAAGTGGAATAATGTTTGTGCACTGTAACATACACACCTTCAGTTACTGCTGGGGAAGAACCATTTCTTCATGCCAACACAGCTTTTATCTTGTGAATACAGATGTCTATTTGCTAAGTGATAAAATACCAGCTTGTCTTCCCGTGTGATGGGGAATTTTTTTTGCCACACATCTGCACTTGATCAGCAATCTAGGAAAGAGGCAGTATGGTAATTGTGCTTACTGTCCTTGGTGGGATGATACAGACAACCAGCTTACCAAGTGGTTAAATTCATCCTGTGTTAAGTTATCACTTGGCAAATGATAACTATCTGTGTTTGGCCTCTGTTTTCCTGTTAGTCTCTTAACCCATACTGCCTTCTGGAATGCATCCCCCCTTGTGCTAAGTCCGTCCTTCCGCATCCACACGCATTCTGCCCTCCTCCCTTTTCCTCTTCCCATGGCCTCCATCATCTCCTGACAGTGTGTTTCATTCATTGTCTTCTCTTTAGTGAGACCGGAGATACTTGTCAAAGCTAAGGAAGCTTTCCCGCTTGTGTTATGCTTATAAAGTGCCATGTAAATTTATGACGCTATAACAAGTGATTGCTATTACTGCCTTAAATAACAATTGATAGGTTTATGGGGCATATTTTAAAATACTACCTCCCTCTGCTAGCAGGTGATAACCCATTTTCCTGTTCTATATGTTAAGCTTTCGCATGTAGGTTGTTGCTCCCGAACAGCATAGGGATGAGTGCTGTTTCTAACGTTGCTGTACTGACATGCTGCCACTGAAATTTTATTCTGTATGGTCAGGGTTCCACGTGGCTGAGGAAACATCTGAAATCAGCTTCCCACGTGGCTTGCCCAAACTGCCTGATAAATAGCCAGGTGGTCATGTGATCAGGAAGTATGGCGCTTAAATGGGTTCTTAACCATGCCAAGCCAAGTACAAATGCAGACAAGGTCACAGTCAAATAGGGAACTCGAGTATGCAGAAGTGAGTTTTGGCAGTAGTGACACCTGAATTAGACCATTGGATCGCTTCACTCTTAATATTTGTATGTAGCGTTGGCATTAATATAATGTATGTTAATATGTGGCTTTGGTAGGAGAGAGGTAGGATAGCTGTTTTCTCCAAAACGTGCTTTAGGGCAGAAGATACTTGTGATTTCCAATGCAGTGAATCTACGCTCAAACTACCAGCACCACACCTAAGATGTTACTTCTGTTATAGCTATAAGCCAGCCAAGGTTAGAAACAGTTTAGTGAGATAGTTGAAAAGAGATCAGATGAGGCTTTTCAGGGGTTTGCATTATTTCAAAACCACACCTAACCTGTTTGGCCAGGGATAACTGTGGGGCAAAATAAATGTGTTCACACACCA
This sequence comes from Podarcis gaigeae, assembly GCF_964106915.1. Lineage (NCBI taxonomy): Eukaryota > Metazoa > Chordata > Lepidosauria > Squamata > Lacertidae > Podarcis > Podarcis gaigeae. The sequence continues at coordinate 34,141,062 of NC_139689.1, read as the reverse complement.
TGAGAAGTGAACTTTCTTAGAGATTATTGTCTGTCATAGTCTCTATTAAGCTCATAGCAGAAGAACGATTTGAGCCAAGGACTCATCCTTTTCACTATTCAGTCTATTAACCATAAATAAGCAGCCAGTGGGCTGTGGTAGTAAACAGGAAGGATGCATGTCCCATGCCGGCTTTAGAACCACTTCAAATGTTGCAAAACTCCTAAAACAGGAAAACAAGGCTGCAACGTGTATTCTGTATAGTGATCTCACACTTGGGTTTATTGCTGCTTGTAGATAATGAACAAACATGGGGCGTATTGCTGACCACAGTGTCTCTTCAGTTGGAAAATACATTTACAGTGGTACCTCGGGTTACATACGCTTCAGGTTACAGACTCCACTAACCCAGAAATAATGCTTCAGCTTAAGAACTTTGCTTCAGGATGAGAACAGAAATCGTGCTCCGGCGGCACGGTAGCAGCAGGAGGCCCCATTAGCTAAAGTGGTGCTTCAGGTTAAGAACAGTTTCAGGTTAAGAACAGACCTCTGGAACAAATTAAGTAATTAACCTGAGGTACCACTGTATGTGTATTTGCTAGATGTTGCCATCTATAGAGGGTGCGTGGTAATGCCTACATGAGAATTCTTCCCATATAAGAATTTTGCATTATAAAACATCTCTCAGAAGTGGGGAAGGCAGTGAGAGTCACATAGTCATCTGTGTGAGGGCTAAACTAGACATGATGCAGGAGGTCTGTGGTGGACTGGGGGGGGGGGAGTTACTAATTAGCAGCCTCACACTGTTGCTTTGAAGTTGAGGGAACTAGCACTGCAGGAGGATTGGTTTAACCACATCCTCCCATCCCATTTCCCTGATTCACATTCCTTTACGCTGAAACTGCTGTTAGCTCTGTAGAGCATGGAGGGAGGGAGACAGGTACCACTTTCTAAAAAGAGCAGCAAATAATTTTAGCCACATGCCTGGAACTGAGGCAAACCATTCAATCTGGTGGCTTTACAAGTGTTGTTTGAATGGGGCGGGTGGCGGAGGGGCGGGAATGGTTGAAAACTTTACCCGCTGTTTCTAGGCTCCTCTGTGTGTACCATCAAAGGCTTACTAAGGTTGTATTTATGGGATTGGTTATGATCTGAGCAGAATCCTCTTAGTCTCTTCAGGTTCCAGGTCTGAATTTCTGTACCTCATCACATAAGTAGCATGTGGCTTTAAAGCCATAATCAGGTTGTGCTTTGCACCCTGATGCTGTCCACATAAAATACCTCTGCAGGCCCATTCAAAGACATTTTGCTGCCCAGAGGAAAGAACAGAGTTGTATCCACTCCCATTCTGTGTACAGAAGCTGACAGACTTTGTGTCAATTGAATTTTACCTTGACAATGGCAGTGGGAGAGCACCCTCTACTGTACCTGAGGGCAGCAGGCTAGTTTAGGGGATGTGGGGCATGTCATGTGGCCTACACAATTCTGCCTTTCAACACCTCATAAGCATCATGTGAACTGACTGCTTAATGGTAGGGCCAACCCTATATTCTGTTGTTGCCTTGTACCATCACTGCTATGGCAGCAGAGTTTTAAATATTTTATTTTATTTTATATTTTATTGATAAAATGGAAAGAGTCTCTCTGCAAATGGATGGCAACATACTTAAGAAGTTCTTGAGGATAAAAAATGCAGCAGTGATGGACGTTCTGATAGCAAAGGAAAAGGAAAAGATGTAGCGCTAGGTAGAATTTTGCTATCCTAATTTTGCCCCTTTTTTTGTAGAACTAGATGCCAAGGCAGAGTCATGGCACAAATTATGCCCTGGTGCTCTGGAGCACATAAGTCAGATACCAAGTGCTTTGTTCCATTGTGTCAGAGCCCCTGACACATTGTTTTTTTAGAAACATGCAAATAGTGCAAATAGTGATGGGCAGTCACAGATGTTTATATTTGTTTTGTGGTTACTTTTAAAGCTTTCTTGGCTCTAAAATCCAGATTAGAGTATAATTTTGCAAAATTAGTTTTCTGGCAGAAACAGCTAGATTTACTTCACTTCTTATCTCATTGTAGATGATGAACTTGGTTTGTCCACTTCAGATGGCAGAGAAGATGCTGGAAGCATGGAGAAGAAAGGTAAAAGATAAAATATCAGTTTGGAACTGCTTTCAAATCAGCATGCATTACATCATCGTCATCATCACCACCATAATTGCAAGGTGTACACTAAAGAAACAAAACCATGTTTGGACACACATATATTATACAGGTCCACACACAAAATTTGGCTGAAGCTCCTTGTCAATTGTATACCTGATAACAAACCTGGGTCTGCTGCCACATTATATATAAAACGGCCCTGAGTCAGCCTTCTTTTACTTTCTTCCTTGCAGTAAGAACCACAGGCAACCCAAGCTGACAGTGCTTGACTGAAATTGCCGTAGATACAGTACAACTTTCAAACATGAATCATATTCAATACTGGTGGCCTCTGAGCTTGTTAATTTTCTAAGGGTTTGGGAGGCTACAATGTGTTACTCAGCTAGGCACCGTATCTTTCTCTCAAATCTAAAAAAAGAGAGAAACATCTAGAGTGCAATTTCTTTCTAACAATTACTAGCCTTTGTTGGATTCAGGTAGGTAGCAGTGTTGGTCTGACGCAGTCGAAATAAATAAAAAAATGTCCAGTAGCACCTTAGAGACCAACTAAGTTTGTTAGCCAAAGTGTAAATTCTCTTCCCCTAACATCCTTAGTATACACTTAGTATACACCCTTCCCCTACCATCCTTAATAGTGCACCTATGTTTGGGGACAACATATAGACATGCTGACTTTTAATCAATCAATTAAAACCTGGATCATTAATTGTGTATGTGTGTGTCACACCACATGCATCAGTTGACACTCCTGTCTTGTAGCTCTGCTGGAGTGGAGTCCTTGCAGGAAAAGAATCTAAAGGAATCTCAGAGAAGGCAAGTCCAATGGGACACCTCCACGCCTTCCAGGGGAATGCAGTTGTGGGAATTGTACTCTTTATACTGATCTTCATCAAGCAGTCCAAAATTTATGCTTCACCATCCCTTCAAAGCAAAGCAGATAACCTGATGGTGAGGGGGAAACACACCTTTCCCTGGCCATCAGTCCAAATTAAGCAAATTGAACAGATGTAGAATTTCTTCATCCCAAGATAGGAAATAGGCCCTTCATAGTGTAAAATTTAAATACAAAAGATGAAAGAGGCATACTGCGCACCACTCCTCCAACCTTAAATCTATAGTGGGTTAAGATTGACATATCAAGGATGTTTACTTCTATCAGGCTGCCTAATTTAGCATCTAGTTCTTGGCTGTTGTTTCCCCCCCAAGTGCAAATGCTTTGAATATTCCTACTTCCCTCACCCCTCCTTGTTCAGGAAACAGGTACCAAAAAGTCTTTGAGAAGGAGCCAGGCTCGTAAAACTTAGGCAACAGATGGGCGGAGGGGAAAGAGAATTGTCAGGAGTGAGGAAAGCAAAAGAGGAAAAGCTTACGGAAAAACGAAAGAGGAGATGGATACAGACCCAGTAACAAAACAAAGGCAGGGTGAAAGGAGAGTCACAGTTACCAGCGCCAAGAGGAAAGGAGAGCAGGGAAGTTCTGTAGACTGGAAAGTTTGCCTTCTCAATCATTACGCCCAGCCACCACAGGCAGCCTGCTCTTCCAGAGTGCTCAAGCACCTTCATTCCCACCCTTGCTTTTTCCTTAAGAACTGAAGCCATGCAGGATCTGAGCAGAAAACCTGTTTCCTGGATCAGTCCTGTCCCACCTACCCACCAGCCCACTTGCTTCTCTCTCTGTTGGAATGTATGGACCCAGTTCAGGAAAGAAGCACTTAGGCAGAGCTGCTTTGGGCTTCCTGCAGTTCTGGGTGTTGTCTTTTTGTCTGCAGCTCAGGAAACAGCAGTGTTCTAGTAAACTGTATTTTGTCAAGGCCACTAAGATGGTATTCCCATCTCCAACATTTTAGAAGCATCTTGGAAGAAGCATTATTGCATCACTTATTTCCAAAGGAAACACTGGGGTTCACATCCCCCAGAAGCTATTAGAAGCTATGGCATGTGAGCAAGAAATTCTGACCCTTTAGCTGAGATGTGTGGTGAAGATTGGCTGTGGTTTCCTCCATAAAAGAGCAGATTCACTCTTCACATGCTCAGTCGTGGATGCTCTGTATGATTGCTTTATATTTTTCATAGCTGAATGCTGGCACTGAAAACAGTTCTTGGAGCTCAGCTCTTCCTTAAAATAAAACCTGCACTATTGAATTCAGCTAAAAATGTTTGGTTACACACACTCTCCCCTCCATCCATTTTAAAAATGATTTTAATGATTTCTAACTAATATGCTTTTATTGTTACTTTATTATATTCATGTAAATCACTATTAAGTGAAGGGAGGAGCACTATATAAGTAAATTATTATAATCATTTTATTTCTTTTTGTACCAAATGTTTCCTTAACAATGGCTTTCTTAATATGCAGATCTTAGCTATTTAGCAGCTCTCTTTTTTTAACTTGTGAAGGAGTTTCTGTGGACGGTGCTTTTCAACTAGCTTGCTAATGAATGTTACCTAAAGCAGGGTTATCCAGATGCTGTTATCCACATACTATCAACCGCAGCCAATATGGTGTATAGTTAGGGATGGTGGGAGTTTGCTTTCATATTGCTTCCACACTAGCTGTGGTGTGTGCAATTGCAACCAGTAATTAAAGCCTCCTCCTTACGGAAACAGGAGCTAATATAAAAGGCAATTTATTGTTATTTCCATGGCCACACTAAACAGAAGACAATTTAAAAAGGAGGAGGAAGCTGTTAATTAAAGTTGCAGGAGACTTTTGCTTAATGGGCTTAAGGAATATTCATGGTGTGGCAGTCGTTGGCATAGATGTGTCACACTTGGGAACGATTTAGGCAGAGATGATGCTTTAGACTGGGGACAATGCTAGGGCATCTTGCAGAGGACGTTAGGGCAAATGATTCGGGGTAGTGCTAAATGCATTTTGGGGTGCAGAGATGTGCAGACTCCTTATTCAGGCTGCTTACATAGTTCTGTGTTATGTAAGGAAGTGGGAACCAGGAATCAACGTCAGCTTCCTTCCTCGCCTGAAGTAATATGAAGCTGACTAAGACATACACAAATGTGGTGGGGGTGGGAGAAAGATTAAAATTCAAAACAAGAGGGAGAAAAACTAGTTTGACTATTGAATCTTCCCATCTATGGTTGCCTAGTGATAAGCCCCATGCTTGCTTCTCTCTTTAGATGAGAAGCTCTGAGCCCTGAGCAATTTTTTAATTTTCTACATGATCTCCTTTACTCTCTTCCCTGTTTTGTGCCTTACCCCCGTTCCCTTTCCAATATCTCACACAAAAGAAGTAGACCTACTTTTTTGCATGTACTGTTGCTGAGATTTGTGTTCTCCCTGCTCTGCCATTACTCATTTCAACAAATTTAGGTAATCTAAAATTGACCACACAAATTTAGAGGGTTTCTTATCATGATGTCCCTTACATCCAAATAATAATGCTTTTCTGCCCTCCTCCTCGTAGAGCCTACTATTCTGTATCACAGCCAGGACTCCATTGGTGGAATATGGTACACCCTAAATTTTGAGCAAGAGAAAGCAACTGGGGAAGGGGGCTGGCATAAGCTCCTGAGCCACAAAAGCACAAGAGTTTAGCTGTGGAAATCCTGTCACTGAAATGGAAGGTGAAACCTCCTTGAAAAACTATCAGACTATTAATGCATGCAGAGACAGGACGCGGGTGGCGCTGTGGGTAAAACCTCAGCGCCTAGGACTTGCCGATCATCAGGTCGGCGGTTTGAATCCCCGCGGCTGGGTGTGCTCCCGTTGCTCGGTCCCAGCGCCTGCCAACCTAGCAGTTCAAAAGCACCCCCGGGTGCAAGTAGATAAATAGGGACCGCTTACTAGCGGGAAGGTAAACGGCGTTTCCGTGTGCTGTGCTGGCTCACCAGATGCAGCTTGTCACACTGGCCACGTGACCCGGAAGTGTCTTCGGGCAGTGCTGGCCCCTGGCCTCTTAAGCGAGATGGGCACGCAACCCCAGAGTCAGACACGACTGGCCCGTATGGGCAGGGGTACCTTTACCTTTAGGCAGAGACAGGCACCTTTTCTTTTCATTAGCACCCTAATGAAAAACTCTTGAAGGCTGCATTCACATAGTGAGTGGGAGCAGACTTGCAGACAATCACACACTTTTAATGCACATACACACACAAAATCTCTCCCTCTCTCTCTCTCTCTCTCTCTCTCTCTCTCTCTCACACACACACACACACACACACACACGGCTATCATTTCCATCCATAATGCACAGACCATACAATAAAAGGAAAATAACACAGGTAGCTTTAAAATACAAAAAATGATTTGTATATCTTAATTAGCCCTCAAAGGCCATGATAAAAATTAAGCTTCTAAGACACTGTTTAAAATTAACGAGGAATGAGGTGTCTCTGATTTGAAATCAAATTTGATAAGTGGGGTAGGAGTCACTGCTGAAAAGGCCCTGTAATTCTTAGTAACTGAAGTTTCATCCTCCATTTTCTCCATAGACATTTTTAAAAACAAAAGCATCTCTCCCAACTGTGCAAAAAGAGCTCAGCAATCTAAGGAGAAGGTAGACATGAACGCACAGCTGAACTACAAACTCTGCCTTATTCAGAGCCCCAAACTGCAAAATGCCATTGCATCCTGAAGATTACATGTGTGTAATCTCCAACATGCATGGATGATTTTTTTGCCTATCTGTAAACTGGAGACTGGAGACATCATGCAACTGGAGTTTTTCTTACTTCCTAAGGCAGATCTCCTTGCAGAAGAAGGAGCTATAATTGCACACCTTACAAAGCAAACTACAAAGAGGGAGTTGTCCCCTGCATTGTAATGGTAATGAAGGCTCTGCTTCCTCTGCCTCTCTCCTTTCTGGTCCCTTCACCCTATTGCCTCTGTTGAACTGTTGCCCACCTGTCCGCTGTTGAGTAAAAACAGCTGTGCAGGGGTAAAGAAAGTGTAGCTCCCCACTGAACAGCTGATGGGAAAGAGGGAACTTAGAGGGCTGGATGAATTCTTGCCTACAGAGCCAGTCCCCCTCCCCTTTGAGTATCAGATGCACTCTTAATTTTCCCGAGACATTTGATTTTTGAAACCAAGTTCCTCCTGCTAATGGGTTCAGTGATAACCCTGAAAACTTGTCCCTCCTCTCTCAGCATAGCAGAAATGGAATCAATTGTTCAGAATGCACATATACAGTACTGTATGTGGAAACCTGTACGAAACATGTGGATGGGCTGCAGTGCCAACCATCACTGTGCCCACTGGCCATTCTGGCGAGGCTGAAGGGAGTTGGGAGTTCATAACATCTGGAGGGCCATGGGTTCCTTATCACTGCTCTAGGTTTATTCTGGTTGCAGAATTGCAGTTATGGTATCTTGATACAGAATTTGGTTACGGTATGAGAGAATGCTGATAGCCAGCCTGCCCAAGAGCGTTGAGTTGCAGTATTGTCTTAGCCAAACCTTCCCATTGCCCCACGCCACACCACCCTTATCAAATAGGAAAAGAATCAGTAAGTCAGCATGATGCAAAGGCATCTCCCCAATTTCCCAAAATGCCCTTTTGCTTATTTAGGGAACCTACGATGGGCACACGCATCCATAAGCATCCTTGCTGCTGTAGGAAGCTTGCCTGCAACAGATATATACAGTCAACTTGGAGGGACTCACAAGCACCCTCCAACCACTGCCACTAGAGGTGAACATAAGTGAACTTAAGGCCCCGGTGTAGCATTTTTGGGATAAATTACCAAAATCTAACTTCCCCGTAAATTACTGCCAAAGGAGAAATCAAGTCTGCCTTGCAGCTATTGATCTGAATACTATAATCTGTTCTTAACACACTCTTCTCTCTCTCTCTCTACAAGGAGTCAGAAGAAAGTATGTGAATTACTATCAAGGTCTGTGGGATTGTGCTGGTGGTCATCCAGATGAGCTGTCATTCCAACGAGGAGATTTGATATACATCCTCAGCAAGGTATGTGTAGAAACGGCTTTACCTCCACAGCCTCCAACCAATGAGTTCTATCCCTCCAAGGAAAAGAAATCAACTTCTCTAACATAAAGGGTGCATCTCAAAGCTGTGGGGAGAGAGGTTCAGACTCGCTTTCTCCACATGATCAGTCAAACTGTGATCTAACCTCATTTTAGTGTCTCTGTGATACTTCTTCAGTACTTTCTTGATACCAGTAGCGTGACACCCTGCTTGCACATAATTCCACCACCCCCTTTATTAGATTTGCTAAGGCGGAAGTTATCTTGCAGCGTAAGAGATGCTGTGCTGCTATTAGTTTAATTTCTGAGTAGATGTGCACGCCAGTGCAGGAGGGGGAAAGGCTCAGCCTCTGAAAGGCTACAGGAACGCACAAATCTTTGCTGTGGCAAGAAGCCTTCCTGGTGTTACCAGGTCTGGTCTCAGATCAAATGGGGCAAAGCAATTCAAGAGTTGCAGATGTACCAATAGCTTTGAGTAAGCAACCCACACATACAGAGACTAAAAGCAAACTGAACTTCTTCCCCTAACCTGCCTCTCCCAGGCTCCACTCCCTTGTGGAGAACTAGGGTCCCTAAAGGGTCAATCCTGTGGCCATCCTCATATGCTCCTAGCTTCCTGCCTGTTGTGCTTCCTGCACCATTGGATCAGTTGGGTACTGTGGGAGGCATTGGGTCCCTCTGGCCCTGCAAGCTCTGCCTGGTTCTATGGGTGGTTGTTCTCTAGGTGCTTGTCTGTCAGCCCCTGGCCCAGTGGTCCTCTGTTCAGCAGCAGGCTTAGAGCCCTGAACCTGGTCTGGCTTTTTAGGTGATGCACCTGCAGCCTCCAGCTCTGTGTATGGATTGCTGTTGGACTCCAGGTTCACGACAACTTTTTATTTGAAAGTCACTAAATGCTGCTGTGGTTTCGCCAGAAGCGGCTTTGTCATCCTGGCCACATGACCCGGAAAAACTGTCTGCGGACAAACGTCGGCTCCCTCGGCCAGTAAAGCAAGATGCGCGCCGCAACCCCAGAGTCGTATCGACTGGACTTAACAGTCAGGGGTCGTTTACTTTTACCTTTTTAAATAAACATTACTGAACTGTAGTTGTATAGTGTTGGGGAGTGTGTGGTAAGATTCTTTTATCTGCCATGAGGATTACAGATCAGTAAATTCATTAATGGTGTGATTGGTAGGTGTAGCAGGGATGCTGAGGAAGAAGTTGGTCTTCAAGGGTGCATTCTCAGTTCACGTAGACAAGTAGTGAATTTGCTAATGTGCATGACCATCCTCTTTCAGTGTGCTAAATTCCCCCCACCCAACACAAACCCTCGACAACTTACACAGGTTCTGTTGCAGACACAAAGGGTTTTCTTGACAGACAAGTCAATCTGGAAAGGTCCCCTGAAGCTGGAAAAATGTGAAAACCACAGATCTAAGTAATCATTCCGCCTTCTTTCTCTTCACCCTGACCTCCCAACGCCATCTCCCTCCCTAGCCCAGAGAGCTGCTTTTGGAAATTCTTCCATCCTTTTATGTTTACTTGCCTCACAGCAAAGTTTGTCTAGAAAATAGCTTGAGCATGTGTGTAATCACTCAAGAATTGCAAGGGTAATTGAGTTGCTTGGTCAGGTGTGATGTAGGGGTGAGGGGAGCAAAGGAAGGAAGGCGGGGAGAGTGTGGGGATGTAAAATACTTTCTTTGCCACAAATGTGCAAGTGGATACATCGGCTGATTTATAAATGTGCAGATGAATAAATTGGCATAAGCAGTGGTCCAGTGTTAGGCCAAGTGATCCAGAGACATGGGTGTAATCAAAACCAGGCAAGAATCAGGATTTAAGGGAGCAATCAGGGAAAGGGAGCAGGAGCTTAAACAGTCTTTTCATACTAGAGATGAGTTGCTTGGACTAAGGGCTGTGGTTAGGTTTATAGGTTCTGGTGGCATTAGATTGGTCAGTAGGGATTAGCTGATCAGATGCTCAGACATGCTGGTGCTACAGGATAAATGGCATCCTCAGTCTTACATTAGATACAGAGAACTGGTGGTACAGGAGGGTAAGGCACCAGAACTTGGCCTTCTGAAGAGCCCCTTCCAACTGTATGATTCTTTGATTCTAGGCCACAGGGCTTATTCTTTTGAGAAGCTCTTGTGTGCATTGCAATTAACAGGACATGGACAACAGCATGGTAATGCTCTTGCACATTTCCCTTTTCTTACAATAAAGTTTGTGCAGGATAATTTCCTGGAAGTAATGCACACATTACATTTTAGTTTTATGGCAACTTCAGACACGTTTCTTTGTACCAAATCAACCAAATCTTTTCTGACATGTTTTAAAGGGAGATGCTGGCATGATAATGTAGCAGGGAACTCTAGCATTACAGAAAAGACATGCACTTTGGAACTACAAAGCACTTTGGAGTGTGACTGGTTCAGTCGCACCGGGCGCAGAGCCTTGGGGATGCCACAACTGTGATTTGAAATGCAGTGTGAGGGACAGCGGACAGCAGGGTGCTGAATTTTGGTGTCGCACAAGGCGCCACTAGAATTTGAGACCCCAGAGTCCATCACTGTTTTCCATAGCTCCCAGTTTTCTGAGAGTATTGAGTGGAGATTCTGGGTCTGATGGGCCAGCATAGAAAACATACCACAGATAGAATATTCACATCACCTTGCATCTTGTTATAACCTACCCTGAGATCTTGGGACAAAGAGTTGGCTTTAAGTATTCAAATCAGTCCAGACATTCATTTTCATCAAGCAGTGAGAAATGCTGGTGAATCATATCCTGGCCTCCTCCACCAGCCACTTTGTGGGTGGGTAGGTCATCAGGTGACAACTTCGGAGGGGCTTATTGTCCATGCTAGTCTGCTGATTAGCACTATCACCAAACTCCACTTGCCAAGAACTCATTGGACGTGCATTTTAAGCATCCAGTTGTTCCTTTGCAGTTGTGTCTTTACCTGCTCCATATCTGATGTTATCTTGGGATGTAATTAAGCCCGCAGGCCAGAGGTTCCCCATTGCTAGTTTCCCTATATCTATGAACCATCCCTAATACACATACGCAATTTTAAATGATTTTCACTACCAAATAAATTTGTGTTGCAAATTGTATTTGGGGACACACATTATGATAGGTCTATGTATTATTTTCAGAACAGAACCAACCAACACAACCAATACCATGTCCCAGCTAATGTCATGCCAACCTAGAAGATAGTTGACTTGTTAAGTTTGAAATAGAAAAGGGATGAGGAATCAGACTTAGATTGGACAGCCCTTCAAATAGATGGCTGACCTTTGTACAGTAGAACATATGGCCATCCTAATTAAGAGGGTTTTTACTAACATTAATACATTTACATACTTAGAACATTATATGTCAAATAATGATGATAATTCAGTTTCTTCGTTTTCAAGACTATTGCTACCTCTTGGTTCTATCCAACTAGACATTATGAACATATAACGGTTTTCCAGTTTTCAGTCATCCATTCAGTTCATAGATGTTCATTCCATTGCCAGTATTTAGCTTGAATAGAGGTGGAGGAGAATTTTGTTCGGTCCACATTTTTAAGCAGACTAATCTAATTCACAACTCTTGGACTAAGGCATGATTTGGAGCATAGTTGTTCTTTGGATTTCTCACTAAATTTTGCAATACACTTCTCAACAAACATGCCAATATACATAATTTAGGATAAAATATAAATCAAATGCATATTTAGATACACATTTTGTGATAAAATACATATTTAAATACAAACTCTGCACAGGTTTTTTTATTTCAGAGATTCACAGATTAATGTAGAAATTGGACAGAAGCTTATGAATGACCACATGGGATATTGACATAGACAGTAAATAGAATAATCTGCCCATCCCTATTTGTGCAGTAATTAATATTTGTAATCACTTATTTGAGTATACCTGGGACTACCCCTTCAAAATAATTTAGTAATGTCACCACAGCAGTTCTTGGCAATTCCATATCCATTTTTATTAACCATATATATGCCAGAATGTTACATTTTCTAGAATATACCATTCCCGAATCCTAAAGTATTTGTTTGTTAAAGGCCTTCCACATTAATACCGCCAAAAATTAAGATATATCAAACATCTATATGTGAAGGAACATATAGTTCAATAGTGTCTGACTTATTTCCCTCCCTCCCTTTGACATGACACTATGACCTGGTTTTAACTCCCTTCAGTGGCTCCGGTTTGGAGCTCCAGCACAACTTCTTCACGTGTAACCAATTGGTCCTGAGTGTCTTCCTTTCATAAATTATTTTGCATGACAACAGAACTCACCTATGGCCATCCAAGAAACTGAGGCTTAATAAAGCTTGGTGGTGTGGGGGTGGGGATAGTTAGAGAGCAAGGAAGGGGGAGTGAGAGAGGGGGGAAAGGTGTTTGAAAAGCCTGTTCACTCAGCTGCATTTTAATTTCCTTTTCAATCTTGTCCCAATTAATTTTGCAGAATTAATCTCGCCGAAGCAAGCGTGGCAGCAGTGCAGAGGCTGGCTGGCTTTTTTCTTTTTTTTTTCCTTTTAAAGCATTGCGGTCGCTGTGCCTTGAACATGAAATAGTAGCTAATATAAAAATCCATCTGGTGTTGTTTGGAATGCATGCCGTCTGCTGCTAAGGTCCTGTCTGACATTTTCGCGCATCAGCCGTGGGGAGATGTGATTTTGGGGCTGGGGGGTTAGTTGGCTGAGATTCAACAGTAAGTAGGCAAAATCTATCTGATCTTGCTACTGGGGCAAGAGGAACCAACAGCATGAACCCCATACATTTACTCTAAAATTAATTTTAATGGAAGCTGGGGTTTTTCCTCTTCAGCATTTTAGATAGTTCCACTCAGGAATGCAACCAAGGTCTCAAGTAGCACTGAAATGCAGTACTGCATTCAGTGTTGTCAAGTGCAAACAACAGTAAACATCCTGAAATCCTGTAAAGGCTCAGAATCTGTAGGATTTTTTATTATTATTCTGTTTGCATAATGAGCTCTTTTCACCAGTGACACCCAGTGGGCTGCATCACACATAACACAACCAAAAATCCAGATTTGCCACCAAGTGAACACGTCACAGTGAGTCTCGGAGCCAAACAGTATACACAACAGCATCCACTAGTAGCCCAATGGCCACTTCTAACACGTGAAAGCCACATGGGGAGTGGGCAGTTGGAGGAGTTAAACCCTTTCCATGCCCTCTGTTTCTCCATTCCAAAACATACCCCAATTGACTTTTCCTATTGAAAAGGGGCCTCTGGCCTAACTTTACATGTAATGTGTAGTTTGGTCTTCATCACATTTATAAATTTACATTTTCAAATGTTTAAAAGCACTTTAGGTGCGACCAGAAGCAGCTAACCGGGTGGAATGGAACTGCAACACTAGCTTCTGTGCAGGTGTGTTACTTACCAGGAGGGGGAGGGTAAAGTACTGGGGTGGTCAGCATGGTGCAAACTCACTGACAGGAGTGCCAGATTTACTTCACTCGTGTGTTTGCACCACACTGACCTCCCTTCTATCTCACCCCTTCTTGTCTCCCTCCCAGTAAGCAAGAGCTGTTCACCTGCCAGATAGTTTTTACCCCGCATGACAAGCCACTTCTGGGTGTGACCTAAAAACAATGTGTGAAGCAGCATTAAAAGTCTATAGTGCAAGTCTGATTTTTATTTATTTATTTTTTTAATAGGGGAATTCTCAAGTTTTTATTTTGGCTATAAAATTGTGATTTAAAGTCTGCTAACTGGACTAAAATCAGTATGCCAAATGAAGGATTTTTGTGAGAATAAAATGGTGTAAAAGATGGTATAAATTGAATTTAGCAAAGAGTTACCTCACATATTTTATTTAAAATAGATCATCAGAATAATAAATCAGCAGATTATTTAGAGGGGTTTTTTAATATCCTCAAAGTCAGTTTTTGAAAACATTTGATTTGATTCAAATATTCAAATTCTGAAAGTTTGTCAAATTTTATTTTGTTTCATCTCTGTTTGGAATGTGCCATTTTGCCAATATTATTAAGGAAAGTGAGAAAGCAAAATACTTACTAATTCCAGGGTATGTTCTGGTCCCTGAAGTTTTCCTTTGATCTACAAATATGGGAATTTAAGCATTACTTGTAAATGTGCCCTAGACTTTGGTGGTTTTTCAGTCTCAAGTTTTTGTCTTCACTAGAGCCAGAAATAGTTTCTAAATATTGTGTTGGAATCCAAGTTGTGGGAATGAAAAGTGAGCTTCTGCAGTTCCAGCATTTAAATCTTGATAACTCAAGAGAGTGGTATGAATCAGGATGTGTTGATTCATGGCTCAGAGACATCCATATTGGGCTATTCACAAGACTAGTTCAACAACTGTAAATCCATTCATGTTGATTTCAACCTAGGGAAAAGAATTATGTGAACTAGCCCTCAGAGTCATGTAAGAGAAAAGTGGGGGGCGGGGGGGGAGCATTCAAACTGCCCCAGAGCTTCTACCAGCATGGCAGTATTAAACTGTTCAGCAGAGTGAAATACAAGAACCTGTACTTGAAAGCTGAATAGTCTTCACACTGAGACAATCCATTGTTTTGTGAAATTACAAATGCTGCGGCTTAATCCTTTATGGAAGTCAGATGTTTGGGTGGGGTTGCTCAGCGCAAAAGCATCCTTTGCATTTTTAGATGCACATGTAAGATGTTTTCTGAGTTCATATAAAAACATGAATGTGACATACCTGAGTCCTTGCATTAAACTATGCAACAAATATAAATATGAGGGGTTGAGGAGAGAAAGAGAACACTGGAAATCATAGCAAGTAAATGTAGTTCCACTCACCTGGGTTAGTTGTAATGAACTGGAGTAGAGAGTGGCATCTTAAAACAGTTTGGGGCTGACAAACTTAAGATGTGAGGCTGTCTTCTACTCCTATGTCCTGTTGCTGTGTTAAGTTGGATTGTACAGTGGTACCTATGGTTACGTCCGCTTCATGTTACGTTCTTTGAGGTTATGTCCCGCGGCAACCCAGAAGTACCGGAAAGGGTTGCTTCCAGGTTTCGTCGCCCGTGCATGCGCAGATGTGCAAAATGACGTCACTCACATGTGCAGAAGTGGTGAATCGCAACCTGTGCATGCGCAGACGTGTCGCTGTGAGTTGCGCTCTTTTCATGTTGCGAACAGGCCTCTGGAACGGATCCCGTTCGCAACCAGAGGTACTACTGTACTAAAATCTAACTACCATCAGAACATCAGGTTGGATAGAAACCCGTTTGATTTCTCTTTCACTTTTGGTCTGGCAACAACCAAGGAGCCTTATAATGTCCTGCTAAAAATGATCATTCTTTTCACGATACTTTGAAACTCCTTCCACTAGGGAATGAGCACATTCCCAAAAGCAGTATAGATAAATACATGACCTTTCCATTTGGGCTGGCTGTTAGAGACCCATCAGGCTAGAATCATAGAACTGTAGCGTTGGGAGACTAGGGACCCTGAGAGTCATCTATTCCAACCCCCTGCAATCTGCAGCTGTCCCGTATTGGGATCACACCCACAACCTTGTTGTTATTAGCACCACGCTCTAACCAACTAAGCTGTGTTTTAACACTTGTTATATTTCAGTTCTTTAGTTAGATTTTAGGAGGCTTTGGCCTTTAAAAAGGTGGAACAAGGCAAAATTACTTACTGTAGGTCAGTGGTGGAGCTTCATGCTCTGGCACCGGGGGGAGGAGAGCAGGCAGGGGCGGGGCTGGCGCGCGTCCCGGGGGCGTGGTGTGCCCCCCGTAGGGGTGTGGCGCCCAGCGCGGGCAGGGAGGGCAGCCGCGATGGCACCCCGCCGGGATCGTGCTGCCAGGGGACGTGCGCTCCCCCCACACGCCTCTTCCTCCACCAGTGACTGTAGGGAGGGAACTCCAAGGACAAATGGCCATGAACATGTATTGGAGCACACATTTTGCACCTCTAGAGGCCCAGCTTCAGTTTCTGGCATTATTGGACTGGGGAAAGCCTCTGTCCTGGTACATTGGTGGATCACTAAAAGACACAGCACAAATTTGTATAAAAATTGCATGCACTAATTTACAGTTGCAGATTATAGACTGACTTTCAGAGGGAAAGCTGCTCCGTAAGCAAAGTTTTTTTGTTTTTTTATTTTATTTTTTTACATTTAAAGGAAGGGGCAGAATTTCTACATACTTTCAAGTGGGTCTTTGCTAGAAACCTGAATCATTAAAAATAAATAAATGAAAACAGGAATTTCCAGGATGCTGAATTCAGCACCCGTCACCAAATTTCACACCTGTTTTATACTGTCCCTCCCCCCCCCCCACTGGCATTGCTAGGTTATTAAAGGGTTCAGAGCATAAATGCATAGAGTGCCCCTGGGCAAATTAAGAAGATAGATATGTAGCTGAGGTCTCACCTGCCCTGCCTTTTGCATCATACCCACCCACCCTGTAAGCAAAGGCTCTGACCATATTAAGACTCCAGCTAAGCAAAGTTTTAAAAACTAAGGTTTTTTAAAAGGGGGTGGGGGTGGGCTTGGCATGAAAGACGCAGGGTCCACATGGGATACCTCCTAACAATACCCCTGGCCAGACATAGGTAAGCCTACCATTGCGCTTGCTTTCCCTGTCTACACTAGATAAAAACATTGTCTATTAAATCTTCTAACATCTGCTAACTCACCCCTCTTGTCTGTGTGAGATGAAAGGTGGGTTTCTCATTTGTGCATAACCAGCATGTCTCAAAAATTCCAGCCTTGATCTTTCAACTTCTGGCACTACTGCCTGGCACAGCCTCCAGGATCCCTGGCTTACATTGCCAGCCGCAGGATAGGTGTAGCCTGCAGGTGTTTGACTGGCGCCATGAGGTCTGTGACAGGATGTCATGTGCTTTGTAAGCTTCAAGCCCCCCCCCTTTTTTTAAGTGGTTCATCTTTTTTACTGCTGTGGCTCCGGCATTAAAACGTGGCAATCTTCTTGAACACAGCAAAGCTGGAGAATTTGAGCTAAAAACGCACCTCTGGCACAACTGATAAAGCTGTTCTGGAGCTCCTCACTAGCACCATTAACAGAGCAGTCAGTGGTTACGCTCAGCAACCTTAGCCGACTTGCAGCCTCAGGTGCTTTTAAACGACACTCAGGGCTTGTAGCAAACCTTACTAGTGTTAGCGGTCCGGCTTGGCACTAAGGTTGCCAGATGTCCCTAATTTTTTTAAAATAACTTCCCCTTAACATTTAGCACCAGCTAAATGATGCTGTACAGAGCACCAGTGTGACACTGTCTCTGCCCCCAGAGGGCTTGCATTCTACAAAACTCTCACACTCCTATGGAAGAACTGCTGGATATGTTACTTTTATGTGTTCGTTTCCATAGAACCATGTGTATGTGTGCGAAAAGTGCTTTGGTGTGATTTAAATATCAGAGCCTCATAACAAGGATTCTGAATGAGACGGAGAACCCATCTACCCAACCATCACCAGCATTATCCATATGAAAGTTGTGAGCCAGACAACAATGGCTTGCCTGAAGCCATCTGAGGAGCCTCACAAATAAGAGACTAACTAAATATTCCATGCAAATGAGTACAGTCAAACTCCAACATTTTTAAACAGAGCATACTTTAGAGCAGAGATGTGGCAGGGGGAGGGAAGGGGACACCGGCTGACGTGTTCCAAGCATGTATACACACCTGTTGGGCTTTTTTAAAATACAACTAAAAATTTGTGTGAAGCAGACAAATGTTTGGAAACATATACAAGATGAAAGTGTGCTCTTCAGAGACCAGAATAGTCTTTCCAAGTGTACACTTAGTCACATAGTTTGGTTTGCACCATGTAATGTGTGGAATAGATTTCTGTTAGGAGTTTTGCCCATGCTCAGAATTGTGTGATTATTATATTAGCAATCAGGGAGGAATTCTTTGTCCCCAGCTCAGATTAGCCAATGATTTTAGAGGCTGTATTTTGAACGCTGTGGGTTAAAGCCTCAGCGCCTAGGACTTGCCGATCGAAAGGTCGGCGGTTCGAATCCCTGCGGCGGGGTGCGCTCCCGCTGCTCGGTCCCAGCGCCTGCCAACCTAGCAGTTCGAAAGCACCTCCGGGTGCAAGTAGATAAATAGGGACCGCTTACCAGCGGGAAGGTAAAGGGCGTTTCCGTGTGCGGCTCTGGCTCGCCAGAGCAGCGATGTCACGCTGGCCACGTGACCCGGAAGTGTCTCCGGACAGCGCTGGCCCCTGGCCTCTTGAGTGAGATGGGCGCACAACCCCAGAGTCTGTCAAGACTGGCCCGTACGGGCAGGGGTACCTTTACCTTTACCTTATGTTGTGTACTAGGCTCGTTCGCTTGAGTCATCCAGAGCTTTCTGATCTGCAGATGCTTTTTAGTGTGGCAGGCTAATTGTTCATTTGCTTTAATTGTGGCATGACGTGAACCACCCTGTGATCTATGGATGAACAGTTGTATACTACTGCTGCTGCTACTACCACTACTACTACTATTACAGGTAGTAATAATAATAATGTGTCCTGGGTTTTGCTGGGTGACTTGTGGCAGGAATAGGGACTAAAGTATGGGAAATGTTGCTTTTTGGCAAGCAGGTGGCCTTGATCTTCAGCACTCTTCGCTTCCTATGATTCAATTAAGAGCACACTGAATGGCCATTGATTGAGACTCTATGGCTCCAATGCCACTCATTTTTTAAGTCCTAGGATCTTTACCTCGACCCACCTAGCACTTTAAGTCAGCAGTCAGCAGCTTCCATAAGCATCCTGATTCAGCAAACACAATCTATATTTTCTCCAAATGTTGTTTCATGGGAGACAGACTGCAGGGCTACACAGAACTACAAATTCCTCCAGGATTTCTCTGAATCCCAAAAATTCTATCTTGGACATTCATTCTCAGTGAGTGCAGAAATATGTGCGCAATTCTCTGCAGGTCCAGCAATATTCATTGGGTTCAGATCAGTCAGCCAGAGCACTGTTATGCTTTTGCTTCTTTCCTTAACTATTTGTTTCTAGAATAATATTACAAAAACCCCACTGTTCAGTCACTATAGAGCATCTCTTCCCCACCCCACCCCACACACAACCAACTTAGCGTAGCTTGTATACATTCTATAGCTGGATGATGATTTTAATACACCAGGATTTCCTTTTCATTGTGAATGACAAGCAACCAACCAAATACATACATACATACATACATACATACATACATAAATAAATAAATAAATTCCAGCATTTCTAATTCTCTCTGTTGCTTTAAGCATCATTTTATTTCCCCAGACCCTTGAGTGAAAGGAGGAGGCTGGTGACATCTAGTGGTCTTTCTGAGGGAGCGCAGGGAGGGGAGAAGTATGGCGTTAGAGCTGGCAGAAGGGGGGGGCGTAAGAACAGTCAGATGACGCTGTGATGAACCTTGATTTCAACTAAGACCATTTTCGCAAGTAGCACTTAAACCCACATATCATTCCCCCCCCCCCAGCATCTTGCCATTCTTAACAAGCTGCATTGCAATGACGAAAGACGTAGTCGTTGGCTGGGAGGGGGGTATTTTTGCTTCCATTAATAACCCCCACGGGGACAGGAGACTATAGAATCGGAAAAGGCCTGGGAATAGAATCTGAGGTCAGCCAGAAGGCAACGGTCATGCACCGGTCAAATTCAGGCTTAAGGCTATTTCCCCACCTCATATCCCCACTTCGAAAAGCTTCCCCTAACACAACCCCCCTCCATCTCCACCCTCAGACAAGAAGCAGCCATCCAGAAACAAACCCCAGGACAATTTATTCCTCCCATGTAATTTTCTATACATCGTTCTGTAAAAAGACAGAAAGGTTACAGGGCAGGGTAGGGTGGGAGCTGGAGCTGGAATCATGTGATTCTACCCCTCGAATAATCTATCGCTGCCCAATAGCTGTGCCATTCTAAAATTAATCTGGTTATAATCATATCAACTCCAGGTGTTTTTCACTCTTCTCCCTCCCATCCTAAATGCTACCTTGCCTATGGCAGGTTGTGTGATGGCGAGTTGGGTGCTCTTCTAAAATACGTGAACTCCTTTCCGAACTTGCAATTGCCCATCATTTCCCCTTTCCATATTCTCAGGCTGTCCCACTGTCTGCGAAAACAGTATCAGTTGCTTACATCATACCCACACACTCTTTTTGATGTGAACTGTGATCTCCCCTGTCACCCATAAGTGTATACTGAAGGAAGCGATGGGTGGAAAATCCTTTTTTTTTTAATCACTGTTACTCCCTTGACTGTGAATATGTCAGGTTGTTTAAAAGGTGTCAAGTCACACAGAGCTTCTGCTCTTTAATCCATAGGTAATGTTAACATCTCTCATTCTCAACTGCTTTGGAGTATACAACTGACAGGCATTCATAGTGTGAGCAAAGGAGGTTCAGTTACACACACACACACACGTCCGCTTTTATACTCTGTGTTAATCAGTGTGGAAGAACTACCACCACCTGGTTCTGTAACTCAACAACTAATGCAGTTTGGAATCCCCACTATACCCATAAGCAGTCATTGAATGGCTGGAGGGTAGGGAATCCACCCTCCGGACCCTGTTTGTGACTTGAATGCTGCTAAATTTAATCTGCATTCAATTATCTTGGAATATGGCCGAATCATGAGGCAGCCAGGTAGCGGGTTTGGGTTGCCATTAAGAGTGGCGGAGTTGGAGATGGACAGATCTGACCTACTGGGAAGTTCTGCTGCGCAATCCCCGCTAAAATGCATAGGAGCTGTGCTTCACAGTCCTTCACTTCAGCAATGCTTGCATAGGGAATCTTCCTAGTGGATTATTCACCGGGTTAATTGTTGGGAAAGAAGTGCCATTTGGATTTTCTATCTTGATCCAATCCTGTTTTCATCTTCCTAAATGGAAAAGCTGAGCTGGAATTTAGGATTCAAATTCAGCAAAGTAACCTGTTCAAGTTTTGTTCTTGTCTTCAGAGTAGAAAAATAGAATTGTCATTCAATAGCTGATCTCACCTGGATAAGACTGTGCCCATTATCTTGACAGGTATCATTAAGGCTAGCTTGCATTCCTCTCTATCTTCCACGTGGACATTTCCACATAGGCATGTTTCTGGGCATTGAGCTGCTTGTTATTTTTAGAAGCATAATTTGATTTAAAGAGACATCCTGTATTCCAGAATATTACAGTCCCTTATATGATATAATAAACGGCCCTTATACGAGTTCCAAATTTTATTTTTCTTTTGGTCTGGAAACGCAAATGATCCAGTACGCAAAAAGAACTAGGCAGACATGTGCAGGATTTTCCGGAGTGTTGTGTGTAATATTTTTATATAATATATATGTGCTTGTGTTTGCATGTGTGCCGTTCCCTCACCCCGTTTATTCTGTGCTGAAATTTATCATGGATGCTGTTAAAGTCTTCGTTCTTTGACAGAGGTAATAATAAATACACTGCTAAAGACAGTAGTTTAATTCCTTATACCTTCCAATCCGGCACAGAATAAACTCCATTCATCGCCGAGTAATTTTTTACCACATAAATCTTTAAAACGAACCGTTGTAGGCTGTTGAGGCTGAAATATTGCAAATTTATTAGTTATGCCCGTGTCGTAGTGGATTCGGTGCGTTTCCATTCGAATATATTATCGGGGAAATTTGTGTCTTTAAATGCGACGTTCCTTCCATTTTCCAAAGGCAGGTTTATAACAAGCAGCTCTTGGTGAAAACCAACTCTGCCTTTATTAGACAAAGATTTAGTTCTAAACACTTTGCTAATCTGCCCACGTTGGTGATGGGGAGAAAGGGGGCGATGCTTCAATGTGGCACCCTATTTAAAATTGGCAGAGGAAAGCTTTTCCTCTTAACATTACTAATTATTGAAGGATGCCGGTTATTTCTTAGGAAGATGAAAGGAGGCAAACATTTCTGTTTAGGTTGCAGAGTTCAAAAATAGGAACTGCAAAAGGTTTTGTCAGCACAATATTTAGCTCGAACAACATCACAACTTCTTCCTTCCTTCCAACTTCGCAATGATTTGGAGAAAAGGAATTTTTGTAAATCCAATTATTGTCTGTAAAAAAGAAAAGAAAAAAAGAACCCATCAAATTCTTTAGAACTTCCTTTACTGTGCCAGAGCTTGGTGAGAAAGCAACTACACATTCGCACAAAACTTGTTAGGCTTTAAAAATTTTATTTTTATTTTTTATCTCCTGGAGCTTTGGAATATAAATATGCATTGTCATTTAATTTGGCTGTGATAAAGAATTAAAAAAAAGAAAGAAAGAACAACAGTGGAAATCTCTCAGTTCGTTTAGAGAGCAGGAGATAATTATAAAACCATTTCCCAATCCGTGCGAGACGTGAGTAACATTTAAAAACCCGATTGATGTTGGTAACATTTAAAGTGGTTGGTGCCACGAAATGTCACATACGGTCTGGCTTTTCATTAGAGGAGAAGCAGATAGATTGATGGGATCGGGGCTTACATTTCTGGGAATAAAATAAGTTTGCTTTAGCCCCATAACTCCTTTCAAGTTTACCGATGTGATGGGGGGGGGGGGACTGGAAGGGGCAGCAGAGACTGGGGAAACTGCTCTTGCTTCATTTGTGGAGATCAAAAATGAAATGGTATGAACTTCCAGAGCCTGCTATTGTGCCAGAGTAGCAACGAATCAACAGTTTTGTTTTTTTTATAAAAAAAAATTAAATTAAATTAAAAGCAGGCTATTAAATTCTACACAAAAGAGGCAAAATCCCACAGCCATGAGAACTATCATTCATAAGGAGCCGGGTTTGAAAGATAAGAGTCACACACACAATTAATATTCAAGCATTTCCCATCAAAGGAATTCTTTCTGCTATCAGAGAAACCTCAGAAGAGGGAGTGCTATAGACTTGTGTAACGTGGCCCATCTTTTTCTTTTCTTCCTTTCTTTGCCTTTTCTTTTTTCTTTTTCTTTTTCCACGCCTGCTCCATCTGTAAATGAACAAGCATCTTGATTTTATGGCTCTTTTCTTTGTTAAACTGAGAAATGGAGGGTGAGGAGCAAAAAGAAAAAGAAAGAAAGACGTGAGCCGACAAAACAAAACAAAAAAAGACACCAAAAGATGATGATATTGAAAGCCTAAGTAACACTTTAATTCCACATTCATTTACGCTTTAGCGATGAAGTTGTCACAAGCCATAATGCAGTATTTAATTAAAGTAGCGCAAACGGATCTAGATATGTCCTGCGGTTGCTATCTCCAAATTATAGCTTATGCCGTCCCGGTTGTATTTATGAAACGGCAGTTTCGAAGGTGCAGCTGAGCTGATACAGAAAGTAAACATTTAAACCATAGCTGCCAAAAAGAAAAGAAAAGGTGATGCCATTCTTTTCCCCTTGATCTGTTGCCTCCCTCCACTCCCCAAATTCTCCTTCAGTTCTCCCTTGTGCAGCAGAAGCATCTTGATTTTCACAAGGGAGAAGCCGTGGGGAATTCCTCTTTCCTTCATTTGACCTACAGAATCCTGGGAAATGGGGTAATGCCACCCCTTCTTGCCTTGGAAAGTTTTGTCACACGCCTAAGCGTAAGAAAATAGCATCTCAGGGTACCTCCAAATGACAGGATCTCATTCACAGCTGAAGAGGCAGGAGAGGCCCTAGAGAAAGGCAAATAACGTCCTCCCAGAGATGCACCTTCCCCTGGACTCATCATGGTGAACCAGCCTTGTGAATGGCACTGTTCCCATGGTCCCCATCAGACGTGTGGGCTGGTGGGGACAAGCACCAGTGGAAGCATCCCACATGTCTGAGCCTCAGGGATCAAAAACACTGAGTCGCTGCACCTGCTCCCCAAAATTAGGACCATCTGGATTTCTCTAAGGCTCTATTTGTAGCTGAATGAGAGAAAAGCAGGCTTCTTAGAGCTGTTTCTTACTGTACCCAAGTGCAGGTGTTTCTGCTCAAACTTCTTGTTGCCAGAAAAAACCTCAAACTCACCCCACCTACATTTTGGCCTGCAAGGTTCAGGTCATTTCCAATAGAACATCTGTAGAGGAATACTTGTGGTAGAAGTCACTAGAGCAATATGGAGAAATCTGTATGAGGCTCACCAGAAAGGTTCAGTGAGGGAGATACTCAGATTTTGACATTGATGCTTTCTCTAGGGTGTTGGAGATGGGATAGATGGCTTTGCCCTGGGCTGGGGTTGCAAACTGTCAGGGCAGTGGACCTCACCACTCTTGTGTTCAAGGCTCACTAAGATATAAACATGCCCCCCTACTGTACAAGAACTTGTGCTAAAAACAGGGGCATGATGAGCAACTATTTCCATAATGGGGAATCTCAAATGTAAGATCACATGTGGTTCCTGTCCCCTGTTACATCATTGCCACTATTTTTGTCTTTCTTTTTTTGTCCTTGGGGGATGCTTTGTTGAATTGTGTTATTATGAGTTGGTAGAGTTGTCCTTCTTCACAATTCAACTTCTCTCCCATTTCTCTGGAATTAAATCTCTGAAGGTATGGGGCTGGAGCATACACATCTTTGCTTCTGGTGCACCTGCATGAATGTGAAGCCACGGTGTAGTGCACATCTTGCTATATCACACTTGCCGCAGCAGCTGCCGTGTGGTTTGAGCTACTGATAACCTGTCTTAGGGCAATTCTGTTTTTTCAGGGTGCTTCCACACTAGCTACTTGCTATGGAATAGCTATGCTCCGTTCACTCACTTTGTCTGGGGTGTCAGTATAATGTCAGTGTCCAGTTGTTGTTCTCTTCTGTTTTCGCCATGCTGCTTCTTTCTGCAGATTGCAGAAAAATTGACTTGAAAAGAAAAAGAATGCAACAGTAACGCAGTCTCCAGGTGTAGATCGCCTTAGCTCTTACTCTTCCATCTTTTCAAGAGGTGCTGTTTTAACGTGTGCAGTGACATGCTGAGTGGGAGAGCCTACTGCCACACATCAATTTCCGTACAATTTAGCTATTATCTTTTCTGGCAGCACCATTTTATCAGCATGTGTTTGGTTTCTTTAACTGAGCTCTTAAATTGCAATAAAATGCCTTTTTGCCTACATATAAATAAATAACCAAACACTGAAATATTTGTACAATAGCGCTTAAATAAAAAGGGGGGTTTAGCACAATTAAAATTTTGCTGTGGAAAATCTCACACTATCTATCCTGGTCTTTTCAGTTGCTGTTATTTTACCAATGTGGTCTCTGTTCCCCCATTCTTGCAATTTAGCCTAAACACTTTCAAGTATTTTAAACAAGTTATTGATTTTTAAATTTTATTTCAAAGTCCTTTAGAGCAAATTAAAAACAATAGGGGGAAAATTATTAATGAAATTACATGCTCAGATGAATGGCTTCTTTTCTGCCCCAGTTGTTATCCACTAGTGTGAATGGAAGATAGTGTGATGGATGCACACAAAAGGGCTACTCTCACCCCACAAGTGTGGAAAGTCCAATGCAATTCTACAGTGAAAAAGCAGTGATTGGGTAGTGATAGAGGCTGCCAATCTGGAAGCACCTTTTTGCTTCTTAGCCTTCTTAACCTAAACAACAGGCATCATGCTGGCTTTTGAAATGGTGGACAGCAGACTATTGCAGAGTAATTGAATGCAGTGTAACAATGGCAGAAAAGAGCATTAATGTGTAATAATAAGCAGGGAAAGGAGAACATGGGCAATAACCATTGGTATGAAAATCGGGGTGATACAAGCATATAAAATAGAAAATACTGAAGGATATGGGGCCATGGCTCTTCCTTCTCCTCCCCCCTACCAGCTCTAATACCTTTATTACTACTTGTCTTGGTGGGAGAGCCCAGGTTCCCCCCGCCAACTTACTACAGAGTAAATATCAATTCACACTGTTTTCTATATAGTGGCTACCACAAGCTAAGTTCCATACGAGTTCGGTATGGTATCTGCATTCATTGATAATGCAGATTGCATCTTGCCATGTTGATATTCAGGTATTCATGTTGACATTCAGATTTTCAGGAACAAACACAGAAATAACTTAGAATCCTACTCCGTGGTGACTTTAACCACATTGTGAGAAGGAAGACGGTCACCTCCAACCTTGCTGTTAAAAGCCCAGCATTATCCCAGCTCGCTTTTCCAGAATTCTCACACCCTGGCTGGATTATGGTGATATCAGTGCATGGTGATTTCTCCATAGCTGGAGCTGTAGATGCAACAGAATGAAGATTGTTGAGATCTGAACTGAAAGAATGGACTGTACCATTTCAGGCTTCATGGGGGGGGAAATCTGAATGCTCCCCTATGTAAAACAAAAACTACAAAATACCTCCAAACAATGTCTCTGATATGCTAGTTTTCTACTTGTGGCATTGTTTTTAATGTGCTGAAACATTTGAAAAAAGGCAGAAGGCTGGCAACTTAGTGGTAGAGCATGTGTTTTGCATTCAGAAGGTCCCTGCTTCAACCTCCAGCATCTCTGAGTAAGGCTAAAAGACTCCTCTGTCTAAAACCCTGGAAAGGATGGCTTAGTGTAAGGCAGCTTCCCATTTCCTACATCTTTATATTCCAGGACTTAACCACCTCGGGCTTCTGTATGTGTATTTATTTTTATTTGTTGGTATATTTTTATACCATTTTTCAAACAGATCTTCTTCAAAAGCAGCTCACATCTACCAAAAAGATGAGACAAAGGCCCTTCCCTCAAGGCTTACAAACTAAATGAGTAAATTCAGTCGGGCCCACATAGCAAGCTTTTAGATGACTATTGCCTGAATCCATCGCCCACATGTCACAGCTGAAACTTCTTCTCAGATATTTTCCACATTGTTACAGGTTGCAATATACACAGCAGTAGGAATAGGGAAGTGTGGAAGAGTACTGGCAAAACATTATGAAGTTCCAGAAGAGAAGCGTTCTTTGCATTCGTTCTGAACGTTTTCACCTTCGAGAGTTTGAGCCTTTTGAGCAGCGTTTGTCAGAGGTGATGATTATTAATATGAGACTGGATGCAGGCAGGACTGGCTAGAGTCAGTTGGATGCCTGCATGGAAAACTCAAATGGTACCCCTACTCAGCACACATTGACATGGAGCACAATCCATGGGGAAGTTCTCCAGCGCAAGCTTCATTGAAATGGATGGGAACAGTGAGAGAGCAGCACAGGACAGCTTTCCTTTATATATTGTGGCTCATGGAGTAGATCTATTTACTTGCCCTCAATAGCATTCAACTATCCCCTAGTTCAACTAGTTTTTGGAGAGAAGACACAGTGGAATATTCACCAGCAGTGTGAGCCAAGCTTTCAATGACGAATGTACTGTCCAGCAAGATAAAACACTAGGGGTGGCATTCAACTATATTTTACTCAGAACAGACCCACTAAACTCAGTGGGGACAAGTTGGGTCCATTAATTGCAATGTTTCTACACTGAGTAAAACTGAGTTGAATACAGCCTTGGGTCACCTACCTATTTTTCACCTTTCTCTCATACTTCAGGTGGGCTTACTGCTTTACTTTTATAAAGCACATATATATTTATTTTCCTCACAAAAGATGTATTGGCAACATCGCAGGCTTTACCCAATTTACACCATTCATTCATGCCTTTTTCTGCAAGCAGACCTCCCCCAGCCCCACAAGCTCAACCTTGGAGATATATTTGTACTGAACAAAATGAGGATGTTTCCAAACTCCATTGCCCTACAAATCTATCTTCTTCTCCCATAGGAAGACCATTTCTAAATGTAGAAGATAATGCAATTATAGATTCCAGCCAATGTAGAATTACAGAAAAAAGTAAAATACTTGGGTGAAGTCTGGGTTTGAATTTCATTGTGGCTTCTGACATTCTTTTTCACCATCCCAGGACTTGTGCTGGACTTGGGTCATGCTAGCTGCTGAAAGCATAAGCTTCTAAACACAGAGCTTACATGGTGGAGCAATTATGTGAAGCTTGTCAATGTGTCTGTAACTCGGGTGGGCTGCTAAGCGTAGTGGCTAAGTGTGTGAGCTGCAAACTGGAAGCCGTAGTGGTCTTTAGCAGCACATTCTTTTTCAATATGTATTTATATGTTACTGAATGAACTTAGTACTGTTCCAAAGAGGCTTGTGCCACTGTATTCATTTTCGCTATAACCTACAAGCATAGCTACCCAGCTAGATGTTGATGCAGCATGTTCATTTCAAAGAAAATGCTTCCCAGTGGTTAGTCACATTTCATGCTAAATTAGTAATGTACAGAAACTCCAATTGCATGGACCTGCCAGGTCTCATGGTAACTTCCTATGCCAATGTCAGTGGCTCTGAGGATAGTTCAGTGCAGGGTTGAGACATGACCACAGGATCTGGGCCATCCATACTTTTGGGGCTTCTCATGTGATATAAAGCTTGACCACCTGGAAGCTATTCCTTAGGAGTTCTCACACCATATTGACAACAATCTCTTATCTATAATATGGAAATAATACTGACCTAGGTGATGGGACTGTTGTCAGGATAACTGAGACTAGTTGCTAGACATTGCATCAGAATGAAATGGGGCACATTTTTTTTAATATTCCCCTCCAAACACGTGCATACACAAGCACATACATATATATATACACACTACACGTAGGAAAAGAGTCTAGCAGGTGGCTTAGGTGAGAATCTTTCTCTTTTGGGAGCAAACATTCAATAAGAATTTATGAAGAGTCCTGCTGGATCAGGCTAAAGGACCATCTTACCCGGCATTTTGTTCCTATAGATGCCTATGAGAAGCCCACCAGGAGGACATGAGTGCAGTAGCACATTTGCAAATGGCATATACCATCTCATTCTGTTGCATGTGTAGACCAGGACTGAGATCATGTGCCATACACAATGTGCTTTAAACAGTTAGGGAAAGCACCCATAGAAATCCACTGTTTTGTTTTCATTATACATATCAGCTTTTTGGCATGCTTCTTCCGCTGTTTGATGCAGGGTGCAAAAACCTGGTGTGTGCAGATCTCTGCAAGTGACCTTAGCCATCACAAAGCAGGCTCCACACACGGCACTTCTAACTAGCTTGGGATTCAGCATTTACTGCAGGTGCCAGGATGGATTTGGATCTTGAGAACAGGCTTCATTCACAGTCTCAAAGTTAATATTCGTAAGGCTGGTGCAGATGACATTTTTAAGATGCATGCCTGACCTTAATATGGATATGAGCAAGTGTGGAAGAGAATCTGTGTTGATGAAGAGTGGTGTATCAGCCCACCCACTCGTAAAGAAAAGCTTAAATAATTGGGGCCTTTAAGCATGCAAAGAACAGCGGAGGGAGGGCATGACATAAGCTCACAAAATCATGAACCGCTTGATTTCATGGAAAGTAAATGGCCTTTTAAAATAATCAGAACACATTCTTAGTAAACAGATAAGATGAATCAGCTCAAAGTCCAGCTTGCTGTTCCCACAGTGGCCAGCCAGATGCCTATGAGAAGATCTAACAATGGCTAGTAGCTGTGCTAGCTTGAAAGAGAGCCTCCTTGTTCAAAGATGCTATATCACTGTCTACCAGATGCCAGGGCCAAACAGAACGGCTCTCTCCATTGTGCCCTGCTTGGGGATTTTTCAGGGGCCTCTAATGCAACTCTTAGAGAGGGTGCTGGACTAAGGCTGCAATGCTATGAATACTTACCTAGGGTGTGAGTAAACTCCATTGAACACAAGCAAGGTTGTGCTGCAAATGGACCAAAGTAAAGCCATTCTTATTTCTTTAAACCAGCCACTGCTCCTTGGTAAAAACTAGTGCATGTGATGACTCGTTTTCCGCTTTCCATCACCCTTTCTATTGCAGAATTGGTCATTACAGGTTGCTGAGGGCGGGGAGGACGGAAGAATTTCTCCGCACAGTCATCTAAGGGAATGGGGGGGGAAACCACTAGAATAATTGGAGTGACCTTTTTAAGAGAAGTAGCCCTCCAGGGGGGTTCCAGTCAAGAGATATTTTGATAATTCTAATCATCTAATCAGCACTTGTTTCTTTTAATCTCTCCCCCCCCCCCCTTCTTACTTTTCCTCTTTCCTCTGGATTGTTCTTCCAGCCAGGGGAATCTGAAATAAATTGACTCCTTTACGTAATTATTCCAAACCCCTTCACAGGTCACTTCCAAAGTTTAACTCTGATGGCTGCTCATTTTCATCAGATGCGAGCGGCTCAAGACGTTAACGCTGAAAATAATTGGCTGCTGAACAAATTTAGGAAATTGAGTGTGTGATAAAGCAAATAGAAATGTTTCCTTTATCTCCCCCCCCCCCGCCTTTTCCCCTTCTATCGTTTCCTCTCTGGCATGGGGGTGGGGGTGAACGGAAGGTGGACCTGCTCCCTTTTGCCGCCCTCACAGATCTGCTATTAAAGTTCCACCTACGGCTAAAGAAGTTTTTGTCCGTGAAAAATGGTCATTTTGTTCTCCATCCCCACCCCCCACCCCAATCCTTGCTGGATAGAATGTTATTAAAATGCTAATTTAAAAGGAAAAAAAGAGTTAAATATCTAGCAATGGTGAAGTCTAATTGGACCCATAATGAGTTTACTAAATGTGAGCGCCCCTGACACTCGCGGAGCATAAACAGCCAGCAAACAGATCATTAGCAACGGCGTTCATTTATTTTGGCGACCTTAAGATGACCCCGCCGAGGGTAGGGTAAAAGAGCAGGTGGATCCGGCTGTGACACCCCCCTGGGGGGGTATCCAGGAAATGAAGCTATAAGCAGCTGCTATAGCAACACCTCTGTTGAACAGATGATGTAACGAACAGCACCGGCCTGAAAATCTTGGCAAACCAGAATGCGTCCAGCTCCCCTCCTCCTTCCCTCAACACACACGCACACAGACAGACATGAACAGGGTTTGCTGAAACAATCACAGCTCTTACCATGATTCATTCGTTCCTTTTGAAGGTATACAGTGTACCTTTTTTGACCCCATTGGATTTCAAAATGAGGGATCAAAAGCTCTCAAAGTGCATTTACCCCAGCATGCTCCCCCCCCCGCCCCCGGGACCTCACCACCACCCCAAAAGCAGGAAAGCTAGTTGTCTTAGCCTGTATCTACCGAGATCAGGCAGCTGCCTGGGGTTCTCATGGATATTTGAACGTATCTTCAAGAAGAGACTCGGGCAGGGCACAATTCCGAATCCGAATCCTTGCTGCCCTGCTGGTGTGCCGGAGGGCAGAAGGGACTGGATTAAAGCTTGCAGGAGGGAGGGATAGGTGCAGCAAGCTTTTGCACAAGGTGAGGAAAGCCTCATGCCCACACAAACCCGGGAGCAGCACTGCCATTAATAATAGCTATACTGCTCCTAGTACCCCCACAATTCTCCACCTGAACCCCATGAATGGCAAGGCAGGGATGGTTAAGTGTATGAATGTATGTGTATGAATGAGAAAGAGAGAAACACATAAATTCAACAAGGAAATGGTGCATCTGATCCTCCAGGTCAAGTACAGATAGTTAAATAAAGAATACAATGCATTGCACAGACAATGTGACACAAATTAGCAATGGTTTTGTGGGACGTTGTGGCTCTTGGTGTGGGATTGGGGAGTCCTAATCTTTGGCGTTTGTAGGAGTGTCTATTCTATGGGGCGTTGAGAACCTCAGGATGGTCAATCTATACAGCAGGAATGTTCCAGGGAAATGAGTACTTCCTAACAAATGTGCACTTCCCTAAAAGAAGAGGGTAGCCACGTCTTCCAGTGTTTAATAGTCCATACATTGTTTCTCAGCAGCCATCAGATATAGGTGTGGGCAAAATCCATCTGAAAGTGAGCACCTAGTAAAAATAGGAAGATTGCAAAGGACAAGCTAAATTTTATGTTCAAATCAAGGGCATCCTGGACACCACAGGAGTTTTGAGGTGCATGGCTGCTCATAGATTCATATATTGTCTAATTCTGGGTTGCTGTGCACATACTTTTTGATCAGCTCTGACACAGATATTGGTAGAAACTGAAAGTGCAGACAACTTCAAGCAATGAGAAACTGTCCAATTTGAACTTGAGCTTAGAAAAATTGATTCCAACCAAGCAAGACTTGTAAAGACAGCAGACAGCATCTCGTGGATGAAATCTGGATTTCAGGATGTCAAAACTATTTAGCGTCTCACCACAGAAGCAAAAATGCAAATCCAAATTTTATAATCTGGGAAGCTGAAATTTGGACAAGCGCTCTCTCTATATATATACATTCATTCCCATCAGTAAAACTTTCAGCTAAATACCACACCAAATTCACCAAAGCCTGTGCAACGTCTGACAGTAATGAAAGTTGGGCAAAAAATTAGTAAGGTTTATTTTAGCAGTACATTCCAAAGGTGTGCTTTTATTGATATATTATACAATACTACTTCCAAAGCTATAATTTAATATAATATTATTATGTCTACACTTTATATGTTGCAATATTCTCTGCTTCTAAAGGTTAGGTGAGGGCAGTTATATATAGAAATTTATTATTTTTATTATCACTTGGGGTCCACATTTCCTCCAAGGAGTTCAGAGTAGCATCAGAAGGAATCCCGCATGGTCTTCCACCTAGTTACTGTCCAGGCCCAGATCCATGTGGCTTGAGAGTTGGGGCTTTATTGGATTTGACCATTCCCTTGGTCTAGAAATAAATATTCATGCACTGAAAGCAAGACAAATAAAACTTACTGCTTTTCCACTCTTGTTAGGAGACTGGATAACTTCCACAAGATTGGTCCATTAAAAATTCCCACTCAAGAGTTCACATCCTCGCAATGGACTAAAAATATACTGGCCTGCACCCTAAAAGATTGTTCTGTCTATTCTGTGAATTTCAGCATGATTTCTGAAAGTCATCTTGATTTTTTCCTGCATATGCCAAAGAGATACACAGGAGGTGCCCACATTGTACATACATGTTCTCTGCTTTTTTCCATGACCATAGACATGTCTCTGAAAGGTGGAGGAAATCCATCTTTTTACTGATGTTTGTTGCTGGGTTGTAGGATATGCCGTTCAGTATATTTCCAGTCCATATCAATTTAGTATGTCAATACATAACTATTCTGCATCAATCAGCTGGGTTTTTTTAAATGCATGAAAATTGCATTATTTTAAACACATTTTTGTATGCGTTTTACTGCATAATGTATATTATTGTGTGTATTTTACCCTAACACATGCGTTTTTGTACAAACTTTTAACTGCAACATGCATTTTTCTATATGCATTGTGTTAGGGGTTTTTTTGAGCCAAAAACTACCTTACAAAATTCGGAGAAGTGCCGAAACTGAAGGATAGCTGCATTCTGATCTGTGTTTTATTCTGGAGAGCACTCCTATCTGGTGTGTTGTATAAACACACAAAGAAATCCTAATCAGATGAGAAGCTCTAAATACTCCTGATGTGGCATGGGAGCAAGCAAAGAGGTGGCAGCAACCAGGACCATCTAAGTGGCATGCGCAGCAGATCTAAGGTGACACACCAACCAGCTGCTTTTGTACTTTAGTAACCCAGTTCATGGAAGTATGGAATAGCAGGTGACTGTGGATGTTCTACTGGATCTGAGGTTGAAAAGTAGACAGTGTGCAAGCTCTGAGCCTCACTGTAAAATGATGGATGAGATCACACATGCATTACAGTGGTACCTTTGTTTAAGAACAGCTTAGTTTATGAACAACTTGGATTAAGAAGGCTGCAAACCCAGAAGTAGGTGTTTTGGTTTGTGAACTTTGCCTTGGAATAAGAACATGTTTCATTTCCTGTTGAGTGTGTTCCATTTGTAAGTTGAGTCCCCCGCTGCTATGGGAAAGCACGCCTTGGTTTAAGAACACTTTGGCTTAAGAACAGACTTCTGGAACGGATTAAGTTCGTAAACCAAGGTACCACTGTACTGTGCTGCTGGACGAATGCTGTTGTGTCGTAAACAATCGGCCTATGCATACCCAGTGTAGCAGACCTCTGTGCTGGTTTGGCACATGGGCGCCTATGAGGCTTGTATTGGTCTGGTGGCTTACATGAGCAAGTTGCTCCAGTATTGGCTGCCCTAGACAGCTATGGGGCCACGGATCTCCAAATCTCAGAATGACAAACAAAGTGATTTTCTTCATATACTTAATGGGACCTGCCAAATCAGTTCATCATAGGCATCCCCATTGAAGCTCATAGGACAGACAGTTGCCCCATGGCCTGAAATTGGAAAGCTGATTAGAGCTGGACTCTTAGGGAATAATGTTTCCCTCTGTTTCAACCAGCTTTCTTTAAAAGCAACCTTACTCATGCCAGCTGCCTGATGTCTTTATTTGGGGTGTGTTTTCCCCCACCCCCTGCCTCTTTGCAAAGGGCACAAGCAAGAGTAATCCCTGGAAATTAGTATAAAATGAAATAAAAAATCTCAAGTAACAAATGCCCTGTTACCCCTGCTTCCCCCCTCCCTCCACACACACCCTGGAACATCCCCCCTCCCTCCCTGGTGCACTTTCGATGAACCTGTGAAATTGTAGCAATGGCCCTTGAAGTGCAGTGGGGGGAATGATTTAGGAGAATATTAAAGGCAGTGTGGAGATTCAAAGGCGCCTCTCTCGGGGAGATGTGGAGAAATACGCAGCACAGATGGGCTGCACAGATTAAACATTTCCGTCACATTGTTTCCAAATTGTGTTGCGGTGCCTGAGGGTTGGCACTGCGGTCAGAGCAGCGCAGCGGAGTGGTAAGGAGCCGCCACGCTTTTATGGAATAAATATTAATATGGCAGCACCACGTGATTTTTGCGATCCCATTGGCTTGGGGTGATTGTGGAGGGGGGAGGAAGAGGGTGAGAAATGCTGTAACCAAGCTATTGTCTCTGAACTTGGATGCTTTTCTTTCTTTTTTAATGGGGTGGGTGGAGGATAAATGGTATTAGGATTGTAAAGCACTTTGCAAACATAAGAAGAACTAATATGTAATCATGGAATTCTTTTAACTGGGAAGTACCAGAAGGTCATCAAGTCTGTCACTCTCCCAAAGGGGGGGCGAGATCTTACATCAGGAGCGCCCCAACCCCGCCAGCTTAGATATGGGGGTGCACACTGTCTTCAACATAATAAAAAACAGGGGGGCATCTAAGATGGACACCCATTGTTATTTTTTTTAAATTCCCAAGGTAAGTAAAATAATAAAAAGTGCTAGGACAAACCACCAATCCCAATCCAGCATACAAGTTTTTTTTCAGTTGCACAAGGTTCTTTCCCCAAATAGAAGTTCAAGGAAAAGGAAAAAGGGCGGGGGAACCTCCTTGTTTTTAAATAATGCACTTGTCTGCAGGAAACAAAGGCAAATATACTAGCACTTTTACACTTTGGTAGGGGAGCAGAATTCTCTTAATTCAAGCATCATTACAAAAACAAATGATTTTTTAAATTTTTATTTTATTTGTTGATGCGGTTGGCTTTAAGGAATTTTGTGAAAAGCCGAACAAGTTGATAAAAAAGTGGTAGACTTGACAAGTTGATACCAAACATTTTTACCTTAAAGTTCATCAAGATTTAAGTCTTAAATTTTATTATGTTAAATTTCCCCCTCAACATTAGGATGCATTCCCTGCGAAACACAATTCCTCTTGCAATTCCTCTCTCACCTTTGAGTTTACAACTAAGTGCCACAAGCCCCTATCAAGAGCATATTGAGGCATTAGGGTAACCGTATTTAGGTACCTAGGGACGTGGGTGGTGTAAACGGCATTTCCGTGCACTGCTCTGGTTCGTCAGAAGTGGCTTAGTTATGCTGGCCACATGACCCGGAAGCTGTACCCTGGATCCCTCAGCCAGTAAAGCAAGGAGCCAGTGTGGTATAGTGGTTAAGAGCGGTAGACTCATAGTCTGGGGAACCGGGTTCACGTCTCCTCTCTTCCACATGCAGCTGCTGGGTGACCTTGGGCTAGTCACACTTCTCTGAAGTCTCTCAGCCCCACTCACTTCACAGAGTGTTTGTTGTGGGGGAGGAAGGGAAAGGAGAATGTTAGTTGCTTTGAGACTCCTTTGGGTAGTGATAAAGCAGGATATCAAATCCAAATCCAAGATGAGCATCGCAATGCCAGAGTCGTCCGTGACTGGACCTAATGGTCAGGGGCTTTTGATAACTTAAGAAAACAATCAAAGTCAGACATTATTGTGTACTCTTTGTCTTCCTTCTCATGAATGAGTCCACCATCTTTTGATGCCTGATGTGGAAAATCTAACTGGCATACCCTTGCACTCATAATAAACAAGGGCATAACCCGTTGGGAAGCTGTCCTGTACATGCCTGATTGAAATGAATGGGAGCTGCCAAAACCAGGCATCTGAGGAAGGCTTACCTTATTACAAGACATCTCTGCTTCCAGTGTTCATCCCCAAATTGTCCTGCCTCCTCCTGGAAATTAACTGCACACTTTTTTTGCCTCTATCCCATGAAGTTCCTTGTGGGAGTTTTGCAGCGTTCTGATTACATTAATAGCAAAGAAGTAATATGGGATGGTTGTGCATGTTGTGTAGATTTAATAATTCATACTAATTGTGATTTATGGGAAGAAACGTTTGAATACGTAAAGAACCAGCCTAGGAGGCGGAGTGGTGAATGTAAACACATGGAAAGAAAGAAAGGCAGCAAACTGGAATGTGTTTAAAGGCGTGGGCAGAGGATTTATGAAGGGCAGTTGAAGTATGCCACCTTTACCAAGAGAGAGAAGGCTACTCGCCTGAGCTTTTTTATTTATTTATTTATTTATTTATTTATTTATTTATTTATTTTAATTTTGCATTTTCTATTTTACATATATAAGCAAAATAAGAACATAAACATGAAATCCCCTTTGACTTCCCTCCCCGCCCCATTGTCAATCTTAATATTATGATTTTTCCCTCTGCATCTCTTTCATAAATCCATTCTTATAAATCCTTTATCATTCCATAGTTCAAATTTTTACCACAACTTTTCTGTCAATCCTACCAAAGTGTGTAATTGTTTACAATAGTTTTTCAAGTAGATTATAGACTTTCCCCATCCTTTATTAAAGTCCACTTCTTCCTGGTTTCTAATTCTTCCTGTAAGTTTTGCCATCTCGCCATAGTTCATCAGTTTTATCTGGCACTTCCTTGCTCAGAGTTGTACCATCTTTCCATTTCTGGGCTAACAGAGTCCAGGCAGCTGTGGCCATGTACATGAATAGTTTCATTTGGTCCTTCGGAATCTCTGGACCTATAATACCTAAGACAAAAGCTTCAGGTTTCTTAGGAAAAGTTATTTTCAACATTATTTTTTTCAATTCATTACATATCATTTCCCAGAAGTCTTTTACATCTTACATGACCACCACATGTGATTTTTTTATTTTTATTTTTAGAAAACCGTTCTTTTTGTCCAACTTAAACAGTTCATTAAGCTGGTGATATTGCAACCAGTGGCGGAGGAAGGGGGTGCAGTCCTCCCTGGGTGTCATCACTGAGGGGGGGTTGATAAAATGAGGGTTGTTTTTTTTAAAAAAATGGGCTCACAAAACTTTTTAGGAGTGACGTGGTGGCTTAGGCGCCTGCAGGTTCTGCACTGCCTGAAATGGCAATGTGGGACTTGTGTCTGCCTACTGCCTCTCCCTCAGCTGCCCCACAGCTGAGGGGAAGGCGGCAGAGAGGCTCCAAGCATCAGAGAGGTTGGCCCCACCCCCATCGGCGTGGGTCACACTGCCCCCATCAGCGCAGATCGTGCTGCCCCTGGCTGCAGGACACACACACCACCGCACCAGACACGCGAGCGGCCAGCTACACCACTGATTGCAACCAGTCAGTTACTAATTCTCATATCTTTGAACCTCCTTAATTTTAAATCTTGATCTACTTCTATTAATAATTCTTAAAATGTTGCCCAATCATTTCTCATATTCCTTTTTTTCACCAATATTGTTTCAAGTGGGGAGAGCCACCATGGTGTTTTGTGTTCCAATTTTTTTTTTTTTATTTGTCCCATACTTCATACACTGGTTTCCTTATAACGTGATTCAGAAAAGCTTTATGTCATGCCACAAGTAGGCATGCCAGCCTTATCTGTTATCATGACTTTCAAGATCTAATATGGAATAGTTTTCCAGCGATATCCATACCTTTAACCAGCAAAGATAAGACGCCTCAAAATATAATCTCAGATCTGGTAAGGAGAATCCACCTCTTTCCTTGGCATTTGTCCGTAATTTATACTTTATTCTTGTTTCTTCCCCTGCCAGATAAATCTAGTAATAGCTTTCTGCCATTCTTTAAAGCATCTTGTATTGCTGATCACTGAGCTTTCTTATGAATTTGTTGCTTATTTATTTAATTAATTTATATCCCATGCCTTCAGCAACTGAGGTTCCCAGAGTGGCAAGGTGTTTTTAATGTTGTACACTGCCCTTGGATTTTTTGATAAAGGGTGGTATATAAATTGTAGTAGTAGTAGTAGTAGTAGTAGTAGTAGTAGTAGTAGTAGTAATACTATTGTGACGTATGTCTACCATTCAGGTTGTGACTTGGCTGTTGGTATCCATCAGTCCCAAGAGACAATGGAGTGTGCCTCCAGGGGTGAAATTACTGTGTTAGCAGTACTGAAGTGAGCTCCCCGGGGTGCAAGCCTGGGCAGTGTGTATGGTGGTCCTGAGCTGCCAAGATGACAAGACCCTCCTCTCAGCCTCGCTGATGTGGTCCAAAGGAAAGCAAGCAATATGTTTGGCACCAGGTTGGCTGCAGGAGTTGCCAGAAGGAGTCATACAAAGTGCCACCCAACTGTCTTAGGGACTCCACTCTGGATTTGTGTAGGGTTTACTCCTTAGCCTGTTCTTCTCCCGAAGATGTCCTGCAAGGCAACAAAGTTTTAGGATCAGAGTTTTCCATCTCCTAGATGGGCTACCTTCCCAGATTGACAAGGTCCATCTGCCCCTCACTTCCCTCTACAGCATGTGCGGAAGCCACTTTCTTGACTGTTGGACCCACTATTAGTCTTATCCACTCATTTCCCCAGAGCCTGGCTTCGCATGCAAGTCCCTAACCAATGAGGATTTGAGTCCCTTCAGCTACCCTCACCTGGTTTAGCTGACTAGTCAAAGCCATTCCCTGGCTCTGTCACATGCTGACAGCTTCTAGGAGCCACAGGTGGGAGCTGAGTGCAGGGTGGGGACTAAAGGTGGATAAATTACCCCAGAAGGAGCACAACATGTTCCCCACCAGAAGCAGTACTCTCCCCTAACACTCCATACACTCCTGTTATGACATTAATGTTATGACTTGATATAACATTAATGGTATGAATCATTGGGGGAAT
Source organism: Podarcis gaigeae (assembly GCF_964106915.1). NCBI lineage: Eukaryota > Metazoa > Chordata > Lepidosauria > Squamata > Lacertidae > Podarcis > Podarcis gaigeae. Next base: position 34,101,733 of record NC_139689.1, on the reverse strand, counting down.
CTATGTGCCATTGAATTGTTTTTGTATCCATAGGAAAAGGTATGATCAGTGACACTTGTGCCTACCAACTGTCTAATCACAACTCTGATGTGAAGTGCCCATATTGAACTAAGCACTCTCCAGATATGTCCAGTGTTAGTTTATAGAACGTGTTTTGTCCGCCAGCACTTCACAACCGGTCTTCAGCACTTAGAAGTTAAAACAACTGAGTTTACTCTGAGATACAGGTGTTTGTGAGAAATAATCACATATAGTCAGAAATTAAGCACTCGTTCAAGCACCAATTACCGGTATAACAGGAATGCATCACCCATACAGCTGTTCAGAGGGAGGAACTTCAGACAATTCCACGCAAGATGCAAATAACACATTCCTGGTCCATGGAATCAGGTAATGCCAGAAAACCAATCATGTCCCTCTACCTCCTTTAAAGCTCTCAGAGCTGCTGCATATCCATATTGTAGTCTATCAGGCACACTGGTCTGAAGGGAAAACACACTCCAGCAGAGCAGAGCCTTTAAGAGGTGTGACCTAGGAAAAGTCCCAAGGAACAGATAGAAAAGTCTGGAGGGTCTCTTTAGGTCCCTTGGATTCCCAGTCTTCATTTATCTGTGCTTATTGTTGAGAGGTTTCTCCTAATGTTTAACTGAAATCTACCATCTGTAATGTAAGCCCATTAGAACTAGTCCTGCCCACTGGGGCAGTGGAAAATAAGTACCCTGTTCTATAAGAGAACCCTTCAGAGATTTGAAGTTTACTGTCGTATCTGCCTTCAGTCTTCTCTTCACCTGGCTAATCACCCCCTGGTTCCCTCAACCTTTCATTGTACAACTTTTGCCCTCTTCTAAACCTGTTCCAATTTGTCTGCATTCTTTTAAAAAGTGTGGTGCCAATGGAAAACTGGGCTGAAACTAACAAAATGAAATTCAATATAGACAATTTTTTAAAAAATCAAATGCACAAGAAGAGTATGGGGGACATCTGGCTTGGCAGCATACAAAAAGGATCTTAGGATCTGGTCATTGACCATAATAATAAAGATTTGATTAGATCTCAGAATTATAATCAATCACAAGCTGAACATGGATCAGCAGTGTGATGCTGCCAAAAAAAAAAAGATAATACAATTTTAGGCTGCATTAGTAGCACCATAGTTTCCAAGTCTTTTAAAAAAATAATTTTATTCTGCACTGGTCAGACCTTATCTGCAGTACTGTGCCCAGTTATTCTGTAAAGGTAATTGCTAGCCCCAATGGCTATGCTCTGCCTTCACAGTCAGAGGCAGCAATGCTTCTGAATATCAGTTGCTGGAAACCACAGGAAGGAATAGTGTGCTTGGGCTCAGATCCTTATGGCACCATGCTCAAAAACATGATCCAGGTTGATGAGAAACCATTGATGAACATGCTCGATTTTGCCTGCTCTGGATCCACCTGATGGTATTATTATATATCCTGCATTTAACCAGTTTGCTAACCAAATATCAAATGCTCTGCTGAAATAAAGATAAATTATGTCCACTACATTCCCACAATCCACTAAGCTTATAACCCAATTAAAATCACTCATCACTACATTGTTACACAGATGATTATAAACTGACTCCTTTTTCCTCTGTTCTAGTGTGCTCCAAGGTATCAAAGTCAGACTGGCCACTCTGTAATTTCCCAGATCTTCTCTCTCCCTTCTGCACCCCATCTCCACACTGTGAGGTTCCACATTCTTCTCCTCTTGGGAGAAGACAAAAGCAACTCCTTCCCTAGTTGCAGGAGTTCCTGCTATCCCAGAGGAAATGGAAGGAAAGTACAAGAGATGGGGCCCCTTCCTGACCCCGATATCTAGGGTTAAGAAGGCTAGACTTCCATGGCAGAGGCCACGTCATGACTTTCTGCCTGACCATGAGGCAACGTAAGGCTGTCATCTCAGAAAATAGGTTTTTGGCAATAAAGAGACCGAGAGAGAGAGGTCTCATTCATAGAGCACTACCTACAGGGAAGTTTCTCTACTATGCAAGCCCTGTTGAAATGACGGGGGGGGGGGGCGGAGCTGCACATGAGCACAGGAGAAACGTCTTGAGCTGTCACTGCAGCTTCCTGGGGGACATTCAGACCCTAGCACCTCTCTTTCATTCTCAAAAACTGGCCACTGTGCTCAGGTTTCCTCCTTTCCAGTGTTAAGCCCTAAATTTTGTTCTGAGCCAGCTTTCAGCCCTGGGCCAGTTTTTGAGGTAAACAGATGTCTGCAGCGACCCAATATAAAACCCTCCCATGTCAAGCGACCCTCCAATAATGCGTGACACAGCTCACCTATGAATTAGAGGCCTCCATTTTACTAACAATAATGTATGATGCTCCGGCACTAATAATGGGGCCAAGCAATCATATACCGATAAGCCTGTGATTGATTTTGGCTTTTCTCCTCGGGCATCCATCATCCCGCCATTGATCTTCTGTGAGCGACTGGGGCTGATTAACTACATCACCGAAGTAGGATCGGGGTTGTTTACGAGGCGCTTGGACTGTAACTAGAGCTAAGTTGGGGTTGAGGAGTAAATATTGCTAGATCAGCGTTGGCAAGGTGGGGTGTGGAGCCAGCCTTTTGTTTTAGAACAGGTAATGTCTCACTATAGAGAAAAGAGTTTGCCTCCAAACCCCGAGGCTTAATTGGGAGATAGGATGTATTAGCCCCAGTGCCAAGCAGGGCCAGCCCGTGACATTTTGGCACCTGAGGCAGACCCCAAAATAGCACCCCTTTCCCACTAGGGAAGAAGGGACGAGGGAAGATCTACATCAGGAACAAAGGTGGGGGGGGGGGAGAGATCAACATTGGGATCTGCTGCCCCAGTGGGCCGTCACCTCACCTTGCCTCATGTGTGGGCCGGCCCTGGTGCCAGGGCTATGCTCTGGAGAAAACTAAGTAGATGAAAAAGAGTGCCTCTGAGCATGTGCAGTGATTCTTTCCATTCATAGTGAGGGTGGAGCTGTACATGATGAGAAATACGGGGCTACCAGCAAAAGCAGAAGTTCTGTATTGAGTTCTCCCTGCTCCGTAATGTGTAGTAAAACGTAGCCAATTTCTTGATGTTGTGCTGCGTGTTTCCTCGTCATTGCTTCACATCAAATTCCTCACATTATGGAAGGATTTGCCACATCCTGGAAGGCAGGATATAAATAATTGCAATAAATCAATAGAGATAAATCACTGGTTGTCAGTGCCAAGGAAAAATGCAACATGATGATGGTATCAGAACATGCTGTTAGTTTTACTACATGTAATGGAGGAGGAAGGGGAGAGCTCAAAACCAGGCTGCTGCTTTGGATAGCAACCCCACCTCTCTCATAACATGTAGTTACTGTATACTTTGAGTAACCACAGGATATCCAATGCATACACCTCTGGGACCGAAGGAAGGAATTACTTTGAGTGTTTATTCCAGACACCTCTTGCTTCTAAAAAATAACCAACCTCTTTGGTGATTGACTAGGAATTCAGCCTTCCTCCTCCCTGTCAATCTTATCTGTGGCCATAATGTAGTTTGCTGTTCCCGTCAACAGCTTAGTTCAGAGTTCTGCAAATTGTCTCACTTATTCCACTGTCAGTGCTGTTGGCAGCTCATGCAAGTGGGATGAATTTTGCAAGAGCTTAGCTTAGCTCTAAATCCCAGTGCAACCATAATTAGGAGAATATAGATTCACATTTTTGGAAATAAATTGTAGCAAGGAGAACTTGCTTGAACACACACACACACACACACACACACACACACACACACACACACTGAGTCAAATTCATTTTTGCTCTTAATTATTTGCAAATGACAGCCTGTTTCTGTGTTGCCTCGCTGACAAGCAGCCCTCAGGAAATGCTTACTTACAGAGATGCTGCACATGTAATGCACATGAGATCCTGAACAGTAATATTTAAAATACTCACTAAATGCACTTCACCCATCATGAATAGCAGTTGTGAAAGCTGCTGCCAGAATCAGAAGCATGTTCCTGCTATTTGTGGTTAGGGATATGCATTTGGTAAGAATCTTTTAAACATCACTCTTCCTGCATAAAGCATTTGCGACACATAAAGGGGCTTCTCCTTGTCTGCATGTGGGGTATATATAACATCTAAAACTAGCTTTTAACAAGCAGCAGGTCTTACCTTGGTTTAGCTCAGCAGGTGAACATGTCATGTGCATTCAGAAAGTAACAAGTTTGTTCCAAGGCATAGGCATCTCCAGTTACAAAACCTCACAGAGTAGGACTGGGAAGGACCTTTGCTAGAGAGCTGTCACCAGTCAGAGTACATTGCACTGGGTTTAATAAACCAAAGGTCTGATTTAGTATAAAGCACATTCATTATATTCCTATGACCACTGAGTAACTGCAACCAGCCGCTGCATCTGGGCTTACCGAGAAGGAACTCAGTGGGTGATAACTTCCCATTAGATTTGCACCCCAGTAATATACATGCACACATATTTTATACAGAAAGCAAAAGAGCGCTGCAGCCCTGAGGCTGTTTCTGCCTTGGCCCTCAAAGACGTATCAGTGGTCATCTTGGGTAGTTGCTGAGCTGTCATGCAGAACGCTCTACAAATAGGGAAACAGTGGGGATGGGGGCAGATGGAAATTAAAAGCGAGCGGCTCTGTAGCAGGGGTCTTCATTCTCTTTTCCGGCTTACGAGAGCTGCCTGCTGTTTCCTCCCAGTCTTCCTCCCCCTACCCCCTGCCGCTACCTGCTTGCTAAGGCATTTTCTTGTGGCACGGTAGAGAGAGTCCAGACATCGAGACAGGAGGCATGCAAAGGACACCCGTGACGCTGTCGAAAAGCAGTAAAGCAGCCGCATGAGAAGGCTGAGAGTAGCCAAGAAATGTTCCCCTTGTCGCTTGTCGGCATCCTATTTTGGTTTATATGTCCTTTCCCATAGGTTTAGATATTGTTTTCCCATTAGTTGGTGTACATCAGCAACATAAATTCTTCTATGTCTGTGCATGTGCAATCCCTCCACGGACCCCCACGCCCAGGAAAGATTGATCCTCATGCAGCTGTTTCAGCTTTGCTGCTGACAAGAAATTTGGGAGCCAAGGGATGGGGAGAGAAATTTTGCATTTCATTTTTACTTCCTTTGCATATTTTTGCTTCATCTTTTTTAATCGGCAGGGATGCCACCCCTGCGCTAAGCTTCTGTTCTGTTTTTGAGATCCTTTTACACATCTTGGATAACACACACACCTCTTTCAGTTCATGCAGTCAGCGCAGGTAAGGTGAAATCCTGTGATCCCATTTCCTAGGCCACAGTTCGGACTTCAAGCCAAGAACATTACAGATTTTCCTAATTTTTGATACTACATGCCTCCAGTTGATTTCACTAATCAGCACACCAATTTTAGACAGTCTTTCAGTGTACCTGTCTTTCATACCAGTACTCCTATGAATCAGGGGGTGCAGGACACCTGAAGGATGTAAATTTTTAGCCAAGGATATCCTTTTGTTGAGGCCTTTTACCCTGGGCCCAGGAGAGGGGCTGGGAATTAACTCTGTATATTTCCCCCAAAATCCACTATCATTTTTGAAACTGAAGTCTGCTTGGGAAGCTGACCTCAAAGTTACAGTGCTTAGACATGTTACAACAGTGCTGAAACATTCCTGCAAAATAATAATAATAAAGCCCTTGTTAATGCTGGATTGCTGTAGGACAAACTCGGCATTCTTGCTGCCCTTGTTGGCATGAGTCAGGGGTGTCCCCTGCTAACTCTAAGCTACAGTGCACAGGTCCTGGAGCACACTTCTCATGGGGAGCCAGCTACCACAAAAGGAGGGTTAAGAGCCTGGACTCAGGATTGCTGGTGTGGCATGGGGAGCCTCTCTTGAACTGAGCCACCACAGACAGCTACCTCCTCTGTCCTCATGGTCAAACCTGCTCTGGATCAATGGATGTGTGCAGGTCCAAAGGGTCTAGCATCTAGCACTCACTGGAATTTGTTTCAACATTTTCTGCTGAAGAAGTCATCCTCTCCATCACCCCATACAAAAAAATTCCCCCTCGCTAAGCAAAGCCCAAACCTCCGGCATCAGCAGCTTATGGAGGGAAGCTGGCAAATTAGCACCTCCAGACGCAAGGCAGGGTTCACCTCGGGCCGGGGCTCTGCCAGTGCAACTTCCTCCATTTTAATAGTTTAATAAAAATTAGCATAATTAACGAACATCTGTATGATCCAGAGCGGTGCAATTTGGCACTCGGAAACGAGAGCTTAAACATTATTGCTGGGAGTTTAATGTTGTTTTAATTCTTTTTGGCACAGCACAGGGAAATAAAGCGCCCGGCGCCGATGGTTCTCGGCTTGTGCTCATTTGCATTCCATTCTTCCTTTTTTGATTATGAACAATCGCTGGCTCCCCAGCAATCCATCAAAGCCGAAATTGTTTTAAAATACCTCACAGTGCTCAGGCCAAGGCAGTGCTTGGAAGAAGGTGGGTCCGGTCTCTGTCTTCGCCTTTTACATCCATCTGGCACAGTATCCCTTTCTCTGTTTTTTTTCCTGGTGCCTTGGGCTTGTTCACACACACATCTACATCACTTCATTACTCTGTACTTGGCTATTTTAGCAGAATGTGTGAACTGACTCTGGGCTGAAAAGCATTGTGCGTGAACTGACATCAGGTGATATGAAAGATGTTTGTGGTGATTAATCTATAATGGCTCATTCGCCATGCATGTCGCCATTAGATGCTGCGTAGTCAACAAGTGATTAACATACTTGTGTGAAACAACCCATAGCCTTTATACTGAATGCTGCAACACTTGTCTGGAAACCCTTCAGCTTGCAGCGTCTTGCTCCTAACATGACCTTGAGAGAGGTTATTCTAGAGAAGAAAGCACTCTGAATGTGCTCAGAGGAACTCTACTTTACTATTACTTCACATATCCCTGGAGCTATTTAAGGAGCAAAATGTAGGGCATTCTGCCTCACCCAGTGTCCGGTGGGCCAACAGCTGCTAGAATCATGTTTTCCACCGCTAAGGGAAGGGCAAAGACTCTATGGCCCCACTCACTGGTCAGAGAGCTGACAGTCCTGGATTCTCCACAGCCAAAACAGAACTTCTGCCAGAACTTTCAGTTCTTCTGGGTGCTGCAGCAAAAGGCTCTGTATGGACAAGTTTGCACAATCAACAGGGTTAAGTAGTAGATATTTTTCTGAACTCTTCCACTTCAAGCTGCAGGCGGAAGAATACAGTTTGAAGAATATGCAAAAACAAACACAACCCTTTCCCATTAGAAAACTGGTGCATCAGGCAGAAGCCTAGTCCAAACCTTTATATGTACAGTGAATCTTATCTACAAATATTAATACTGTATTCTTAAGTGTTATGGTAAGTTAAAAGTAGTTTTATTTGGTGCAGCATTTGTGAAGGGAGAAATACAATGCATTTGGGACTCTTGCTTTAATGCTGCTTTATTCCAACAGGTTTATTTTATATGTTAGGCCCTTGACAGTTGTATTTTTATTGTTTTAATGCAATTGATTATATCCTGTCTTTCTACAGTGTCCAAGGCAGCTAACCCAAAATTAGATCAAATTAAAAGTTCAAAAAATAAATAAATGAGAAATAATAATTCATATTGCTATTTTAAATGCATGTACAGAAGTATAGTGTCCCAATCATGGGAAGGAATAGTCCTGCTCTTTTCAGACCACACCTGGAGTACTGCACCCAGTTGTGGTCACCACAATTTAAGAAAGATATTAACAAGCTACAATGTGTGCAGAGGAAGGCGGCCAAGATTATCAGTGGTCTGGAAACCAAGCCTTATGAGGAAGGGTTGAGGGAACTGGTTATGTCTAACCTGGTAAAGAGGAAACCAGATGACCCTCTTCCAACTCTACAATTCTGTGATCTATGCTCATTGGACACAATCCATTAAGCACTTTAACTTTTCTATCAACACCAAGTGGCACCTAATGCTGAGTATGTTGCAATTTATCCCGCCACTACCCAGAATGATGGGCATGTGTATGTTTTACAATGACAATCAGTGCAGTCTTGCTGTAACCTTTCAGGCTGCTTGTGTGTGTGGCTCCCATGTTGGATTAGATGGGCCATTGGGCTGATCCAGGAGTCCCTTATGTTCTTACAAGTTCTGTGACAGTGTGGTGTAGTGGTTAAGAGCGGTGGACTCGTAATCTGGGGAACCAGGTTCGCGTCTCTGCTCCTCCACATGCACCTGCTGGGTGACCTTGGGCTAGTCACACTTCTCTGAAGTCTCTCAGCCTCGCTCACCTCACAGAGTGTTTGTTGTGGGGAAGGAAGGGAAAGGAGATTGTTGGCCGCTTTGAGACTCCTTAGGGTAGTGATAAAGCGGGATATCAAAACCAAACTCAACTTCTGTGGCAGAGGCAGGAGTCTAAGCCCATGACATCAAGGCCCTTCATCCAGCTATTTCACTTAATGCTGTTCTTACTTCAATTCCAGGAGTACAACATGTATGGCTGGTGGGTCGGAGAGCTGGACAGCATGGTGGGGATTGTGCCAAAGGAATATCTTATGCCCGCCTACGATGTGGAAAGATGAATGGCAGGTAAGACAAGGCTGAGTTCATATCATTGGGCAACGATTGTGGCGGATCTCCTTCAGGTTTAATCGCCTGCCATGGGACAGTTCTCCTTTACAGTCTCCATACGATGCTCTTGAATAGTTGCTACTCACTTCAGTGGGGCTGATGCACTAGAACAGGCATGGCCAAACCTAGCCGTCCAGATATTTTGGGACTACAGTTCCCATCATCCCTGACCACTGGTCCTGTTAGCTAGGGATCATGGGAGTTGTAGTCCCAAAACACCTGGAGGGCCATGTTTGCCTATGCCTGCACTAGAACTTGCCAGAGAACTGTTCTCAGATACGTCTATCTCTCAGAACCAAGCTACACATTATAATAAATGTGTGGCATGTGTTTTTAAATAGCAGGTAAGCCCCCATCCTCGATCAATTTGAATCGGGGCCTCAGCACAGGCAGTACAGTTCCAATTAAAATTCTTCCCGCCTCACAAACTACTATTTGTTCCGAAAAGAAAAATGCTGTCGCCCCCCCCACCCCACAATACCTATCACTCCTGCCATATTACTGAGATTAGGGAAACCTGCAGCTGCTATTTAAAGACACTGACAAATTCAAATATGCACTTAGTATGTAGTTTGGCCCTCACTCCGTTGCTCTTAATGGCACCTGAAATTCATCACCTGAAGTGGCTGCCTTTTCTCATGGCAAGTCAAAAACTTTGAAGGAACTTTCCTTTTGCATTCCTCAGCTGCTTGCCAAACCCATTACTGTTTCATCGGCTGATAAGTCTTCCCTCAGAGGTGCCTTGGAGTTAACTGAACTGCACTTAAGATAAATGAAACACATAGTGTGATTTTAATCAACCACCAGGAGGTGGTGCTGTTACTTGTGTTGAAGGGAATGCACCAGCTGGGGGGGAAAGGTGAAAGAAGGGATGCTCCAAAATGGTGGACAGTTGAAAATGGAGGGAAGCTCAGCAATTGCTCATTTGTTTTCTATAACTTATCTGTTTCTGAAGATCCCTAAAGATCTAGTCATTGATGAGAGGCAGAGGTATTATATGGCTTATTCTCAACTATAGAGAGAAAACAATTTTACTTCCCTTTGCAAATAATTGTTTTGTCTAGGCAGAGATGAACTGTTGGGTAATTAACTGAGAATCAGCCACCTTTCTGTTCTGCCTGATGAAAACTATTGAGCAACTCCAAAAGATAGCATATTCTCACAGCCATATAAGCTGGCCCAATATAATTGTCATAATATATAAACTGCTTTCTATCTTTGTTGAACCTTGGTAATGACTCAGGTCTTATCTGCTGTTGACTAATGGGAAATTGGCTCTGTGAACCACTGGTTTGTCTTGGGACAGTTGTTTTTAGGATGGGACTACAAGGATGATCATACAGTTGTTGGTTGTTGAGGGTTATCCCTGTCTGGCAGTGCTGCCCACTGATCTGGAAGCACAGCCCCGGATACCAGATAGCAAAGGAAAGAAATCTCAACCATGCTTAGAGACATTCCTGTCTCTATTATATGTGGAATATTCCAGGTCTCTGAACCCTGGCAAAAACAAATTCTGAGGCTGTGTTATGGTGAGATGTTGCTTAAATTGAACAGTGAGTAGGGAGATCCATATCCTTTCATTATTGTGGATGATATTCTCCAGCCCAAGAGCAGGCTGGGTATCTGAAACATTAACAGAGAGTTTGTTAAAAACGCACTGCACACAATGTTTCTTGATTGTCTTTTTACATAAGCCTGGATTAAACCTGGAGGAATATTGTCTCTGGCTCCATCTTCTGGCCTCTCCTTTCTGCTGGAGCAAGCCAGGAAGTCTCCACATTAGGAGAAAGCATTAAGATTCATTAGGTGAATTTTGAGTTAAGAGTGAAGTGGAATTCAGTAAGGTCATACTGTGTTGGCAGGGAGCACATTTATACAAGGCAAGGCTAGGGGAGGAATAGCTGGTTAGACAAAGGTGCTAAAAAGATGTAGGAGTCAAGGTAGAAGAACAAACTATGTCAAAATACAATTTTAAATTTTACAGAATGAGTGACCAATCTGTAGCCTAGGTGCCACAAGTGGCACAGGCAGTAGATTCTCATTGGCTTGACTGTAGCATGGAGTCAGGTCTGATTTCCTGCCCGCTCCCCACACTTAGAGGCAAGGCCACCTCAAGGCATGTGAGTGGGGTGCAGTGTATGCTGCAGTGGAATTAAGAAATACTTTGGACTTTGCTTGGGTGCCCTAGTCCAATAAATTGGCCACCACTGTTTAATTAACTGCAAGACTAGCTCCATGTTTGCTTGGACCTGGGTACCAGATTTGCTCAAGCAAAAGCCCACTACTCTGTCACAAGCTGGATCCTTGATCCAGTGTTACATTTTAAGAACATTCATATGAGTCTGCGATATGATAAATATCATAGAATCATAGAGTTGGAAGAGACCACAAGGGCCATTGAGTCCAACCCCCTGCCAAGCAGGAAACACCATCAGAGCACTCCTGACATATGGTTGTCAAGCCTCTGCTTACATGCCACCCCCAATCTCTACAGCAGTGTGAGATTCCAGGTAGCTCCTGGTGCTCTTTACCCTGAGTCTGCGTTTTGCTTTTATGGTATATGGTATATGGTTTTGATACATGGTTTATATACAACATATATAGACGTGGGTCCTGCTTCCTCCATAGGCACATCAGCATCCTTGCCCTTCAGCTTGCCTTGCTCCCTCAAGTCACACCCCAGCTTCACACTGGTCTCTTTTAATGCAGGCAGAAGTCCCACTGCCTTTGATCCTCATGTTGTGTGGATGACTCATTACCCTAGGCTAACACCTCAAAGGGAAATATGCCTGACTCAATTACTTTCTAACACATGTTAATTTCAACCGATTCACGAGGAGTCTAATACACAGTTTAGGAAGTTAACTTAATTGGTCTCTCACACATGCTAATTAAAGGATTGGAAGTGTCTAGTTATGGATCTGTCCTAAATGTGCATGAGTGTGGCTGTTTCCTGGTTTTAATACTGCAAGCCTTAAACTCTAGCACCTTCAAACCTGTAACACTTTCCTCTGATATCCAGAGTCCTGAGATTACAGCAAGCAGGTGAGCAGGCTTTGTGCCAGATCCACTCAGGTCACTTGCACACTCCTCAATTTACCCTCCCTGCTGGTTTCCCAAAAGCCAAGAGTGGTGAGTTGGAAATTATGCCAGGTCTGGGACTAGATTCATAGGCCCTTTAATCGTTTATGAGCCCTGGGCAAACTGCTCAGCATTCCTTGTGCTGGTGCCTTGTGGCAAGTGATTGCCTGTACTGTATTCACTGTAGGCTTTTCATTTCTAGAAGGAAATTGGAGGCTTTCTTCATATAACTTGAAATTTCCAAGCAGGGCTTATTTTGTGAACCAAGAGCAGAGGGGCATGCAGTACCCTAAGGCTGGATGTAGTGGGTTAGTTACCTAGAATGAAAACCCATTTTTGAAGTTTGTGTTTCAGACATACATAACAGCAAGTCCAGGACCGTTTTTGTGGAGATTGATTGATTTACAATGAGCACAACATTCGCCAGACGTCACAAACGGAGGGGTCCACATCAAGACTGATGAAATATTGTCAATTAAAAAAAAATGGAGTGGGAGGGTCTTGCGGAGCAACAAAAAACCTGGGCTGAATGTGGGCTGTGGGTTGGCCACCTTATTGATCATTCTATTTTCATAGTTTTTCCTCCCAAATGACCATCTTCACATTTATTTTATGTTCCCTCCTAGATAACCTGGGTCTCATCTCTTCCCGTCCCTTGCATTGTTGACGCAACAGAAACACTTCCTAGAACCCCTCTTTGCAATTCCTAAGAAAAATATGTGCACACGAGATGTCCTCAACCCACATTAAATCTGCTGCAGAAGCACAGTCTCCTCTCCTGTTGTTCCTTCAGCCTTTTCCATTCTAAGATAGAGTTCTTCATACTCTAGAGACTTTTGCTGTAGTACTTTCCCCCCACTTGGCACATGCTCTTGTTCAGCAGAAGGTGGCCAAACATTCCACATACATGATGGTGGGGGCAGTACTTGCTTTTGCAGAACACTCAACGTTGACAATATTTCAGAATAAATACTTCTGTCATTTGCTGATTAGAAAGTGTTTATTGTGCTGAAGTTTCTCTCTCTCTCTCTCTCTCTCTCTCTCTGTGTGTGTGTGTGTGTGTGTGTGTGTGTGTGTGTGTGTGTGTTTATCAGCTAGTCAAGTTAGTTTTATTGCTTTAGCCAAAGGCCAAAACATCCAGTACAGAATACAGTATAATTAGAATAAAACTCCCAAATCCCAGATAAAAGTTATGAGGGAGGCTGAAGAGATTCCATTTAGAACAGAGTAATTTGGATTTTATTCATGCTTAAAATATTAAGTATGCTTATAATAAATATACGCTACTTACATTAAGAGAAACATAAAGATTGAAAGACAACTGGGTAAAAAAGAAATAAATGTTTCATTTTTGTTGCTATTCATTTATTGCAGCATCAGAGGTGGGAACGCGTTTTAATAAGAAATCTGGCAGACACGCAGACACACACACACACACACACACACACTCCTACAGAACAGGCCTGTATATTCCAGGTGAACACACCTCACAGCCTTGTCAGCAAGCTGCTTGACTGACCTGTTTTCTTCAAGTCCCAGGCAGGCAGCAAAGACAAAAGGTTTACTGAGCCCCTGTTTGGCTGTCATACATGGCTGCTAGCTGCCTACCTGGATAGGCCACAAGTTGGACAGGCTAGCTATAAATATAGCAATACTATATAAAGAAAAAAAAATCCATCTGACTTACAACTCATGGATAGGTATTTAGACCAAACTCCTAGCCCCCATCTTGTTCAAGATCTAGCTTTTTGCTCCAAAATCTGATGGAAACCCAAAACTGATCTGCTTCAGCTTTAATAATGCAATGTAAAATGCCACTGCAGGCGATTCCTATTTTTTAGAGTGATAAGTGTTGGACTTCAAACTTGATGTGCACGGGAGCCCTTTGCCTATGGATGGAGAGTGTCTTGCAGATCTTAGTGGAAAGGAAATCTTTGTGCTGCTTTGCATGCTAAAGATTCCAGGGTCAATTCCTGGCATCCCTCAGTAGGGCTGGGAGACACCTCAATCTGAAACCCTTGAGAGCTGCTGGCTCAGAATAAATGTTGCAACTAACACATCCAGGACAAGTGCATGGAAGGTTGCCTGCCTACACCTGGATCTCTGGGATAAAGGTGGCAGAGCCCTCACTCTCTGACACAATGGATCTAGTTGTGTGAGTTTTATTAAACTACACCTCCAGGGTGTGACATAGCTGAGCTATGAGACTGCAAACCATCTGCCACACTGTGATGCCAGCCAGCGGAAAGCTGTTTCTCATCATATTTCAGGTGTAGAGGTCATTGAAGCCACAAGATGGCGGTAGTTAACTGCTCACCTGGTACATCTAAATTCCCAGTGGTAGCAAACCTGGAGTTCTTCCCCTCCCACACTCCCCAGGGATGACATGTGAAAAGATAGTGTTTCATGTTGACAAATCCAATGGACGTGCTTCGTGGATGAAAACCTATGCTGTGACCTGCACACAGCTTACTTAAAATCCACTGAAATAAGTAAGATTCTCAGTAGGTCAACTGTGTGCAAAATTGCAGCCTTTACATTTGGTTTCAAAATGGCTTAACTGAAACTAACTAGGGAACGCCTTAAGCAAATTCCTCTAACTTGAATTTGCATGTAGGACTTTGCAAATGATTTTGTTTCAACATTCACTGTTACTGAGGCAGAAACAAGGAGAGCAATCTAGTCCCATTTGATCACGGCCAACACACATAGGGCTAAAAGTAGCTTGGATGCCTTTTCACCTGTATCATTGTCTGAACATGTGGACATGTGCGGAAGTGACATGGCACAAAATAGATGTGCTGAGTACACTTCCCACATTCCCATTCAGTCCTCCAACTCTGCCTGGGTAACTTGCTAGTAGCATAAGGGAAAGGGAGATAGGGATATGAGATGCACACACAGAGCTACCATTCATCAGATTGCCTTGGTATAAATCTGGCAAGCTTCACATTCCTCCCAGAATCTACCAATGGGACGTGAGGTTTAAGATTTTAAAATAATCCTTCTAAGTCATATTTGAAAGCAAAATTGCAAGTTTTCAGAAATTCTGACATTTTACCAAATTTCAGTTTTAGAAAATGCAGAACGCAATTCTTTGAGTAATGTGAACTAGACTACCTTCATGTCAGTGTGGTGTAGTGGTTAGTGTGTTGGTCTAGGACCTGGGAGGTCTGAGTTCAAATCCCCACTCAGCCATGGAGCTCACCGGGTGTCCTTGGGCCAGTCCTAGCCTAGCCTACCTCACAGGGTTGTTGTGAGGATAAAATGAGGTGGAGGAAAGCTGTACAACACCTTGAGCTCCTTGGAGGAAAGATGGGATATAAATAAAATAAAATAAAAGTAAATAAAATAAAGTAAAATATGTTCACATATTCATTTATTTATTTATTGCATTTATATCCCACCTTTCTCCTGATAGTATACAATTGATTACAACTTGCTTTGGACAAACAAGTGGTGCATTTTGCCATCATGTCCCATTTAATTTCCCCGAGACATCTACTTGTCCACTTTGCAGACAAGGCTACATGGGCCCTTGGCTGGTCTACATGTTGTTATTACAGCATGGTCTTCTTGACAAGTGTTTGGTAGAGAAACTGGAGTAAACAGGAACTCTCCAGGGTGCTGAAACATGCATAAAATAACCCACTATCCTATTCATGAAAATAGATTCCTCTTCTTACCCAGACTTTAAAGTCTCTTCATATGATGTGCAATAACATCCACATCAAAGACGGCATGTATACTGCAACATATGAAATTTAATGTACATTTATTTCACATAAACACAAGCACTCTCTTGGCAATGCTTTAGATTATTTGCATTAAGCAGGGGGACTAAATGGCTTATAAGATCTTAGCCAACATAGCCTAGGAAATTTACCACTTTGGAAAGATACTGATAATTCTCTTTTAGAGCCTTAAGATCTCCCAGAACTACATTTCCCAGAGTTCCTTGAGAGAGGGAAATCGTAACAATTGATTTAAATTGAAATGTAGTCAAGCTTTTAGAGGGTTTCCATAGCATGGATACAGATTGGGCATTAAGAATGGGAACATTCAGAAACCAGAATGTGAAGAATGTTCAACCTATTTGAACATTACATCTTCTGAGCTCAGGCTAGCTACATGTGAATGCAACTATTTCAGATAGCAATTAGAGAGAAAGAATAAGCAACAATGAACAAAAATTCATTAACACATTTCCTTTTTTTCAGTATTTCAATAAAGGGTTATGAGTGATTCAATATAAAAGGTCAGTTTGTTTCCATGTCATCTATTTTGTTATGTACTGAATTCATTTTTAGAGTCCCAGCAGATGTTTAGTGTTTATGTTTAATACTCCAGTAAACATTGCACTGTGCCAAGACGTGTTCTGATTTGCTGTTATCCTTAGCTTTACTGTGGTAATAAGCTGTGTCCACAACTCCACATTTACAAAAAAGTTATTTCAAACTTGAGTAACTGTTATAGCTTCAACATATTCTGGAAACTGGAGTTTTGTGAAATAACTGACAGGCATTATAAAAATTCAAGAACACATACCAGCCAGGCAATGACACTCAAGGAGGGTATGACGTAGGGCTGAAGCAGGGTGTAGCTTGGGGACAGAGGTTATGGCTTGGGGGCAGATCCTGAGAACCAGATAGAGAGGTCCCCTATCCCTTCTACATACACCTGACAGCAAACACTGATGTAGTCAGGACAGCAGAATTTGAAGGCAGCAATGCTTTGGCATCCCAGTTGCAGGAAACGAGTGCTCTTGTGCTCAAATCCAGCTTGTGGGATTTCCCACAGGCATCTGGTTGGCTAGACCAGATGGGCCATTGGCCTGATCCAGCAAGCTCTTCCTATGTTCTTATCTACACACTCGGAGAAACCCAAAGGATGGCAGAAGCACACACCATCTTTAGGATGTTGACTGACCACTGTTGGAGGAGGAATGGAATGAAGTATCCTTGACAAGGGCATGGCTGGAATCTTTGGCATAAGTCCCACTTGTACTTTTAATTATCAGATCCGGAGGCAAAAAGCAAGTCAGGGGAGAGGCTGTCTTCTTCAGCATACTCAGTGTGTGAGCTTCCCTAAGGCATCTGGCTGCCTGTTATTTGAAGGCGGTGCTAGGCTTGATGGTCCTTGTGGTCTGACATTTTAAGATAACAATTCAGTTCTTACTTTGATGCAGGACATAAACAGACACAATCCTGCTGACAAGGATGGTCCAGTTGCAGGAAGGAAGGAATTTACCTCTCATTAGGAAATATTTGCCTACAGTTTCTGTAAGTCCAACTTTGCTGCCACAGAGACCACTTGGGCATGGAGAGAGATGAGAGAGGCACCTGGCGGGGTTATTAGCAAACTTGGAGTTCATCCTTCTGCAGGGACTGGTTCATAATTACAGTCATTTTCTAGCTGTGCGATGAGTGTTTCATCAGGGCCTGCCTGGCTCTATCTCTCCAACCCTCATCAGTCACTAGAAGGGCTCTTTAAAGAGACAGCAGCTCCACCACCACCAGCCCTCTCCCTCTCTATTTCTTTCTGAACAGCTGTGCTTTAATTGGGAAGACATATTTGAACCTCTCAACTCACAGGAGGCAGGGATCGCTGCCTACCGCAAATTGTTTGCTCTTCTGCACAACTGTGTGGCCCAGCAGAGGAAAAATAAAGGGCACAATTCACTGAGAAGTTCTCCCGCAAAATCTCTATTGAAATAAATGGGAGCACATCTGCTTCATTTCAGTGTGGATTGTGTCCAGTCTGATCTTCTTGTAAATCAGCTCCCAGTATTCCATCTCACACTCCCAACATGCTCTCATATTCTAGCATGACCAAGACTCAGAACACAGGGCTGCCTTTATTCTCTGTGGTTCCCATTGAGGTCTGCGGCCTCAGCAGTGGCTAAGGCGGGGAATTGGCAAAATGACTGGCATCCGTCTCCTCCCTCTGCCCATCAAGGCTTACTAGCTCTCAACAATATTTAGCATGCACACAGCACTTTTGTGTCCACATGCATCAGCCTTGTTAGGTAGGTTAGTACTATTAATCCACATAGTTCAGGTGTGGGGAGCTGAGAGTGTGTTTCCACAGAGTTTATTGCTGCAGTGAAATTTAAACTAAGGTCTTCCTATTTGCAACTCAAGTCTCTAAGGCACTTTGCTACAGTAGCTCCTAGTGATAATGTGAATAGGGGAGGACAGATAATAAGCCAGGAGCTTTTTGGACGGAAGCTGTTAAAAATAAAAATTAAATTAAAAATCTACTACATAGGAAATCTTTATAGTGAGGGTAACTAACCTTTTTGGCATGGGTCACATTTACACTTGGCCAGCGCAGATCAGCTGAGAAGGGTAATCACCCCTTCTCCCTCATGAAATGGCTGATATGATTACGTAGGCACTGTGCCCTGTACAACATTGTTTCTGCTTATTTTTGTTTCCCTTTTTGCCACTGCTCCTAAACTTGGTTGGTTCTTAGAGAGTGAAATGATTTTTATTTTTTTTACGAAGCCAGACCACACACCCCAAACTGGGGATTAGCCACCCCTGCTCTGTAGATCCACTGACTTGAGCAGTACTGCCTCCCATAATCCAAAGTAATTGTAAGAATCTTTTCTTAAAACTTTCCTATCATCTCATGGGAACAGAACATGTCCTGCACCCAGTCACCCCACTCTAGAGAAGGCCGTGTTCCTAGTGCCTGGGCTACTTCACACTTCGGGCACAAGCTTGGCATATATGGGCCCAGTGAAGGCTGGACCATAAGGGCAAGGAGAGCACTGCTCCACTAATCTCCAGTCTATCATTAGCCAGCCCCCACCTGCCTGCCTTCTTACTAAGAAACAGAATAGATACACTTGTCACTCACTTTGGCTCCGCCTGCCTCTGATCTCCCTTGTCTTCTGCCCTGCCAGCCCCCATTACATGGACATCTCAAAGAGCTGAGCCGGGATCTGCTGTTCTTCATGCATAGATTTTATCTTCTGCACCAAAGCTATGGTGTGAGCTTCGGCAAAGCTCAGATCCCTGCTCTGTAATATAAGACTCATGTTGGCCTTGCTCACAAAAATCCTAAAAGAACAGCAATACCGTATAGTTTACAAAGTACTTTGCATGTGGAATGGCACCATGCAGGAGTGCCAACTTGAATAAAATATTGTGCAGGCCCAGGTAAGCCCCGTCCCACATAATTACATGATGCAGTGCATGCACACGCACACACACACACCAATTGAGTGGGAATGCCTATCAACTTTATGGGGGCCCAGCCCCCTCAAATGTTTTATTGTGGGGTCTAAAGCCCCTACAGCCCCCGAGCTGGCTCCTATGGCACCATATAAAATGATTAGCTATGCCAAACTGGCAAGCTGACTCCAATGTGGCTCTCTTCTCATCTCAGTAACACAACTTCACGTCTATAGAGTGTTTCAAGGACCTCACGTGATCCTTGCAACACCCTAGTAGGATTGGTCACTGCTGTTAGTCCGATAATGCAGAGGGTTGCCCATAGCTAGTTAATTAACTTTGAAATCATAAATGTGAATTTCTCATTTTGGAACTAGGCGTCTCTTGGTGTTTCCACAGCATTGTAGCAATTAGCAAGGCGCTGTGGCTCAAATGAGTAAAGGCAGCCAGCTCCCTCCTGCACATTTGTAAGATAAGCCTCTGGAAGCAGGTCCCAGGAGATAAATCCCAGTAAGGTCTGAATCCTTCATCTCCCTTTTAGGAACCAAGCCCTGGGCCCAAGGAGGTCCCCATCTATCTACAGCTAGTATCCCAAGCAGTAAAACCAAGGTAGCACTTCTTTTGTTGTTGTTGTTTTAAAAAGGGTGGGCTAAGGTAGTAGATAACCCTTGGGGTCTCTTCCAACTCTACAGTTCCATGTTTCTATGTTCATTGGCCTGGAAGCCTTCCCTTCTAATGCCAAGATTAGAAGGAGCAGATTGTAGGTTCTTGGTTGTGAAGAAAAGGCGCTTGAAGCATATGCAGAGTGGCATTCATCTTCATTATTAATTTGTATCATGGATGGCAAATGTAGTGCTATCCAACTGATGCTAAACTCCAACTTCCATCTGCCCCAGCCAGCATGGCTAATGGTCAGGAACGATGGGAGTTATAGTTCAACATCTGGAGGGCTGCGTGTTGGCTATCCCTGACTCATATGTTGCAGGGTCAAGATTCCTATTCAAAACTGTCTCAAATAAAGCTCTGCTTCAAGGTCATCTTGAACTTCCCCTTTATTTTAGAATATTGGACCCAAATTGCAGTGACTTGATGGGGAGGGCGTAATAGTAGCAGGGGTCCCCTGCATATTCTAATTCACATGCTTGTGCGGCTGCAAATCCAGTGCTGAAAGGACGATCTGCAGTCAGCCCAGTTCAAATAGAGCCTGGTGTTTTTTCTTGCCGTTTTTACTTTTGGCAAGAGGTGGCGCGTGGAGAATAAGGGTGCAGGATTCGTGTCCAGGCCTTGATAGAAAGAAGCATCTCTCCCGCGTCTCAGATGGCTGCCCACATCTCGATCCGCAGCTGCCGCCCCACAACCCTGAGCTTAATGAGCCTGCAGTAGGCACAGCACTCAACCTCTCCCTCCCCCCTTTTTTTTCCTTTCCCCCTAATCACCACCCTGAAATTCCAGGCTGCTGGCAGGCACAGCAAAAATTACTTTCTCCATTTTTTTTTTTTTTTTTAAGGGCAGGCGCCTGCCAAGAGAAACTCGGAATGGAGCAGAAGGCAGGGAGACTTGGGGAGCCTTAATGATGCTCCGCCAGAAATCATGCAGGCAGCGGGGAAAGAAAGAAAAGAAACAAGCCAAGAGAGATGTTTGCAACTCCAAGCCTTGACCTGGCTAACAGCTTGCAGCTCCAAGGGTGTTAATCCCCACTCCCCAATCTCTCAGCAGAGGAAATAGCAAGAGTTTGGAGGAGCCAGAAAGCCAGAGACAACCCTGCAACAAAACAGAGGGAGGCACTCTCCTCTGGAGGCAAATTTTGGGGCTCCCATTAAAGGTGGAAGGTAGAGCAGTCTGGCCAGCAACTTCTCCAGTGCAAACCTCACTGAATTGAGAGAGAATAGCTTTGAGTATGTGCAGGATATATTTTTTGCCTCCCTAAATAGCCAAGCAGCATGGTTGGACTTGGAATAAGCCCACGTTGAAAGTGCGATAGACACAATCTGTGCTGAAGTTATCCAGGGAGCCTTGAGAAGGAGAAGGGAAAGCCAGCACTTGAGCTAAGATCTCGTTAAGAAGCAAGGAACCTCCAGGCCAAGTTAGTCCCTTACAGGAACTAAATGGATCTCTGCACAGCAGGGAGGCTAAACCAGCTTTAACCTAAAAATAAAGCCTGCAGATGTTGATATTGCTGTGGCACTCCTTGCAGAGAACCATTTCCTTTAACACATTCAACCCTGCACATTTGTACTACACCATTTCTAAAGGCAAAGGGCGGCTGCACTTATTATTGCCTAGATCTACAATCCCTGCCTTTTAATCCCGGCTGTATTGAGACTAGACACATTAAATGGAATTCATCCCAACTCTCATCAGCCCCAGCCAGCATGGCCAGTGATCAGGGATTATGGGAGTTGTAGTCAAACGGTTGGAGTACCACAGGTTCCCCACACCTACCATGCAGACTTAAAATGCACTCAGTATGCTCAGAGGGTTTCTTGTTCAATGTTTTAGTGTTACATTCCTAGCTTTGGCCCTCCTGTTGCAAACATGCCAAAGGCTCAGCGCTGCTGAATCTCCCCTCAAGGTCTCATTTAAATTCTTGGTTTGTGAAGCAACAGGCACCAGGGCTCACTTTTACCTTGTCCAAGGTTTGTTAGGGACTGGCTGCCATTTCACCATGGGGAAGGAAAAGGTGTTCTGCATACCCAGGACTCTCTAGCCAGCTCACAGTTGTAGAGGGAAAGTATCAGAGAATGAGAATCCAGTGAATGCCACGATAAATGTTACATTGCTAGATCAAATCAAGATCTACATAGCCTGGCTGTCTGTCTCTAAATAATGGCGAGCCAGCTGCCTTAGGAAACTCTCAAGCAGGATGCAGAAGAGATCACCATTCCTCACTTGCCCTCAGCAGCTGGTAGTCAGATATGCCGACCCTGAACATGAGGTGTGCCATTCAGCAATCACAGCTCATAGCTAGCCACAGATCGTCCTACATAAATTAGTATACTCCCATTTTGAATACATGTGGGTTCACTCTTCATGCTGTGAGCACCTTGTTTCCTATACCAAGTAGGTAACACCCGCCCCAACTCAGCCATTCAACTACACAGAATGAGGTGGTAAGAGTTCTGGACTGTACTACTTCAGACTGTGGTGGAGGGGGCTGGGAAAAAAATACTCCCCCACTTAGAAAATAAGACTCCCTGCATGGAGAAAGCTAGCATGTCAATAACTTACAGTGCAGGCCTCTCCTGGCAGTGTTCCTGTTCTTCTTCCAAGGAGTTGCGTTGGTTGTTTTTGCATGGAGGAACAATGGAAAATGAGCATCACCAGCACCTATAAACTGAAGTGCATCTCTGGACTCTGCCACCTCATTCTGCTGTGTGCTTGGAAGCCAAAAAGCCATCAACACATTCTACAACATGTCTACTACTGATTGCACAAACTTTGGTTTGTCCTGAATCTGTAGGGCAATATAGATACTAAAAGTGTTTTTGGTCTGAACCTGAGCATAAAATGAAGCCCTGCCTAACTTGCACTGGTTCCCTACTGGTTGTCTCATCATCTCTCTCCAAATACACTCGAGAAGAGAGAGAGCACCATGCGGAAAGGGGAGGGAAGACTTGTGTTGAGTTTTCAGGAGGGTGGGAAATCAAATCTCCGAACAGCTCCGAATGACTGTCTGGAAGCTTCGAAAGCTGAGCTGGCAAGGGCAGGTGGTTGCACAGCTGCGCCATTTGGATCATGCGCTCTCATCAATATTCATGAGGCAGCCCAGCCAATCAGGAGAGTAGCTGTCATTAGTGAGCATCTGGCTAGTGAGGAGAGGTTTATTCTGTTTTTGTTTTTTGAAGTGAACTTCTTTTGACATTTTGAGAATTTTCCTCTGTAGGTTTCAAAGTCCTCTTTGCCCACCCTCCACCTGCGCATTTGGCTTGATCCCTTTTGCGGCACACAAGGCCCAAAAGCCCCCTGCAATGTAAAGCCATAACTAAGGAGAGGCAGAGGAGATGTGAAATTGGGGGGTGGTGGTGGAGGGCCTCCAGAGGTATCGCATCTCAATTTTTTAAAGTAATAATGAGTGCCTAGTCTGATATAGCCTCAGCCGCATGACTACTTCCTACAGTGCTCCACTAACTTAAGACTCTAACAGAAGACAGCAAGACTGTATCAGAAGTACTTGTGTCAGAAGTAGCACATGACCTTGGGTTCTTTTGGCACCAGAAGGGCATGAAAAGGAGCCATGCTGCAGCAGCAACTATGCAGCTGAAATAATATAGAGGAACTTAAATAGATACATAGCACTGTACCTAAATGTTCAAAGCACTTCATGTACATGATCTTATTAATCTTTAGCATCCCTAGTAAGGAAGGCCAGCATTATTATCCCTATGTTACAGGCAGAGAGGCAAGGCCAGTGAATAATAAAAGGTAAAGGTAAAGGTACCCCTGCCCATACGGGCCAGTCTTGCCAGACTCTGGGGTTGTGCGCCCATCTCACTCAAGAGGCCAGGGGCCAGTGCTGTCCGAAGACACTTCCGGGTCACATGGCCAGTGTGACATCGCTGCTCTGGCGAGCCAGAGCTGCACACGAAAACGCCGTTTACCTTCCCGCTAGAAAGCGGTCCCTATTTATCTACTTGCACCCGAGGGTGCTTTCGAACTGCTAGGTTGGCAGGCGCTGGGACCGAGCAACGGGAGCGCACCCCACCGCGGGGATTCGAACCGCCGACCTTTCGATCGGCAAGCCCTAGGCGCTGAGGCTTTTACCCACAGCGCCACCCACGTCCCTTAGCGCCACCCGCGTCCCTTCAGTGAATAATACCATCTCTTAAATCTACTCAGTGAGTTCTTGACCAAGCTGAAATTTGAACTGGGGGACTTTTGTCTCTTAACTGCTGTGCAGCCATGAAACATCAAGTTGAAATAGTCTAGAAGTAAAGACTAAGGTGTAAATCCCTACAAAACAAAGTCTAGTATCCAGCAACAGCCCAAACACCAACACCAACGTAATCCAAAATACCACATGCCACAAGCAGAGGCCAAGTTCGTGACAGAAAACAGCTTACTAAGCAAATTATGGCTGGTAGGGGCTGATGGGAATTGGAATTCAACAACATCTGGACAGCCACAGATCCCCAAAAGCTGCTACAAGATTTTTTAAAATCCCAGATTCATGACCTATCCCACTTGCCAGTAAAACCTTTTCCTACCTCCAGACATATCAGTCTTTCAGCCAAGGAAACATATCCATGCCAAGTGAAAACTAACTGACAGATCACCCCATCACCAAAACACTCTCCTGTTTGCCCCAATATCATAAGAGACCTTCCCTATTATTTAGGGCTGCCCATTTTTTATGCCTTTAGTGAAAGGTTAACCAAAACCTTACCAGGGACACTGAAGTCTCCCATGTCTCCTAAATAATAATAATATTTAACCTGGATTGGCTCCAGCTCCTCCTATTATAACATGCCCCTAGCCAAGCACCTGAACTATCCACTGGCAATCCATGCATAGTATGATAGGTGCTACAAGTGTGGGATGAGGTTGGCAGAGGTTATTCACAAGGGAACTGCATTTTGGTTAAATCAAACATTCTCAGGTTGGGTAAAAAGCAAAGCACGGTAAATGGACATTGACTGGAAATGTTATCCTTTTTTATTTTTGCAAGTATACACATTTCTGAAGATTCACATATACAGTATCTTAGAGGATGTTCTCACTGTGCACCTGTTGCAGCAAGGGATCTCCTTCTCAGTGCTGCAATCTGTGGCTGCTAGGGAGTGTGCATGAATGAAACAAAATCCCTTCCTGCTTCATCAGTACTCAAGGGGGCGGACTCCGATAAAATGGGACAGACAGGTGCCACTGACCACCCTCACATGGATGCTCCCATGATCTCCGTGCTATAAGATCCTGCAAGAGGATCTTGTGAAGAGGGCCTTGCAGCTTACATCCCAAGGTCAAAATGACTGGAAAGTCAACAACTGGTGAGATGTATATCTGAACTTGGCCTGTCTGTTGATGGATGTAATAGGATATTCCATTATTACTTTCTATACACACCATTCTATATACACCACCAGAACTTGAAAGAGAGGACCACTTGCTTCTCTTGTTTTTCTGCACCCTCCTCAGTTCCACATCTAAAAAGAAAATATGTCATAACTGGGTGGCAGACTGGGGAGTGGGAGAGTGAATGATTAAAAGCAACGTATGACCAGAGTTTTCAGGTGATAGCAGTTCTACTTGCATGTTTGTTTTACTGAAATATTTGGAGAGAGAAAAAGATCTGAAAAAAGGTCAAAGCACTTTAATTGAGGAGTTTCTCTGCCATTTCAAAACTCAAAGGCCACAGACTGAATCTGCAAGTTACAGCAGAAAGCACCCAGACACCAGAGTTGATGTTGGAGGGCAAGAAACTTCCTAACTTTCATTAAAAAGGGTTTTCGGGGAAGTGTATGGGTATCACCAGAAGCCTAATTTCATAATCCCCCCAACTTTGGGAGACAATGGAGACAGAGGAGAAGAAACAGTGAAAAAGAGAAAGTAAGAGATGTTTCATGCAGACCTCCCAGCCTATTTCTTTTAGCTCTGCATTATCTTCTACCCAAAGGAGAATGGGCAAGTCAGAGGATCTCCATAAGATCTTTGGTCCTCTGCCTGTGCAATGACAATTGGAAGGAAATTATTTAATACCCTCACAAAGATACACAGTGGTGGGGGTATGGAGGGGTCATCTTATTTCTAGAGCACATGATGGGTTGCATGCATCAAACATACAAGAGCATTACAGAATAACCTCCTCATTTCCCCCTCGATGTTCTTAACACTCGCACCCTCTAACCAGAAGAATCAGCTCTGGTGCTAATGAGCTGGCGAGGGTGCCCAGCCACTCATCCCAGCTGCATGCAGCTCCGCCAGGGAAACCCAGATGTGGGCTTGGCATCCACAGCCAGCAGGTGGGATCTCTGGCTCTCTGTAACAAAGGAAAGTCCAACCCCAGGCGAACTGTTTTTGACACGCCTACAGGGTAACCAAAGACAGCTGGGCCTCTGCAAGAAACACTATCAGCGATGGAAAGGAGGAGGGAGAGAAAGGGAACGCAGCCAAAACAAAACTGAGCAGCTTCCTGCGTAGGATTGTTTGCCAAAATCTACAGAAGGTGGGATAAGAAGTGATAGGCTGACATGCCCTTGCTGGAAGCCAGCTCATTTTCTACAAGGCAGGATCAGGCTGCAGAAACAGGAGCTACATCATATAATTTACAGCTACTGCAGTATTCCTAGGCGTGAGCTTCAGCCTCTTGGGCATTGGTCCAGGCTGGTCGCCCACTCAGGTCACCAGTTACAGCATAGGAGTTGGACCCTGGAGTTTTGACAGGCAATGCAATTTCCAGGAAAGGGCTAGAGACAGAGCTCCAAGCACATCCTGGAAGGAGCCCTTTTCCCTCTTGTTCTCACTGTTCCTTGACAAGGTCAGCTGATGCTACGGTGTCAACCGGCAGTGGCTCCTCTTCCTCAGAATCCGGGCTCTCCAACTGGCTGTCTTCCATGCTGATGTCACTCCAATGAGGGTGAGATTCCACAGAGCTTTTGGAAAAGAGGGTTGGGTTTCAAAACAAGGAGGTAAGAGAAAAGGAGGGTTGGGTTTCAAGAAAAAGGGGAAGGAAGGGAAGAGAGATGATACTTTGTTGGCAATCTCTGGTTCCTTCACAGAACTATACATCCCAGAGTTCCTTGGTTTGGAATCAGACCAAACACATTTACACCTACACTGCCAATGTATCGTTTAAGACAGAGGTGGGCAGATGGCACATCAGGATCTCCTGGGAGAGCTCTAGGTGATTTGAAGTAGGTCAGCAAGCGTTTTTGGCTTCCAATTGTTTAACAATGGCAACAACCAAATAACTCCCATCCACCACCCCAGTTATTAAGAAAGCTGGAAAGAGGGCACAAGAAATTGACCCCCTCCCCCCTGTTCTGGTACTGAAAACAAATTTCTGGCAACAGATTAATTTAATTCCAATGGGGGTTTTTTGTACCTGACTCTGATTGTTAGATCTTGGGGTTCTAGTAAAAACCAAAACAGATCCTGCAAGCATGAACTCTGCTCACCCCTGCTCTGAGAAATATGGTTAGGATTGCCCCCCCCCCCCCATGCACACAGTTGCTTAGAGAGACAAAGCACCACACTTTCAAATGGCGCACCCAGGAATCCTGTGTGATATGGAAGAATGCTGCAGTTTATCTCTTGGGAAGTATGGTGTAGCTGTTTTGACTGGTTAAGAACCATAGCCAGTCTAACATCAAAGCACCACTGTGAATTAAGGAAGAGCGGGAGATGGAAGAACGGCACACAATTGTAGATGAGCAGGAAAATAGTGCAGAAAATACTGTACTCGGTAACTTAAACCTCACTAAACACACACACACGTATTATAACAAATTCAACAAAACTACATCTGAAAGAGAAAAAAGCTTTCAAGACCAGAATTTAGTTCACCCCCCTTTGGCTCAAAACCATAACTGTTTTTTTAAGATTATGGGAAATGATGAAATCCAACTACTGAAAAAGCCTGTAGTGCGGTGGTTAATTGCTTGGTGATGTCCAAGCCTTGCTTACTTGATTAACGAGGCTGATGGCACTTGATTGAGGAGGAGGTGGAAAGCATGATGTTCCTGGAATCTGTGGCACTACTCTACTTTTTCTGCCCTGTCTCTGGGAGAGAGAAGAGACGGGAGCAGAGCTCATACGCAACTGATTTCCCATTCAAATACTGACCTTTCTCTTCCAATCCAGCTCTTTCCCCCAGATGGGAACTGTTTTCATTCTAGATTCGCTTCAGGGTTTTCAGCATCTAGTACAAACTGCACCAACACACCCAGTTCCGATTACCTGCTGCTGAAGTCCCCTTTGGCCAGCAAAGCAGTATGGCTGTCCTCCTCCTGCACCCAACCACAGTTCGACATGGCGTAATGGAGAATGGCATCTGTGACGCTCAGAGAGCCCCGACCCTGGACGCAAGCTTCAATCTCTGGTATAGAGAGCTGGCTCTGGAGGAAGAGGTGCAGCTGGCTATCCGAAAGGAGCACAACATTTTGTACCACCCTCAAAAAGAAAATGGAAGGTAGTAAGTACCAAACCAAAGGGATAGCAAACAGTGCCTGGTAAACCATGCTTTCTGTATTACAGTATTTTAATATTTTTTTGGAAGCCGCCCAGAGTGGCTGGGGAAGCCCAGCCAGATGGGCGGGGTATAAATAATAAATTATTATTATATTATTATTATTTCTGTACAAGAGAGCCTTCCCTAGGACTTCTTCCCACATCAAGCAGCCCTTCCTGCCCTTCTCTTCCACTTGGCCAAGTCTTAGCTTTTGGCAGGCTAGCTAAGGGAGTCAGAGATAAGCCAAATGCACACAAACGTCTGCCCTACAAAAGAGAGCAATCATAGGGTTCAGTGAAGGCTGTCTACCTCCAAGCATCTGCTGCTCAAAGTGACAACCTCTCAGCCTAATAGTAGGGACAGTCCTGTTCCACTATCAAGTTAAGACTTCATGGGAGTTGTATTCCAGCAGCCTGGTCATGTTGTTCAGATGCCTGATTATCGTCTTCCAAAGCAACTATTTTATTCCCAACTTAAGAATGGAAAGCATGATGAGGTTTAAACAAAAGAGGTTTAAAGACTCTCTCAAGGCAAATCTCAAAAAATGCAGTATAAACACTGACAACTGGGAAACACTGGCCTGCGAGTGCTCCAGTTGAAGAACAGCTTCTACCAAAGGCATCATGGACTTTGAAGAGGCACAAACTCAGGATGAAAGGGAGAAATGAGCTAAGTGGAAGGCACATTTGGCAAATCCTCACCGTGATCTACTCCCACCTGGAAACCTATGTCCCCGCTGTGGAAGGATGTGCGGATCCAGAATTGGCCCCCCACAGACAAACTGTTAAGACCATATTCATGGAAGCAGTGGCAGAGCGTGTGCCCGCACTGCCTGGGGCAGGTGCACGGGGTGTGGAGGGCACCCTCCCATGCACCACAGTTCAATGTAGGAGAGGGGCAGGGAAGCTGCTACCCACTCTCTTTCTGCTCTCTGCTGCCAGGTCAGGCCAGGGTCAGACATGACCCAGTGGGAGAGCTGCTGCTGCTGGGCATGAGGTGTGCCGCAGCTGAGGAGGGTGGGTGACAGCACTGCCACCCACTCGCCTGCTCTCCTTCCCAGGTCAGGCCTGACTTGTGGGTGGAGCTGTGCCAGCCACAAGCACCGCAGCCAGAGGGCAGCTCCTGGTGCAGAACCAGGCTCCTATGAAGGAGCCTGCTATGGGGGTGCCTGTTTGCGCCCCCTCTCAAAACTGCGCCCAGGGACACGGCACCCACTGCACTCTCCATGCGATGCCTTTGTATGGAAGACAATCTTACTTAGCTACAAGTGATCCCACAGTACAGTACAGTACAGCAGGGCTATAGGTTCCCCAACCTGATCTAACCCATTACTACTTTAAAACATGTTGGAAGTCACGTTGGGTATTGTGGCAGGTTTTTTTTAAGTGCAAATGTAAGGTATAACTATTCTTTAAAAATAAATAGATATAATGTTTCTCAAACTGTTATTTCCAACAAATTGCTTGAGACACCTGGAGAATACTCAGGTTGAATGATTACATCTGCACACCATCTTTGTAGAGGCCAGGAGAAACGCAACACATAACCGCTATGTTGTATTTTCCACATACTGAAAGACAGCACCACAGAGCTGGCTTGTCTAACTCTCCAAGTTTTAAAGGGCCATGAGATATACAGGAAATTGCCTTATACCAAGTCCGACCAATGGTTCAGTACTGTCCACTGACAATGGCTCTCCTGCATTCAGGTAGGAGTCTTTCCCAGGCTGACCTGGAAATTACAGGATCTGAATCCAAGACCTGCTGCATGTGAAGCATGTACACAACCACTGAGCTATTGCGCTTCCCCTGACAGCACAATAGAGCACCTTCCTTGCAGTGGGGATCAGCCAAGTGGAGGAAGGGAGATGTTGCCCTCACTCTGGGCTAACTGCTGCTCACTCCAACTACATTTCTAAGTCAGTCTCCACATGTGAGAGCCGGGATAGCAAAGTGAATGTATTGGACTAGGAGAAGACCTTCCACCATAAAGTCCTCTGGGTAACCCTAGGCCAAGGCATCTGTCTCTCTCTGGCCTAGGCTACCTTACAGAAAGCTTTCAAAGATAAAGCAGGGTGACCCCACCTTATACCCAAAGCTTCTTAACAGGAGGACAGGGTAAGAATTAAAAAAGAAGTGCAACGGAAGCTAAACGCACTTATCCCAGGCCAGAAGGGGAAAAGAAAGGGGCAGATTATGGGGAATGGAACACATTAATGTAACAATTCATGGGAACGTTCTTTCTTATGGAGAAGCCCAACATATACCCACATTTCTGCCAAATGTATGACAGCATCCAAGCTCATAACTCTGCCCTCCCCCACCTTCGTTCCTACTTTCTACTCACTTCTCCAGGAACTGCTGAAGCCCTTGCCTCCGCTTCTCAATGAATTCATCAGTGCTGCCTGCAAAGAAGGTGGACTTCCCTGGAAGTTCTGGGACAGGCCTGAAAGATAAGAATGAAGACACTCCAGTCAAGTTGCATGCACATTAATAGGAAAAGAGATGCTTCCAGTCTCTGACTATATTCCAAGAGCTTGTTGTGCACTATTGAAAAGGGAACCCTCTGGAAACTACTAGTTCTATCAGCTACCTCCTGCATTTTGCTCTTGTCAGGAATGAAAATGACTTCCCACAAACTCTCACACGACTCCTTTGATTTTGGCAATGAAACTGGTCAAAGCACATTAGTGAGATGCACATCTTCCACAGGACTGACAGGAGCTGTTAGCACATGACGGGTCCCCTTACGAAAAACTCAGCATTTCTGCAAGGTGAAGCTGATGTCTTTGAATGGTCCTCAGCACTAAATTATCAAGCTGGATTTGCAGAAAAGTTATGTAGGTTTCAGGATGCTAGATCAGTATCAGAGCAGATGCTAGATCAGTAGCAGAGCTGGGCTCACCTGCAAGTTAATAGATGTAACATGAGCTTTGCAAAAGGTAAATTGCAAGCCTCTTCTAAGTTCTAACAAAAGAAATCAATATATAAAGCAGCCTTATTCAGAGGGTAGCTGTTGCTCCTTCTTGCCAGTAACATCTCTGACTGGCAGCAGCTCTCCAAAGGTGTCAGGCAGGGGATCCTTTTCCCAGCACTGTTAAGTCCAGATCACTTTTAACTTAAGACATCAGGGAATGAACATGGGATCCTCTGCATGCAAAGCATGTGCTCTCCCAATGAGCTGCTCTTCATTAGGCACATTTTAAAGGCTTCCATTCAAACAAATGCATTTAGAAACCTCAACTAGTTTTATTTTCAACAGAGCTATATTGGGGCATAGGCCCTGCCTATCCTGGTGACGTTTTTCATAGGCTTAGCAGACAGGGTACAGCAGGCTCTGAAAAGATTGCCATTTCACACTTACACCAAGCCGGCATTTTTCTGCAGCCGTTTCTTCAGCCACACAAACTCACGGTACCGTCTGCGTACACAGGATGTCTTGGCTGTGAAGGCTTTGCTGTTGGTCTGCATAATGAGAAGAGAGAGTGTTGCTCTGAGATTCCGTTCCCCCCCCCCTTTCATTTTCTTATCTCAGGCTCTTTTTTCAAGCTGCCTCCCTCTGCTGGCCATTTTGTTAAAGCCGCACTAGCATTATACAGTGATACCTCGGGTTACAAACGCTTCAGATTACAAACGCTTCAGGTTACAGACTCCGCTAACCCGGACGTAGTACCTCAGGATGAGAACAGAAATCATGCGGCGGCGGCACAGTGGCAGCGGGAGGCCCCATTAGCTAAAGTGGTACCTCAGGTTAAGAACAGTTTCAGGTTAAGAACGGACCTCCAGAACGAATTAAGTTCTTAACCCGAGGTACCACTGTAGACACTTTGTGCCATGAGAACTGGAGATGCAAACTTTTAATCATTATGATGACTGAACTAAAGATTGCATTGACCAACAGGTGAGACTGTGTCAGCAAAGAGCATGCTTGCCATTTGATTTTTTTGGTATTAAAAGAATGGCATTTTTCTGTTTACTGTCCTTTAACTATTAGCAACAGATCTGTTTGTCTTACATTTTCTTCTGCCTCTCAGAGAGGTACCTACAACTGAGGCCTTGGAAATGTGACTATTATTATTATTATTATTACTTGATCAGCCAAGGCAGGCAGTGGGATGAGAGCCCAAATAAAAATTGTCTTAGGGGAAATCAGACCAAAGATTCATCTAGCCTAGCAGTTGTCAGTCAGATGCTGCAGAAAAAGGTAACATGAAGGGTGCATTGTGCTAGCCATCCCTTATTTATCTACATGATCTGGTGGTCCAGCCTCTAAACTAGCAGGTAAGGTCCCCAAGATAGTTTGACTCCCAGCCATCCTCCACATAATCCTCTAATCCAGAGATGGCTAGCTTCTGTTTTCTCAGAGGTCACTCTGTTATAGCATAAGGACCAGCACAATCCCTGGATTAGGGTTGTAGCTTAGTGGCAGAACATCTGCTTTCTACATAGAAGGTTTGAGGTTCAATCCACGGCATCTCCAAGCAGAGGCATGCCAATGGAGACAATACTGAGCTGTGTGGACCAATATAAGGTGCCAATGGAGAGTACCCATGACTCCTAGAAGTCTCTTTCAGACTTCTTTGCACTGCAGCCTGGAGAAGGGAAGAAGCAGCAAGATTTTCTCCTGCTCTTTTTTTCATTCTCCAAACTCCATCACAAGCAAGAGAAACTGTATCATTCTTCCCTCTGTGCCTGCTAATGGGCTCTCTTGCAGTCTTGTCTCACTTGTGCAGAGCTTTGGAAAAGGTAAGAAACAAATAGCAGGAGAATTCCTGCTGTCTCTTGCCTTCTGCCTGCCCGCGATGCAAAGTTAACTTCTCTTCCAAATTCTGTGCAGTTGCCAGAGGGACTGGAATACAGGCAGTTTACTCTCAGTTATAGGGATGTGGGATGTGCTGTGGGTTAAACCACAGAGCCTAGTACCTGCCGATCAGAAGGTTGGCGGTTCGAATCCCCGGGACAGGGTGAGCTCCCATTGCTCAGTCCCTGCTCAAAGTGCAAGTAGATAAATAGGTACCGCTCCAGCGGGAAGGTAAACGGTGTTTCCGTGCGCTGCTCTGGTTTGCCAGAAGCGGCTTAGTCATGCTGGCCACATGACCACTGTATGCTGGCTCCCTCGGCTAATAAAGCGAGATGAGCACTGCAACCCCAGAGTCGGTCACGACTGGACCTAATGGTCAGGGGTCCCTTTACCTTCACCTTCACTCTCACTTATACAGCAGTTTGAAGAAGTAGCAGAGGTGGCCATTTCAGCACTAGGTGAAGATGGCTTTGTTAGAAGAAGAATTTGTTCTACACATGTTTTCTACATGAAATGACAAGCCATATTTCCAGTCTCTTTAGCTGTTGCTCTTTGGACCCCTTCCAGCTCCAGCTTTGCCATACTTACATGGAGGAATATTTTGTAGTCCACATACGAGTTCCAGGAGCCCTCGTTCTGGACACGAGGATCTTGGACACGCACAGTGGTCAGCTCCTGGGCATGAGGATGGTGGGGTGGAGAAAACACATTAAAAAGTCTCCAATCCCAATACTCCTCCCCATGGCCTCTCATCCCATACCTTAAAAGGAATAATGACTCCTAGCCTGAAGAACATCTACAAACAGAAACTGTTTAAGCAGATAGAAAAAAAGCCTTGCTAGATCACACCAAAAGTACATCTACTTCAGCACCTTTTTTCAATGATGGCAAACCAGAGGCACCCAGGAAGTTTAAAAGCACAGAATGAAAGCAAGCACAATACTTTCTTTGTTGCCAGCAACTGGCATTGTCTTGGAACATGGAGGTATGGATGCATTCAAGTACCAGGTGCTGAGGATGAAGGCTTATAGCTGTTAAAAGACCTGTCCTCCCAACTCTGTCCAGCCCTCTTTTTAAGCCCTGTAAACGAGTACTCTTTATAGGAAGAGATTTCCTTGTATCCATTATTAAGCTGCCTGCTAACAACTGCCCCTCCAAACAACAATGGTGTTTGGATGTACAGAACTCTATTATGTTCTCCCTTCCTTTTCCAATAGGTAGATTCTATGGTATATACGCTTCTGTCCCACTTCTTCTGAAAGGAGTGGAGGGGCTGGTTGAATTTGAATCCACAACCTTATTGAGAAAGAAAGAAAGATGAAGAAGAAGAGTTTGGACTTGATATCTCGCTTTCACTCTCCTTAAGGAGTCTCAAAGCGGCTAACAATCTCCTTTCCCTTCCTCTCCCACAACAAACACTCTGTGAGGTAAGTGAGGCTGAGAGACTTCAGGGAAGTATGACTGGCCCAAGGTCACCCAGCAGCTGCATGTGGAGGAGTGGGGAAGCGAACCCGGTTCACCAGATTAACTGCTCTTAACCACTACCCCACGCTGGCTCTCAGAAAGAAATAAAGAAAGGTCCTCTAGCTCACCAAACCACACAGCCTGAGCAAATAATGAAAGGCACAGCCCCCTCTATTGCTGGCATATGGGGGGATTAAGTTGAATCCTTGGGGTAATCAGAGGGAAACCACAGTGACTAAGCAACCATGTACCATACTAGCAGATTTTTGCGCTTGAGCCTGTTGAACCTGATTCACACAAGCAAGCTGAATAAGTGGGAGGTGGGGTGGAACACAGACTGAATGGCATGCCTGACCCTATGGGGATCCATGTACAGTCCTGTGTACCAAAGCACTTGCACACTGAGCCTTCCACACAACCACCCCCAGTGATTCTTTAGATTAGAGCATGTGGGAGTTTGGGGGGGGGGGAATGATGACAGAGCAAACAGAGGGGCGTGAATCTTTATGGTT